>NC_064638.1:86680175-86985019 GCF_023864345.2 Schistocerca serialis cubense | reverse complement strand
CTCCAAAATACGAGGTACTGTTTCGACCTAGGGACATGGCAACTTCTCAGACACACTGCATATAGCACTTTAGTCCATTGACAGTATTTTACAGTGTCTGGGAATCTAAAATCTGCCGGTAACTGTGTTCGGAAATCTCTTCGGCAACAACATTCTGCCTCAGATCCAGAGAAACAGACAGCTATAGAATGGAACCGCGAACCGATATTACGAGTCCGCCTTCACGTTTGGCAATTGGAAGCCAACAAGGCACGGTTGTTGTGGCAAAACCTGGGCGGATCCGATGGCCCCGATGTGTTGTATCGGTAGCGGCCGTCACTGCAGACAAATTGCGGCGCACGACATCAGAGGCGGCAGTCGGCGGTCCATTTGTCAAGCCACGCCACGCGCACAGCGCCACAATGGCGGCCCTGACTCAGCACTCCGGTGGCGCCGCGGCTGGTTCCGCTTGGGAATCATTCTTCCAATTCTCCCTCCTGTTGCTGGCGGTATCAGCGATCGGTTCCTGCAGCCACTGCCTCCCTCCTCACGACTCACGTATTTATGCAATCCCATTCCACCTCCTATTTGTTACAAGAGGTCAACCGTAGAAATGTATCTACGATCTACCTTCTCCGTGCCAACCAGCACGATTTTTCGGAGACACAGCTCACACGACACACTATCTTGGATGTGCTTCCCATCGTACTCTCCTCCTTTTCAGTGGTGGCCATAGTCACCTGACTTAACTTCATGTGATGTTTTTTTCTTGTGAATTTTGGTCAAAGATCGTTTGTTCCTGTCTCCAGTGCCACTTAGACGGTCCAGTCACATTAATGTGACCACCGCCTATATTTGACGTTAGCGTGCACTAGCCACTCACTGACTGCAGCTAGCAGCACTACCAGTGGAGGTTATATAAAGCTGGTTGCCGGGAAGAAGAAAACAGTGCAGTCGTTGTCGTAATGCGGAAACAAAGAAATTTAGAATTATATATTTATACCTTCAGCTGCTGATGGGCGTTCATATGTATCAACGGCGACAGGTGAAAATGTGTGCCCCAACTGGGACACGAACTGGGGATCGCCTGCTTACGTGGCAGACACTTTAACCATCTGAGCCACCGAGGGCACAGAGGATAGTGCGACTGCAGGAACTATCTCGCGCACGCTTCCCACGAGACCCACATTCTCATCTTAAATGTCCACACACTACATTCGTAGTGTCCCTACCCAACACACTCATTACCCGTGGAAGACATTCTTACCAAGTCCCGTAAGAGTTCGGGTAATATGTGTGCATCCGCGTGCGCGATATAGTCCCTGCAGTCGCACTATCCTCTGTGCCCTCGGTGGCTCAGATGGATAGAGCGTCTGCCATGTAAGCAGGAGATTCCGGGTTCAAATGGTTCAAATGGCTCTAAGCACTATGGGACTTAACATCTGAGGTCATCAGTCTCCTAGACTTAGAACCTACTTAAACTTAATTAACCTAAGGACATCACACACATCCATGCCCGAGGCAAGATTCGAACCTGCTACGGCAACCGCGTGGTTCCGGACTGCAGCGCCTAGAACCACTCGGCCACAGTGGCCGGCGATCCCGGGTTCGAGTCCCGGTCCGGGCACACATTTTCACCTGTCCCCGTTGATATACAGGGTGTTACAAAAAGGTGCGGCCAAACTTTCAGGAAACATTCCTCGCAAACAAAGAAAGAAAATATGTTATGTGGACATGTGTCCGGAAACGCTTACTTTCCATGTTAGAGCTCATTTTATTACTTCTCTTCAAATCACATTAATCATGGAATGGAAACACACAGCAACAGAACGTACCAGCGTGACTTCAAACACTTTGTTACAGGAAATGTTCAAAATGTCCTCCGTTAGCGAGGATACATGCATCCACCCTCCATCGCATGGAATCCTTGATGCGCTGATGCAGCCCTGGAGAATGGCGTATTGTATCACAGCCGACCACAATATGAGCAAGAAGAATCTCTACATTTGGTACCAGGGTTGCGTAGACAAAAGCTTTCAAATGCCCCCATAAATGAAAGTCCAGAGGGTTTAGGTCGGAGAGCGTGGAGGCCATGGAATGGGTCCGCCTCTACCAACCCAACGGTCACCGAATCTGTTGTTGAGAAGCGTACGAAAACTTCGACTGAAATGTGCAGGAGCTCCATCGTGCATGAACCACATGTTGTGCCGTACTTGTAAAGGCACATGATCTAGCAGCACAGGTAGAGTATCCCGTATGAAATCATGATAACGTGCTCCATTGAGCCTAGGTAGAAGAACATGGGGCCCAATCAAGACATCACCAACAACGCCTGCGCAAACGTTCACAGAAAATCTGTGTTGATGACGTGATTGCACAATTGCGTGCGGATTCTCGTCAGCCCACACATGTTGATTGTGAAAATTTACAATTTGATCACGTTGGAATGAAGCCTCATTCGTAAAGAGAACATTTGCACTGAAATGAGGATTGACACATTGTTGGATGAACCATTCGCAGAAGTGTATCCGTGGAGGCCAATCAGCTGCTGATAGTGCCTGCACACGCTGTACATGGTACGGAAACAACTGGTTCTCCCGTCGCACTCTCCATACAGTGACGTGGTCAACGTTACCTTGTACAGCAGCAACTTCTCTGACGCTGACATTAGGGTTATCGTCAACTGCACGAAGAATTGTCTCGTGCATTGCAGGTGTCCTCGTCGTTCTAGGTCTTCCCCAGTCGCGAATCACGGGCTGGAATGTTCCGTGCTCCCTAAGACGCCGATCAATTGCTTCGAACGTCTTCCTCCTGGGACACCTTCGTTCTGGAAATCTGTCTCGATACAAACGTACCGCGCCACGACTATTGCCCCGTGCTAATCCATGCATCAAATGGGCATCTGCCAACTCCGCATTTGTAAACATTGCACTGACTGCAAAACCACGTTCGTGATGAACACTAACCTGTTGATGCTACGTACTCATGTGCTTGATGCTAGTACTGTAGAGCAATGAGTCGCATGTCAACACAAGCACCGAAGTCAACATTACCTTCCTTCAATTGGGCCAACTGGTGGTGAATCGAGAAAGTACAGTACATACTGACAAAACTAAAATGAGCTCTAACATGGAAATTAAGCGTTTCCGGACACATGTCCACGTAACATCTTTTCTTTATTTGTGTTTGAGGAATGTTTCCTGAGAGTTTGGCCGTACCTTTTTGTAACACCCTGTGTATCAACGCCCGTCAGCAGCTGAAGGTATATATAATTCAAATTTCGTTCTGCAGAACAGACACCATATCTATATACGTACAAAGAGATTTATCTGACGTCCATAAGCGCGTGATTGTTGGCCTTCTGTCCAAGGATGGAATCATTTCCGAAACAGCTAAGTTTGTGGACTGTTAATAATTGAAGTATACTGCCCATGGCCAAATGGTGTAATACAAAACCAGGGCCGAGGTAACTGTGGTGTACCACAGGCCATAAATGACAGATGTGAACGATGGGTGTGGAGATTTGAGGGGAACTGTTGAGCAACTGATGAACCGGGGGCTACCAACAGTGTCCCCTCAACGACCGTTCAGTGAATTTTGCTGCTTATGAGCGTGCACAGTAGGCCCCTGGCTCATGCAATCATGGTGACTGCTTTCTAAGGACAGCGAAGGCTGGCATTTGCACGCCAGTACCGCATCTGGACATCCACTGAGTCGCGACAGGTGGCTTCTTCAGATGAATCACGTTTTATTCTCCATGACCATTGACATGGAAAGCGTGGATAGTCTGAAAGCAAACATCTACAACAATCTTCGGAAGCGTCAGGCCAGAAGATGTACTTTATGGTATGTGCAACGTTTCGTGGCCCTCCCTGAGTGATGTCGTCAATCTGTAAGGCAGTCGCGTGGGCAACAAACTTCCCAGATTCAAACTCAGCCGAGAATCTGTAGGATCATCTCGATCGTGCTGTTCGCGTCATGGATCCTCAATCGAGGAAACTAACGCAGCTGGTTGTGGCACTGGAGTCAACATGGTTCTGTCTGTACCTTCCATAACATCACTGATACTCTTCCTGCACGTATCGCAGCAGCCCGTGCTGAAAAAGGTGGTTATTCTGGCTTTCGAAAGGTGGCAGCTTCATGTGAATGGACAGTGTAATTTGGAAGAGATGCAAGGAAGGATTATTCATACAGTCTCTGATATCGACCGTGACGTGTTGGGACGTATATATCAATAGCTATATCGTACTGACGTTTGATGCACCACAAATAGTGCCCATATTGAGTAACTGTAACGTGAGTTAAAAATTTTGAGAGCTGCTCTATTCCCTGACATTTGTATATTTTTGTATGACTTGAAGTTTTCATGCAGCTGTCCACTGAAACTCCAGATATACTTATGAATAACCTTGTATATCAGCAACCAGACAAATGATATTAGAAGGGGACTTCAAAAAGTAAGTTACACATTATTATGGCAGTAATTTTCATTGAATACTGCACTATACGACAAAGTTGCAGAGTTTTTAAACATAGTCACCAAGTCTCTGTAAGTAAAAGTTGGAGCACCCTAGCAATCTTTCAGTTCCTCCAAGACAGAAATCCGTTTCTTGACCATCGGACTATTCGAGAACGTCTACGTAAACATCATCGTCGTTGAAAACCTCTTTCCCCTCAGATGTTCTTTCAGTTTCCAGGACAGATAGAAATCGCATGGTGCAAGATCTGGACTTCCCAGTCAACAGCAGCCACGTCTGTGTTGGCTGTATGCGACATAGCGTTTGGTCTACATACCGTCAAAATTTCACGGTACGTAAAAGCACAATGTATATGTTTACCTCACAAGACTAATACTGTCGTGTCTCTTTAAACTTTAGAGTACAATTGCAGTTGCCAAACAATTTCACTCCTACACTGTGATATATCTGTTATCCAGATCGCAGCAGAAATGTATCTGCAGTAAACCCGGAACACGTACTCTTTTCTGACAATGCGTCACTCTTGTTACGCAACAGTCATAGCGTGGGACGACACTTGTAACTTACTTTCTGAAGTCCCTACGTAATACTACCCTGCGATGTTTTGCAAATGATGCAGTTAATGTAATGAAGTAGTCCCTGGAAATAGCTACATAAACATCCAGACAGATTTTCATAAGGTTTCAATTTGAACAAAAATTAGTGTGTGTGTATTCAAAATGGTTCAAATGGCTCTGAGCACTATGGGACTCAACATCTATGGTCATCAGTCCCCTAGAACTTAGAACTACTTAAACCTAACTAACCTAAGGACAGCACACAACACCCAGTCATCACGAGGCAGAGAAAATCCCTGACCCCGCCGGGAATCGAACCCGGGACCCCGTGCTCGGGAAGCGAAAACGCCACCGCGAGACCACGAGCTGCGGACGTGTGTGTATTCCTAAGAGACCAAACTGCTAATGTCATCGGTCCCTCTAGACTTACACACAAACTAATTTATGCTAAGAACAGCACACCAACACACATCCATGCCCGAGGGAGGACTCGAGCAACCAAGATTAGCCAAAAACTTAATATCCTACAAAGACCCAAGTGGATTCAGTCAACTCATATACACATCAAAAAAATTTTTGCATCACCCCAGTTCCCAGAGCTCCTGAAGACAGACGTTGACTGTGGATATTGTATCACAGACACAGTCCCTTTGACTGTTCAGAGATGTCACTAAACTCCCCCAAAGATGTAAGCAACCATGCATGAGTAGCGCCTATTAGACGGAGGGGGTCCGACAGCCGATCAGTTCCAGTCGTTCTACCAGGAAAGAGGTACAGGTCCCGGCAGAGGTTCGAGTCCTCCCTCGGGCATGGATGTGTCTGTTTGTCCATAGGATAATTTAGGTTAAGTAGTGTATAAGCTTAGGGACTGATGACCTTAGCAGTTAAGTCCCATAGTATTTCACACACATTTGAACATTTGAACAAAGAGGTACAAGGCTCGTGTTTGTCTGTAGTTCAACCATGCCTCGATGGTCAATACCGCGGTTCGATCTAGTCCGCATTGCTACTTTGTGCCAGGAAGGGCTCTCAACAAGGGAAGTGTCCAGGCGTCTCGGAGTGAACCAAAGCAATATTGTTCGGACATGGAAGAGATTTAGAGAGATAGGAACTGTTGATGACGGCCTCGCTCACGCCGCCCGAGGGCTACTACTGTAGTGGATGACCGCAACCTACCTACCTACGGATTATGGCTCGGAGAAACCCTGACAGCATCGCCACCATGTTGAATAATGCTTTTCGTGCAGCCACAGGACGTCGTGGTTCGACTCAAACTGTGCGTAATAGGCTGCATGATGCACAACTTCACTCCCGACGCCCATGGCGAGGTCCATCTTTACAACCACGACACCATGCAGCGCGGTACAGATGGGCTCAAAATGGTTCAAATGGCTCTGAGCACTATGGGACTCAACTGCTGAGGTTATTAGTCCCCTAGAACTTAGAACTAGTTAAACCTAACTAACCTAAGGACATCACAAACATCCATGCCCGAGGCAGGATTCGAACCTGCGACCGTAGCGGTCTTGCGGTTCCAGACTGCAGCGCCTTTAACCGCACGGCCACTTCGGCCGGCAGATGGGCTCAAGAACATGCCGAACGCATCGCTCAGGATTGGCATCATGTTCTCTTCACCGATGAGTGTCGCATATGCTTTCAACCAGACAATCGTCGGATCCGTGTTCGGTGAACAGGCTGAACGCCTTAAACACTGTCCAGCGAGTGCAGCAAGGCGCACGTTCCCTGCCGTTTTGGGGTGGCATTATGTGGGGCCGACGTACGCCGCTGATGGTCATGGAAGGCGCCGTAACGTCTGTACCATACGTGAATGCCATCCTCCAACCGACAGCGCAACCATATCGGCAGCTTATTGGCGAGGCATTCTCGTCTTCATGGACGACAATTCGCGCCTCCATCGTGCACATCCTGTGAATGACTTCCTTCAAGATAACAACATCGCTCGGCTAGAGCGGCCAGCATGTTCTCCAGACATGAACCCTATCGAACATGCCTGGGATAGACTGAAAATGGCTGTTTGTGGACGACGTGATCCACCAACCACTCTGAGGGATCTACGCCGAATCGCCGTTGTGGAGTGGGACAGTCTGGACCAACAGTGCCTTGATGAACTTGTGGATAGTATGCCACGACGAATACAGGCATGCACCAATGTAAGAGGACGTCCTACTGTGTATTACAGGTACCGGTGTATACAGCAATGTGGACCACCACCTCTGAAGGTCTCGCTGTATGGTGGTACAACAGGCAATGTGTGGTTTTTATGAACAATAAAAGGGGCGGAAATGATGTTCATGTTGATCTCTATCCCAATTTTCTGTACAGGTTCCGGTACTATCAGAACCGAGGTGATGCAAAACTTCTTTTGATGTTAATATCTGGAGTGTAAAATTTTGTAGGAATAAAAAGTGGAATCGTCACACAGATTCAGTCGTAGATAAAGCAGGTGGCAGACTTTGATTCTTTGGTAGGAGACTGCAAAAACATAGTCCGTCTACGTCGGACACTGCTCAGATTGATATGACGAATGTCTGTGCGTCACCTTTAGGCGCTGCAAGAGGTCAAAAAGTTTGCTCTAGATTAACACTGTATGTTGGGGTGATAACGTGTCCATAGTAGGGACATGGTATTGGACATAGATATTCGAGTAAATTTTGGAAGTGAAATTCTAGGGAGCCAACAATGAAATGAAGTAATTATCCACTTAGTGCCACTTTTTGTACACAGCTATACTAGGAGAGTGAAGATAGTGCCGAGGGCCTGCACAGATCTAAGAAAGCATAGTGCTACCAGTTCTAACTAAGGACAGGTGAATGCGAAATACAACATCTAACACGCCACTAACTAGGAGTCAACGGGCGCTGCGATCCCGACGGCGAATGGAGTTGTCAATTAAACAGGAAAAATAAGTAAAAGGAATTTTTAAGGGCTATGATCTTTTTTCTCTATCTTCCCTCGAGGTGCGGAATGTTGTTATTTATTTATTGACTCATTTTAGTTCACTGCCTTGTCAACAACATTGGACCAGTACACTGAAAAAATTAACTGTCGCGGAAACGACTTCAAGGACGGGTGTGGGGGGGGGGGGGGGGGGGCGGCGGGGAAGGAGATTGAAAAGATTTGAGCTTCGTGAGTTAAGGTGGAGAGGGGTTGCAGTACGGTGTAAAAAAAGGTTGTTAATTAATGTATAGATACACCAGGCTATCTGCATATCAATGAGCTTGCGCGAGTCGGGTGGGTAAGCAAGTTACATCTGTCTCAATTTGATTAGCCCACTCATATGATTAATACTGATTTTATGCACAACCGGAATTCTGATTATCAAATGAGCTCAATATGAGTGACATGCATTTTAATGAATAATTTCATCTGCCTTTCTGACATGCATTATATCGGATCACAAACAAAGTCACTTATTGGGACAGCCAAAATGTGACATCCGACCATTGGAAATACCTCCATCCATCTGGTGTATCTGTCAATCGCCATGAGATAGCACCGGTAGTTAAGTGCAATTGAGAGTGGTTAAGTCCAGATGGACATGTAGAGAATCGAAAACCTGTCATCATAGAAGAACAGGTACACGTAGCCGTTGTCAGCCTGCTGACTCGTCGTAGTTCCTCAGTTACTTAGTGCCTGGCAGTGCCATTCAACGCTAGTGCAGAACCGTCTTGCCTTACAGCAGGTTCTTCAATTTCTCTTTTTTTTATGCTGATGCCAGTTCGGCGACGTTCGCAGGTGAAGAAATGCTTTCCACTCTATATAAGACATCAGCAGTGACGTTTTTCGAACTACTGATAGTTCGAATGTCTGTTGTAAACTGTGAAATAAAATTTAGGTGGTTGATTTTCACTGGAAGATAATATTCCGTGGCTGTGAAAACACGAAAATCAATGGCCGATAGTATGTGTATAAACTGAAGGCATTCTCTTCTGTCATGAATCTGAAGTAGCTGACTGCTACATAAGCTGCTAACAGTTTTATATAAAACGATGGCCATCCCCGTTATCGTCATGGAGAAGAAGCCCAAAGTCTGACAGTGACCACTTACGTTCTGTAGTAGCACGGCACCAACAGTGCAGGATAAGGTGTCTGAGAAAATTGCTAGTGGCGCATCGGGGATTGAATGCGCAAGGAGGGTAGCTTTCATGAGGTTCGTCTGGTAGGCTTCAAATTCTGCCTGCAGTTCATCAGTCCTAGAGACAGGTGTAGAACCATGCTCTTTGTGGCTGGTGAAGACAGCATAGGGTTGTGTTTGGGGTTCAGCAACTCACGGTGAAAAACAATGGTAAAAGTTTATCACACTCAAATAGCAATGCATTTCACACGCTGATTTGAAAGGTGGTTCAGCTGTGAGTGTGGTGATGAGCTCAGGATACATACCTGTAGCAGAAACCCAAAATTGAAGCAACGATGACACATTTAGCTACAGTTATGAGGGTTTCATAGTCATCAGACCCTTGGAAAACTATGTCTAGGTGTCTTTCATGTTCTTCTGAGTATGATGATGCCACCAACATTGATGCATGCAAAGCAGAAGAGTAGTATCCACAAAACTTCATCCATAAAGTGGTAAAAAGTCTGTGCTGTATTCCGCAAACCATATGACATGTATGAAAATTTACATAGTCAAAAGTGCATACTTAATGCAGTTTCATGCATGTCCTCTGTTATCAAGAGTATTTTGTTGTAGGCTTTCATTAGGTGTAACATCGAGAAAATGGTGCACCTCGCCAGCTGGCAAGCAAAATCTCTTATGTGGCACATAGGGTAAAAATTGTCCAGGTATTGAGCCTCTATAGTTGCGACAGAAAACAGCTGTCCAGTTTCTTTGGTATCAGGTGAAGGGAACCGGCCCCGTTGCTTTCTGATAGCCCTGCCATGTCTCCTTGGATTATTGCATCAAATTCTGCTTTTGTGCTGAGCAGTTTGGGGGCCAGCCGTCTGGGCCTCTAGAAAACAGAAGGATCAGGCATGATCCTGATGTGATATACTGTTGCGTGGCGAGGCATTGACGGCACTCCAGCTCGTCGCATGAATGAGGGTAATTAATTTAACAGGCACACCAGTGGCGGTGGCACAGTGAGGAAGTGTACCGACAACCACTGTTCTTTGTGGGCTGGCATGCATTGTTCAGTGACTTAACCTGATCCGAAATCGAAGTGTTCCTTACGTTCAGGACAAGATCATAGAAGGACAGGAAATCCAGCCCAATTACGAGGTGCATTCAAGTTCTAAGGCCTCCGATTTTTTTTCTCCGGACTGGAAAGAGATAGAAACATGCGCATTGTTTTAAAATGAGGCCGCTTTCATTGTCAATGCGTCCCAGAGATGGCAGCACCGTATGGCAGATGGAATTTTACCGCCAGCGGCAAGAATGAGAACTGTTTTAAATACTTAAAATGGCGACGTTTTCCTTACTTGAACAGCGTGCAATCATTCGTTTTCTGAATTTGCGTGGTGTGAAACCAATTGAAATTCATCGACAGTCGAAGGAGACATGTGGTGATGGAGTTATGGATGTGTCGAAAGTGCGTTCGTGGGTGCGACAGTTTAATGAAGGCAGAACATTGTGTGACAACAAACCGAAACAACCTCGGGCTCACATCGCACAAGCTGGTCTGACGACATGATCAAGAAAGTGGAGAGAATTGTTTTGGGGGATCGCCGAAAGACTGTTGAACAGATCGCCTCCAGAGTTGGCATTTCTGTGGGTTCTGTGCACACAATCCTGCATGACGACCTGAAAATGCGAAAAGTGTCATCCAGGTGGGTGCCACGAATGCTGACGGACGACCACATGGCTGCCCATGTGGCATGTTGCCAAGCAATGTTGACGCGCAACGACAGCATGAATGGGACTTTCTTTTCGTTGGTTGTGACAATGGATGAGACGTGGATGCCATTTTTCAATCCAGAAACAAAGCGCTAGTCAGCTCAATGGAAGTACACAGATTCACCGCCACCAAAAAATTTCGGGTAACCGCCAGTGCTGAAAAAATGATGGTGTCCATGTTCTGGGACAGCGAGGGTGTAATCCTTACCCATTGCGTTCCAAAGGGCACTACGGTAACAGGTGCATCCTACGAAAATGTTTTGAAGAACAAATTCCTTCCTGCACTGCAACAAAAACGTCTGGGAAGGGCTGCGCATGTGCTGTTTCACCAAGACAATGCACCCGCACATCGAGCCAACGTTACGCAACAGTTTCTTCGTGATAACAACTTTGGAGTGATTCCTCATGCTCCCTACTCACCTGACCTGGCTCCTAGTGACTTTTGGCTTTTTCCAACAATGAAAGACACTCTCCGTGGCCGCACATTCACCAGCCGTGCTGCTATTGCCTCAGCGATTTTCCAGTGATCAAAACAGACTCCTAGAGAAGCCTTCGCCGTTGCCATGGAATCATGGCGTCAGCGTTGTGAAAAATGTGTACGTCTGCAGGGCGATTACGTCGAGAAGTAACGCCAGTTTCATCGATTTCGGGTGAGTAGTTAATTAGAAAAAAAATTGGTGGCCTTAGAACTTGAATGCATCTCGTACGGTGTGGGTCACGTCTGCGACTGTAAAACCCCACTCGAATGAACTATGTAAACCGAAATTCAGTTTTAAAGTCACGAATCCATACCTAGCAACGAGCGAAACATTTGCAGCTAGAAAATCATAATTAATCCTTGGTAGCGGTTGCCACAACAGACTCTTTGGAAAAAAACACCCATCCGAGTTAGTGATGCACCTTTGTGGTTCTGTCCATTACCAGCAAATGTCGCGATAGTTACCTGGACTAGTGCTGCTGGTACACATGTCAACCAGGCGTGGGAGGCTGCAGTTCGCGTTTGCTGCCCAAGAACATGGCGATCTTCACTTACATGTCCTGTGACCCAAACGACGATGGTGAAAACACTGGTTTAGGTCCAGTGAGGGTAACGAGAGCGCACTACATCGTTCGTCTGAGGGCGTGCACTCCTGTTGTTTGTTTATGTCGAGGGCTGCAAGCTGCTGTGTCAACTCATCGAGATGCGATGTGATGTTGTCCAGTCTGTTCCTGGTGAGCGTCGTAGTAAGCATCTGTGCAGTGGGGGCCTCGGTTATTGTGTCCGCGA
The DNA here is from genome assembly GCF_023864345.2 of Schistocerca serialis cubense. NCBI lineage: Eukaryota > Metazoa > Arthropoda > Insecta > Orthoptera > Acrididae > Schistocerca > Schistocerca serialis. The sequence continues at coordinate 86,972,884 of NC_064638.1, read as the reverse complement.
CCACTGCCAAAATGCTCACGTTCGCCTCTTTCTTTACCGAGAGGAGGGTGCGATGCTTCTTTGGCAAGCTAGACATCCACATGGATTGTAGGAGTGAATACAGGACGTCTGGTCCGGCGAAGATGTGGGTGTGTCGCAGGAATTTTGTCAGTCTCCCATCACCAATTTCCTTTCCATGCAACAGTTGTCTTAAGCGTTGCGTGTTAGAGAGGGAAAGCCACTGAATGAGTTCACCTTTTAATAACTCGTACTTTCTGGATGCAGGTAGGTTTGTGATTATGTCGCTAATTATGGTGGCAGAGAAAGTACTGAGTAGTGCGACCATGTCTGCGTGTTGGGTGGAGTCTTGCGTTATCTCGGTGGCGTCAAAATGGCTTTCGATATGTGTGAACCAAAGGGAAGGACAATGCGTCCAGAGGGCTGGTGCTTTGAATGCCGCGCGGTTCACTCGCACTACTGGGACGGTCCCAGGGGATGGCGGCAGGTAATAGGACTTGTCGACTTTGCTGTTGCACATGAGCGTAAAGCCACATGAGCTTAAAGCCTGCGATGATCCCGACACATAGTCCCCGCTATAGGGGGAGGTGTGAGGGCGGGGCGAGAGTCGCAGGGAGGTAGAGTGGGGGGGATCCTCGCTGGGATCTGCGCAGGTTTTAACGTTTGCTTGCTGTTGCAGGCAAATACAGGTTCGGCCGCGCCTGTGGTACAGATAGAACTGGTGCTGGCCGCCAGTGGGCGGCTGACAGGGTGGGGGGGAGGGGGAAGGAGGGGGGATGCCCGAGTGCCTAGACACGTGATTTCGTGGCCGCGCGACGGCGGCGACTACTGTAGTTGCGTCGTAGGCGGTCCCTCTCCTTCCGGCCGTGTTCGAAGCTGCTTCTCGTGTCGCTGTTGTAGCGCAGCCCTCTCCTTCACGTGCTTCTGTTGCTGATCGCAGAGTAGCTGGTGCTGCTGTTGTATCAGATGTTGCCGGCGCCGTAATTTGTTGCTGCAGTTGTTCCATTTCTGCTTGTTGCTGCTGTAACTGCTGTTGTAACTGTTCCATGATATTCACGTCAGTGTCGCCACTTTGTAGGTACTTAATAAATGCAATACTTCATTTTTAAGATAATGACTTTTTATTGGTCAGTACAACAAGACACACAACTGATATCACATATACTACTAGTTGCGCTTGTTCTGCTATGTGATGCGTTTCCGGTACCTGCACACACACCGGTGCTCGTAACGCAGCATGTGGAGGCACACTGACTGCTGGAGAGCTTGGTCTCCCCAGCTTTCGTCATTCGCGACATTCCAAAGGATAGGTGTGGGATGACCTGCCCGCTGAGGTCGTTACGAATGCATAGCTACTCTCCAAACATACAGTATGGCCATCGACCTATGCGATGAGAGGCCAGTGAAAGCGGCTTCAGCCACTGAAACATAGACAACAAGAAAAATTATATGGTTATATGGTCCACTAAAATAAGTGATGATTCATGCTTAAAAGATATAGGGGTTCTACCGCAGACAATCTAGTTTTAGTATGAAACAAGGGCAACGGAAATAATTCATTACAACACACAAAAATTGTCATAACGAATTCAAGATACATGTACTAAGGATCTACATGTGTTCAATTACTACAGTCAAACTGACTTAGGTACGAGCAGGTCGACTGCATTCCTGTCATCAGTCAGATATGGAGCTGGCAAAAAATGCCTTAAATTATGAGAAAATGCAGAATGAGAAAACAATTGTAACGTATGTCGAAACTAATTCGGTTCGTAATTTTCTGTACGATAATATGAAGGATAGTACGCCATGTTGGACGTACAGTCAAGGACATATGACAGCTCCAGCCTGTGTCCACTATGTTTCTGGTGATCCATCATGGACATGGGATGTCGGCTGGTCAAGTAATTCTACATCTACATCTACATACATACTCCGCAATCCACCATACGGTGGGTGGCGGAGGGTACCTCATACTACAACTAGTATCTTCTCTCCCTGTTCCACTCCCAAACAGAACGAGGGAAAAATGACTGCCTATATGCCTCTGTACGAGCCCTAATCTCTCTTATCTTATCTTTGTGGTCTTTGCGCGAAATATAAGTTGGCGGCAGTAAAATTGTACTGCAGTCAGCCTCAAATGCTGATTCTATAAATTTCCTCAGTAGCGATTATCAATGAAATTCGCCAACAGCCTTGTAACTGTTATTTTATTTTATCTTGACTATCAGTTTCGGAATTGCACTACGCCATCTTCAGGCCCCATATGCATCTCTAAAAAACAAACGATATTGTCATACAGTGCCATACATTCCTGAATGTCGTGAATTCATAAGCGTACCCGACGTGCTTCATTCGAAGACTTGATTGAAAATGCAATGGCATAGTGGTATTGTGGAATGCTGAAACTGGTAGCCAAAATAAAATAAAATAAAATAACATCTCAATTACAGAGCTGTTGACGAATTTTATTGATAACTACGTGACCACCTACGTTTAACACCGTATGAAAATCCTTGAACTTGCATGAGAATGTTCTGGGAGAGGTGGCTGCGAAATGGCTAAAGACAATGATCTACTCATTTATACAGTTCTGGCTTAGCTTTGCTCGGCTACCGTGCGACGTGACCTGGTCAGCAACAAAGGGGAAAGACTTAAACATGGATGAATATCTTAAAATCACACGAATTCTGACACAAAAGGTTTTAAAACTTTTCTGAATAAAAGCACATTTAAATTCAGAAATAAATCAAAGCATAAAACACTCAGCTCATAATCTTTAAGTACATTTTGGAGCATCTTATCACGGACAAAGGGTATTTTACAAAGACTCCTTCTACAAGAGAAAACTGATTAAATATGACTGAAATTATAACAATGAAAATAACTACATTTTAGCACCAAGCGAAACCCAATTAAGATTTACTACGTAACGAAATAACGACTCTTTGTCTAACTCTGAAGTATATCAATAGACTCAGTGAAGATATTATTCCATACTTACAAGACGCCCCAAAGGAAAATACTGGTGGATCCAGAGATTTTTGCGGAACCGTCCTCGCTAAGGGGGGTGTCGTCACATATCTTGCCAACTCTGGATGGCGTGGTTACAAGTGTGTTCACCGCTAATCCTACAATTAGCAGAATACTGTAGGGCTGGTATTGCTCATACACGCTAGAGTTGAGTTTCTGGTTCCCGTACAACTTTTAAAACAGGCTGGTTCACCCATCCACTCACTCGGAAAGGTTCACAGGATGAATGGTGGATTAAAAGGCATCACTGGGTGGTAAATAAACCCTCCTCATTTCTCCAGAGGCTTCTCATAAGAGTAAATTCGATGTCACTCATGTATTTATAACTCGCCTAGAGATGCCAAACGACAGATTGTTTGAAAAGGAATTGACAGTATCGTTCCTATATTTCAAATTGCTTTTATGTGTATTATTGCGACATTTTTCTGAATATTGAACAAAGTTTATGGCATCTATCGTATTATTCGTAGCTGCTAGGCCAGCTAGGGTTTCCAGTTTCGCCTCTCGGTAGGTATCTCCCACGTTAACATTGGCGGCTGATGTAAGCCATGACAACATAACAGTTGCTCAGCCTGCTGTAGAATACTTTTCGAGTGTTTGGGACCCTATGAAGCGGGACTAACAGATGTTACTGAACGTCTACAGTGCCTGGTAGCAAGAATGGTCAAAGTTTTTTTTGTGTGTGACTCACGACAGGACCCCACGGAAATGACGTAAAACCTGCTCTAGCAGATATTTGAAGAGATACGTTCGTTCATTGTGAAGGAAGGGGAATGCACGGTTTAATGTGGCCCTCGAACCACATAGAAATTTGTTAGTTTTCACGTATAATAATCACTTACATAGGTTTAAGAAACGATACATGATAGAATGAATCCTATAAATGACTTATCACTGTATTCTGAATCGTTAATCTGTCATGTACCGAAATAAGTTACATCCTCTGGAGTGTACTGCTTGAATGGCTGTATACTTAGATGATCTGACTGGGTGAAAGAGCGGAAAATTCCGAATTGTGTTGTAAATAATTATTTGCTATGTTCTTCACCTTGGTAATACAAATCGAAACCAATGGTATAGGGTAGTACAGCCATGGTGTAATGTCAGATTTACTAAAGAGTAAAGCTATTACCTGTAATATGTTGCTTCCAATTGCCAGGTATTTGTTTTTCTTATTTTGTTCATAGTTGATTGCCTCAGTAGCGCTTAGATGCAAAGTGTGAGAAATTTCATTAGCTTCACCACTCCACATTCTGATGGTCATGACATCGTCAACGTGACGTTAATCAGGAGCAGACTGGTGCCAAATATAACTAAGATCAAGGCACGAAAATAGTCATTTGGTGTCTTACGTATCTGATGGGGTGCCACTTCATTTAGGTGGGCGAACTGTATAATATTCCAGAAATTATATAATAACAAAATAACAATGTCTAGTTCACTAGTTGTAAATGTACTGCTCCTCGTGTCCATAAATCAGTAGACACCTTAAAAATAGTATTTTCGATTGGCGATTTTCGTAGACGGCCTTAAGCTGGCATAAAACATTCATCAAAAATATGTACGTTACACATTCTTACCCAGTCTTAAAATTAACCTGGAATATTGTTGTTGCTGTGGCCTTCAGTCCAGAGATTGGTTTGATGCAGCTCTCCATGCTACCCTATCCTGTGCAAGCTTCTTAATCTCCAAGTACATACTAAATCTGCTTAGTGTCTTCATTTCTTGGTCTCCCTCTACGATTTTTACCCTCCACGCTGCCCTCCAATACTAAATTGGTGATCCCTTGATGCCTCAGAACATGTCCTACCAACCGATCCCTTCTTTTAGTGAAGTTGTGCCACAAATTCGTCTTCTCCCTAAGTCTGTTCAGTACTTTCTCATTTGTTACGTGAACTATCCCTCTAATCTTCAGCACCACTTTACGAAAGCCTCTATTTTCTTCTTGTCTAAACTATTTATCGCCCATGTTTGACTTCCATACTTGGCTACACTACACACAAATGCTTTCAGAAAAGACTTCCAACACTTAAATCTATACTCGATGATAACAAATTTCTCTTCTTCAGAAACGCTTTCCTTGAAATCGCCAGTCTACATTTTATATCCTCTCTACTTCGACCATCATCAGTTATTTTCTCCCCAAATAGCAAAACTCTTTTACTGCTTTAAGTGCCTCATTTCCTAAACTCATTCCCTCAGCATCACCCGATTTAATTCGACTACATTCCATTATCCACGTTTTCCTTGTGTTGTTGTACAACTTATATCTTCCTTGCAAGACACTGTTCATTCCGTTCAGCTGCTCTTCACCATGGATTTTAATTCCTACTCCAAATTTTTCTTTTGTTTTCTTTACTGCTTGCCCAACATACAGATTGAATAACATCGGGAATAGGCTACAACCTCGTCTCACTCCCTTTCCCACTACTACTTCTCTTTCATGCTCCTTGACTTTTATAACTGCCATCTGGTTTCTGTACAAATTGTAAATATCCTTTCGTTCCCTGTATTTGACCCCTGCCAATTTTAGAATCTGAAAGAGAGTATTCCAGTCAACATTGTCAAAAGCTTCCTCTAAGACTACTAATGCTAGAAACGTAGGTTTGCCTTTCCTAAATCTATCTTCCAAGATAAATCGTGTGGTCAGTATTGCCTCACGTATTCCAACATTTCTACGGAATCCAAACTGATCTTCCCCGAGGTCGGCATCTACCAGTTTTTCCATTCGTCTGTAAAGAATTCTTGTTAATATTTTGCAGCCGTGGCTTACTAAACTGATAGTTCGGTAATTTTGACATCTGTCAACACCTGCTTTCTTTGGAATTGGAATTATTATATTCTTTTGGAAGTCTGAGGGTGTTTCTCCTGTCTCATACATCTTGCTCACCAGATGGTAGAGTTTTGTCAGGCCCGACTATCCCAAGGCTATCAGCAGTTCTTAAGGAATATTATCTCCTCCCGGAGCCTTGTTTCGACTCAGGGCTCCCAGTGCTCTGTCAAACTCGTCACGCAGTATCATATCTCCCATTTCACCTTCATCTACGTCGTGTTCCATTTATATAATATTGCCCTATATACTCCTCCCACCTTTCTTCTTTCCCTTATTTGCTTAGAATTGGTTTTCCGTCTGAGCTCTTGATATTCATACAAGTGGTTCTCTTTTCTCCTAAGCTCTCTCTAATTTTCCTTTAGGCAGTATCTATCTTATCCCTAGTGATATATGCCTCTAAATCCTTACATTTATTCTCTAGCCATCCCTGGGTAGCCATTGTGCACTGCCTGTTGCTCTCATTTTTGAGACGTTTGTATTCCTTTTTTGCCTGCTTCATTTACCGCACTTTCATATTTTCTCGTTTCATCAATTAAATTCAATATCTCTTCTGTTACCCAAGGATTTATACCTGCTCTCATCTTTTTACCTACATGATCCTCTGCGGCCTTCACTATTTCCTCTGAAAGCTGTCCATTCTTCTTCTGCTGTATTTCTTTCCCCTGTTCTTGTCAATCGTTTCCTAATCGTTTCCTAATGCCCTCCATGAAACTCTCTAAAACCTTTAGTTCTTTCAGTTAATTCATGTTCCATCTCCTTAAATTCCTAGCTTTTTGCAGTTTCTTCCATTTTAATCTATACCTCATAACCAATAAATTGTGCTCAGAATCCACATCTGCCACTGGAAATGCCTTACAGTTCAAAATCTGGTTCCTAAATCTCTGTCTTACCATTAATCTACCTGAAACCTTCCAGTGTCTCCCGGCCTCTTCCAGTACACAACCTTCTTTCATGATTCTTAAGCCAAGTGTTAGCTATGATTAAGTCATGCTCTGTGCAAAATTCTACCAGGCGGCTTACTCTTTCATTCCTTACCCCCATTCCATATTCACCTACTACTTTTCCTTCTCTGCTTTTTCCTGCTATCGAATTCCAATCACCCATGAATATTAAATTTTAGTCTCCCCTCAGTATCTGAATAATTTCTTTTATCTCATCATACATTTCTTCAATCTCATCGTCATCTGCGGAGCTAGTTGGCATATAAGCTTGTACTAGTATGGTAGGCGTGGGCTTCGTGTCTATCTTGGCTACAATAATGCGTTCACTATGCTGTTCGTAGTAGCTTACCCGCGCTTCTATTTTTTCTTCATAATTAAACCTACTCCTGCATTATCTCTATATGATTTTGTATTTACAACCCTGTATTCACCTGCCCAAAAGTCTTGTTCCTTCTGTCACCGAACTTCACTAATTCCCACTATACCTAACTTTAACCTATCCATTTCCCTTTTTAAATTTTCTAACCTACCTGCCCGATTAAGGGGTCTGACATTTCGTGCTCTGATCCACAGAACGCCACTTTTGTTTTCCGATAATGACGTCCTTCTGAGTAGTTTCCGCCCGGAGATCCAATTGGGGGACTATTTTACCTCCGGAATATTTTACCCAAGGGGACGTTTAAACATACAGTAAAGCTGTATGCCCTCGGGAAAAATTACGGCTATAGTTTCCCCTTGCTGTCAGCCGTTCGCAGTACCAGCACAGCAAACCTGGAATATTGGTACGTAATCTGAAATCACATCTACCTCACTAGCTCCTTGCCTCCTGCCAACCAAAAGAGAGCGAATATTTTATTTTTTCCTCCCTGCTATCCGAACCGGCTTCCTTGTACAATTAGCAGATGGTAAGCTGTAGATTGAAAACGGTTTGGAGGGAGAGAGGTAACAAGGCACATGTCGGAACTAGTAGTCCCTTCCCCATCATTCCCAACTGGTAACTCATCTGCTCCACTGCCTGCTCTCCTGCTAATTGGCTGAGAAGAACCGCTATAATGGGCCGGGTCTCAAACAGCCGGTCTACTCCTTCGAGCAGGGAATAAAGAGAGAAAAAAAATTGTTCATGTGAGAGGAAAAACCAAACTCAGTTTGTGCAAGTGACTGAGGACAACGATCTAATAAAAGGAGAGGGACTAGGACGAGAAGATGTCTCGAAGCGAACACGACACTAATTGCCACAGGGCATTGAGTACTGCACAATGCGGGCTAAACAGTTGTGAGCGAGCGAGGTACTATTCAGTGCTCGTATTTGAGCAGCTCGGTGGTGGGCCGCGCAAACAATGTCAGCAGGCATTAAGTGCACTCTCCAATAACGCTAACTCGGCACGGTACCTGTTCTGTCTCGCATGAACGCACAACAGCTTATTTCCGTACACGCTGTATGCGACAACCGAGCGATGAGCGATAAGAGGCCGCTTAGCATCTTTATATCGCCATAAATTTCTGAGTTAAGGGAAGAGTAGCATACAACAGTGTAGTACGTATTGATCAACGTTATTACTGTTGTCGAAGTACGCGCCTGCACTGCTGATATTGCATATTAAGCAAGCGATAATATTCTGGGCGGTATGATGTTATGTAATTTCATTTACTTTCCTTGAAAGATAAATATTAATATTACTTTAACAGACGAATCAACTGTTTACTACCAATTGATCCAAAAGCAACAAAAAAGTAAATCTGTGTAAATAAAAACTGTGTGTGTGTGGGGGGGGGGGGGGGGGGGAGGTGGGATGAGGTATAATACGAGAGAAACAGTGTCTGCGTTTCAGCATGCCTCTGGAATGTCTGTAGCAATTTCAACCAGCCTTGGCAGATACAGAAGCTAGAAGTAATTATCTGGAATAATATTAGGAGAGTGGTGAGGTGTGGTACGAATCTGAAGGAAAGGTATGAAAGCTAACTATATTAACGTGCCACTCATAGTTTTCGGTGTTCGTGGGCTGATTGGTGATCTTCTAGGGTGACGCAGGAAGGGGTGTCATGTAAATAATAACTCTGGGGCGTTTGGAATCATTTCACTCAAATTTGTAGCTTACTGTCTGGAACACAATGCTGTGGGTCTAGAACACCTCTAGCGCGTTTAGGGATTGGATTGGGGGTATGGGAAGAATGTGTGTTACTTGTAACCTTAATTCTGAAACACATGGGGAAATTTCAACTCAACTTATTACGCATGTAAGTAGTTATCTTAAGGTGCAGTCAAATCAAAACGAGACAGATGGGAAAAAAATAACTATGCTGTTTACTATTTCAAAAGTATCCGACATAACTCTTAATACTTTTATTCCATTCTGAGACAACTCTGTCAATGCCTTCATGGAAAAATGTTTGATGTTTGCTATGGAACCACTATTGCTACGAATGATAGCCAGAGAATCAACTCTGTTTGCCCCTGAGAAAGAGCCTTATTTTCCTATATATCTTTTGCGGACTATAGACACTTTAAACCACCAGATTTCCCAAATACGACTACCATCTACATAAGCTAGCCACTGCAGCCGTCGCTTGTCCACGCGAGGAAATTATTCGACCACACATGATAAATTACATGTTTAGTCAATTTGCCTAAAACCAATAAACACACTTATTTAGTCACATCCTCAGTCCGATATCACAGTATGCCAGAAATATTGCTTCTGATTTTTGTGTTTTCTCTTTTTTTGGAGATGACTACCCTTTTATCTGCTTTGTATTTAGTTCTTGTCGTTGCACTCGTGTGGACATTTCAGTTAGTTAAGTACTGTAACCCTGTGAGGGGGGCGTTGCGGTATACTGTACCGCCAACTTAAATTTCTATCAATAATTTAGAACGCCAGGCACACAACGAGGGCGCTACATATGCTTCTATGGTTTAGTCAGGCACCAGATTTCGCTATTGGCGCATTATCAAATCCATCGTAACAACTGCGACTGATCTATGAATTTGACAGCTACTATAGCACGCACTCTGTAAAGTAATGAAGTGTAGGGCAAACACTGCTGAATGTTTTGAAGATCAGAAGTGTACAATAACACTTCGGATGAAAGATTATGGTTATTAAAATTTATTTTGTGTTACAATCTTCCTATTTTCTTCCAGGTTCGCTCAAAGAAACAGACTGACACCAGAAGAAATTAAGCTCCTTCTTCTGGAATCATCTAACGGAATGATTATGCTGATTTCTTTGACAGCGATGATGAACCAGAAACAGTCGAAGCTGCAGATCACTATGTAATCTGAATGATCGTGCGATGGTAGGAATAAAGTGAAAGAAATACCAACTGACGACTGGCATTTTTACATTGGTAAGAACAAAGAAAGTTCACGGACAATAATTTGTTAGCGGCGCCAGGAAAAACAAAACGTGAGAATATAATCAAGGTTTTACCTGGGCCGAAAAGTAATGTTAGAGATACAAAAACTGAAATGAAAGTATTCTGAAATGTTTTGATGCTCATGTAATTGATTCTGTCCTTACAAACACGAATAGATACGTAGATAACAAGAGATCATGTGTAAATTAGGCGTGAAATAGAGATCGCTGAAATAATCCTGTTTCTGAAATGATGGCACTTTTACGTGCACTGTTTCTCATTCCTGTACAGAAAGGAAGACGTACAAATGTATTAGAGCTGAGGGCATAAAATGAAACAATAATGATTATTCTAACGGCAGCATTTAGCTACAAGCGCTTGTAAGGGGTTCACCACCCTACTGGAGCAAATGTAATCTCGATGTATCGCTCACTTGCTATAACTACAATTCACAGGCGCTGTCTGAGACATAAAATATCTTTTCTCCTGTTAAAAGAGAGCTGCAATAGAATCGCAGGTCAGAGCAGTCTCTGCGGCAGTTGCAGTCGCTCGCTGCTACAGACTAGTTGCAGTCTGTCGCTGATACAGGGCAGTTTACAGTTAGTAGTTGTTGAAGTCACAGTGCAGAACAAATTGTAAAATTTTATTATACGGAACTGAATAATAATTGTGATCAGCCGCAGAGGTAAATGATACCATGGAATGAGATGATGATGAACAAATGAATAATTGTTAGTATAATGAAAACTCAACAGTGTAAGTCAACCATCTATTGTAAGGTAAATTTTATTATTTTTATTGGCATGCGCGTAGTTAAGTCACTTGTTTGAGATGTTAATATGAATTTGTTTCAATCTTTTCTTTTGTAATTCGTCAGCACCAGTTGACCCAGATTTGTAATACACTCCTGGAAATGGAAAAAAGAACACATTGACACCGGTGTGTCAGACCCACCATACTTGCTCCGGACACTGCGAGAGGGCTGTACAAGCAATGATCACACGCACGGCACAGCGGACACACCAGGAACCGCGGTGTTGGCCGTCGAATGGCGCTAGCTGCGCAGCATTTGTGCACCGCCGCCGTCAGTGTCAGCCAGTTTGCCGTGGCATACGGAGCTCCATCGCAGTCTTTAACACTGGTAGCATGCCGCGACAGCGTGGACGTGAACCGTATGTGCAGTTGACGGACTTTGAGCGAGGGCATATAGTGGGCATGCGGGAGGCCGGGTGGACGTACCGCCGAATTGCTCAACACGTGGGGCGTGAGGTCTCCACAGTACATCGATGTTGTCGCCAGTGGTCGGCGGAAGGTGCACGTGCCCGTCGACCTGGGACCGGACCGCAGCGACACACGGATGCACGCCAAGACCGTAGGATCCTACGCAGTGCCGTAGGGGACCGCACCGCCACTTCCCAGCAAATTAGGGACACTGTTGCTCCTGGGGTATCGGCGAGGACCATTTGCAACCGTCTCCATGAAGCTGGGCTACGGTCCCGCACACCGTTAGGCCGTCTTCCGCTCACGCCCCAACATCGTGCAGCCCGCCTCCAGTGGTGTCGCGACAGGCGTGAATGGAGGGACGAATGGAGACGTGTCGTCTTCAGCGATGAGAGTCGCTTCTGCCTTGGTGCCAATGATGGTCGTATGCGTGTTTGGCGCCGTGCAGGTGAGCGCCACAATCAGGACTGCATACGACCGAGGCACACAGGGCCAACACCCGGCATCATGGTGTGGGGAGCGATCTCCTACACTGGCCGTACACCACTGGTGATCGTCGAGGTGACACTGAATAGTGCACGGTACATCCAAACCGTCATCGAACCCATCGTTCTACCATTCCTAGACCGGCAAGGGAACTTGCTGTTCCAACAGGATAATGCACGTCCGCATGTATCCCGTGCCACCCAACGTGCTCTAGAAGGTGTAAGTCAACTACCCTGGCCAGCAAGATCTCCGGATCTGTCCTCCATTGAGCATGTTTGGGACTGGATGAAGCGTCGTCTCACGCGGTCTGCACGTCCAGCACGAACGCTGGTCCAACTGAGGCGCCAGGTGGAAATGGCATGGCAAGCCGTTCCACAGGACTACATCCAGCATCTCTACGATCGTCTCCATGGAAGCTGCATTGCTGCGAAAGGTGGATATACACTGTACTAGTGCCGACATTGTGCATGCTCTGTTGCCTGTGTCTATGTGCCTGTGGTTCTGTCAGTGTGATCATGTGATGTATCTGACCCCAGGAATGTGTCAATTAAGTTTCCCCTTCCTGGGACAATGAATTCACGGTGTTCTTATTTCAATTTCCAGGAGTGTATATTCAATTTTTCCGTGTAATGGGTTGTAGATCTTTATCAATAATGTAAAAAATTTTCTTAATACAACTGTTATTACCAGTCAACTATAAAAGTATAATTTCCCCTTAAGTCATTGCCAGTGCCGATCCAGTCATTTATCCATATTAAAATATTCCAAATTTTTTGTCAGATCATAGTCATGTGCTCTTTAGTAATCAGACGACCAACTGTGCAGCTGTGTCACTAAGTAAAGTCAGTTTTCTCGTAATTCAGATCTCAGACAAATGTTATCCAATATTAGTAGATAGGCCAGCATTGCATTAAGCTGTGCCATTTACGAGCAGATACATAGACAGCTTTATCCGGCAACACCATCACGAGCTAAGAATTTTTCAGTTTATTTCTCACGGACAGATTCAGATTGATTTCACAGGGCCATGGCGTAGCGCTGCTTACGTCGAAATTCATCAGTTTTTCGTGAGTTAAGGTTTATCAGTTTTCATATGTCAGAATTTAATTATCCAAATTTATTTTTATTTTCTGTTCGGGAAGGTTACACATCATTATTTTATACTTTTTTATTTATACGGGAAGGTTACACGCTTTCTATTCCTGAGGTTTGACGATACTTCAACGAGGGAAGAACATCTTGCAGTTGACTAACCTTCTGCAATCCGATACCTCCATTCCGCATTTCTGAACTACTGCAGAAAACTACATTCCACAGGAGTTCACAATCAGAGATAAAATTCTCGTCCCATTTGGCATCTGTTATTGTTTTGTGCAGTGATCAATAAGCCAACCAAGCACGATTTGTACACATTGTGAGATTGCAAAACATTTTACACTTGTAATTTTAGTATATACTGTGGCAGACATAATCTTGGATGATATCTTGCAGCTAACCTGTCTACAGAAATTGTGAAGAATTAACTGAACGACTAAAGAACACTCACAATAATATAGCTACGTACAACTAGTATAGCAGTTATCGATTAGCACAGCATCTTCTAGAAAACGGGCTTCATATAGGTGAGGAGATGATTTTAGGGAAATGCGTTGGAGAGGAGTGGTGCAGTTGTTTTTGGATATAGCTTCCGAGAGGGCAAAAGAAAGCACAAGGGTTACAGCAGAGAATTTACACAACTGAACTGAATGGAAAGCAGTATTCGAAGGCTTGATGATTGCCGAATGTTTCCAGGGTATTAGTTAGGATGCTCTAGTACCTGGACGGCAGTGTTCATTTCGGAGGATAGGAATTTGGGAACCAGAAATTTAAGATAAGGCCTAAGCCTACTAATAAAAGCGAAGGATTTCAAGATTTAAGTACACCTTCTTAGTACGACTGAGATCCGAGTGCAGCTGGCATCGTAAAGCAACCCACGGCGCTGGTGAGATGCTGGCGAGCATGCGATACAGCGAGCGGCGGTGTACCTGCTCGTCTAAGTTCACGGCTTATCCTCGATAATAGCCTTAGCGAGATCATTGGCGCCAGTACCCTGTCCGCCGCCGTGAGAGCTGCTAAACGGATTAGAGGCGCTGCGTTAGCATGCAAAGTGCGAGCAGAACAGGACACCGTGGCGTGCAGACCGGTTCTCGAAACGCTGAGACCACTCACGCTGAAGGAAGTCCCCCCCGGACGACGTCTCTCACAAAGGAATGGTCAGACTTGTCATATCGAAATCTGCCGAATTTTTTTGCTACTAACAGGTAACGCCGCTCGAAAAACACAAGCCACGTTTCATCTGCCGATACACACTGAAAGTTATCTAAAAAATCACATGGAAGCTGTGTTTTCTGTCTTGGCGACTGCGATTAAAAGATGGATACTCCTGGACATCGTCAGCTATTGTTGGGGCGTGTGGTGCACATGATTCGAGAGCAGAGGAAATTGTATTATCGGCGCAGCCCTGTTTGAAGAGAAATCTCGAATCTAGGCTCTATTAAAAACAGAAGCTATTACTCGTTTCTTTTGTTTATTTATTCATTTGTTTTGGTTCCTTCAGGTAAATGTAAATTTATTTTTTGGTAACTGGTTGGAATCACGCCGTTTTAGCCTAAATATATCTGTACGATCCATCTCGCCCTGTAGATGATGGAAACCCTGTGAATGTTTTGCCTTTTGCTTTGGATATGTACTGGATGTCACATGAAACATACACGATTTCCAAACGCAGTTATATATAAAAAAAAACTATTTGCGGCATCATTAAACAACTCAAAAGCACTCCGTCTTCAGGCCACGAGTGGCCTACCGGGACCATCCGACCGCCGTGTCATCCTCAATGGAGGTTGCGGATAGGAGGGGTGTGGGGCCAGCACACTGTTCTCCCGGTCGTTACGATGGTATTCTTGACCGAAGCCGCTACCATTCGGTCTAGTAGCTCCTCAATTGGCATCACGCGGCTGAGTGCACCCCGAAAAATGGCAACAGCGCATGGCGGCCCGTATGGTCGCCCATCCACGCCCGACAGCGCTTAACTTCGGTGATCTCATGGGAACCGGTGTATCCACTGCGGCAAAGCCGTTGCCTAAACAACTCAAAAGGACAGAGTATATTTTTATCCAGCCGATTCTTGTTGTTTTGTTTCAAGTGCTAAATAATTCCCAGAAATGACTAAATCTCAGAAGGGAGCGGAGTGCGGTGTGTGGTATGAAGAAATGAAATCACTGATAGCTGCCCAAAGAAATTTTCGGGAGATCTGGGGGACTTTCCAAAGAGATCGGTCAAAGTCAAAGTCAGTCCTCTGACTTCACGAGAGATAAATATCCTTCGTTCAATAGTTCACTAGATGCTGTATAAACAACTTCTCTTGTAAGTCCACAAAGTTCAAATTGTACAAGCACTGGACCGAAACGACTTGCGGCTTCGCCGCGAGTTTGCTATTGAGATGTCGAATCGGATCGGGCAAAACCTCAACTATCCAACTATCGTTTTTACTGACGAAGCAACCCTCCACCATGTGTGAAGGTCATTGGCGCAAGGTTCGCATCTAGAAATCGTCCACAGTTTTCGGTAACACGTCTGAGACAGCGAAAAGGCGAATGTGTGGATCGCAAAGATGAAAAACAGTGTAGTACCAACATATTTCCTCCTCGTGCAAACAATAACAGTAACTATTTACCTGGACATTCTTGAGCAGTTTATTGTCCCCCAGCCTTTTCGCCTTTTACCAAAGGTGAACTTCGAGCAGGATGATGTACCATCGAACAGGAGTTTACATGTTAATAACCGGTTTTCGGCTTACAAGGCCATCTTCAGACATTTACATGTTCATCATTTTTACATGTTCATCACTTCCTGGATCGAATGTCTCTACTCGTATAGTGACGGATAGCACGTGATGACCCAAACAACCCACCTTGATCTCCGTTCATAACGCCTCTGGATTTCTTCATGAGGAGTTACATGAAAGACATTATGTATGCCGCCTCTGCATACATGCTCTTGCGCACATGGGGCTTAAATACAGTAGGGTCTAATCACCTTATGTGTTACGAAATGAATGTATTGACATTATGTACAAAAGTCACTCTACGCAATGCTGCAAATTGGAAGTATCTATGTCTACAGCTACATCTACATCTACATTTATACTCCGCAAGCCACCCAAAGATGTGTGGCGGAGGGCACTTTACGTGCCACTGTCATTACCTCCCTTTCCTGCTCCAGTCGGGTATGGTTCGCGGGAAGAACGACTGCCGGAAAGCCTCCGTGTTCGCTCGAATCTCTCTAATTTTACATTCGTGATCTCCTCGGGAGGTATAAGTAGGGGAAAGCAATATATTTGATACCTCATCCAGAAACGCACCCTCTCGAAACCTGGACAGCAAACTACACAGCGATGCAGAGCGCCTCTCTTGTAGAGTCTGCCACTTGAGTTTGCTAAACATCTCCGTAACGCTATCACGCTTACCAAATAACCCTGTGACGAGACGCGCCGCTCTTCTTTGGATCTTCTCTATCTCCTCCGTCAACCCGATCTGGTACGGATCCCACACTGATGAGCAATACTCAAGTATAGGTCGAACGAGTGTCTTGTAGGCCACCTTCTTTGTTGATGGACTACATTTTGTAAGGATTCTCCCAATGAATCTCAACCTGGTACCCGCCTTACCAACAATTAATTTTATATGATCATTTCATATTATCTTCGAAAGAAAAGTCAGAAACTAGAATTACCACTATAAAAAAGATGAAGCGATGGTGTATTGCATTGTTTATCAACCTGTGGGTCGCGACCCCTGGGGGGTCGCAAAGCCTTGCTCAAGCGGTCGCAGTCGCAGGAGAAAGCAGTTGCAGCATGGCTAGTAACATGTTTCATGACGACCATCTGCTATGGTATAGATGTCAGACGTAAGTGACAAGGTTTTCTGAAAGCACCCTGCAAATTCGCTCACGTTCAGATCTGGTACTGACGTACAATAATGAATACGAATTTAATTTAAACCTGTTGAAGAGTTCAAATACGCAAACACTTCCAGCAGTGAGAAGCAACGCCATGTCTATCGATCTCCTCCCATTTCTGCGGAATGGAAAAAGGACTAAGTCTTATACAGATAGTATTTACTTCTGAGAGGCTTGCAGGGAGAGGGAAGGACCACATCAACTTCCGGGTTGGAACGGCGGTGCAGTGGCAGCGTCTTGCGTATTACTGAAACTTAGTTTACGTGCTAATCATCTGCTGTGATAAAAATATCACACGGAACGAGAACAGTTTAGGAAAGCGCATTTAAAAGATGTTAACGTTCAAATGTGATACAAAATGGCTGCAACAACACGCACACAGCTCACGTGCAAAATCTGGCACCACGGTTACTAGAATGCATTTCAGTGACAAGCTTCGAACCAAACAATAGGTCGCTAGGATTGACATCAATGAGACAAGGCATGAAGTACAGCAATTTCTACCAAGCAGATCTAGGATGTCTGACCTCAACTCAGACTTTAATTCATACACTGCATGTTGACGTTGTTTCTATTTTCCTAGATCTCTGGCTTCATTGGGATTTCCACAAAATCGTCGTTGCTGGTCACCTGGTTAATTTCTCATTTCTTTCGTGTAGTTAATTGTGGTGTCTGCCGTGAAAGCGAATCATTGTTTTTTTGATAGTGATTCATAAAAGAATTGAAAAATATCTTACAAAAAACTAGTACCATCATTTGTCAATATACATACTGCATACTCTCGCAATTAATTAAAAAGAAATGTTGCCTGTTTTTGAAACTGATTGAAAGTAAATGATAGCACCATCCTGCTATATGCCTCAAAACTAGGGGTTCTGTAATACACAAATATAGACCTATGGAAAATAGTATTTATTTTTAATTAAAGTTACGTAATTCCTTGTTTGATATTAATTCTGAATTGAGCATATTGTAGATTATTTTATAATAAATACACCGTGTTAATGATAAATAAAGGCAAACTGGATAACTGTTTTCCAGAACCGATCGATAACTAAATGAAGAAGCTCCAGTAAGTAACTATGAGAAATTCGAAAAAAGATCTTCTTGTTTACAAATTTACTATAGAGTGGGACGTCGTTTAACGAGGATGATTCACTTCTGAGTCTTACCTGCATTGCGAAAAAAGTGGTTTTGCGAAATCTATTTTTCTGTTGGAATTCACTTAAAAAAAGGATAAAGCATTCCATTCCGAAACAGTATTAAAACAGTTAATAAAATGTATATCCTTTTTCACAAAAAGTCGTCTAAAGACATTTGTTTTCTCTTCAAAATGAGTCATAACACAGAAGACGGCTAGCTGGATGAAACATCTGCCTACATATTAGTTAATGCGCAGCTTTACTGAATTCGTGTTGGTTAACGATGACGTATCTAAAATGGAATTCATATAGAGGTATTTCAAGGCCACGAAATAACATGAGTCTTGCTTGCAACACCGTCACAGAGAATTTGACAACACCGCTGAGGAGACCCGAGCGGAGGTATCGGTTACAATAATTGCAACAGGAGGAGTGTCGCTAACAGTGCAGCTGAATACTGCTTTGTCGGCGGCGTTTTCTTTGTCGGACCGTCTAATGTACTTTGTTCGTCGTAATAATAATAATAATAATAATAATAACCTTGATGTAAAACATTAATCTCCATTTTCCTCCGCGTTATTTCATTGTCATTTCTTTCCTGCGGATCATAAGCCATACCTGAGTAAAGTCAGTAACAATAATGGTACGATCCAGCGATTATACGTGAATGCACAGCGTTTTATGGGCACAACTGCAATTTGATTCCCGATGACTAATGTCCTTAATTGGTATTAGTAAAAAGCATACTTGACACTTAATACGATTTCATTGTTTTGAAAGTTCTTACTCATAGGGCGACGCCAGCGATATCTGCCAGAGGTGACACTTAGCCAAATGAAAGTAAGCAAGGGTTGTAGGTCCTAGACTACAATAAAAATTCAACAGTTTCAATGAGAAGGCTGTGCCTGTTTATTTATTAATAATTTGTCAAATCGTGGTTCTATTCTTCAGATAATTTCACAGCTTTCTTTGCCTGCTGTGGATTCTCTTCTTTTCTCTTCATCCAGAAGATATCAATCTTTTGCGAATTAAATTCCGTTTTAAGCATACCGTCAGCTGCTAAATCTATAAGTGTTTCTTTCGTAATCGTGCTCAGATCAGCTAGTTGTACAGACATATCTAAAAAAGGATTTAGTATCCATCTATGACCGTTGCCAGCGTCAGAGTTCAACTCTGGAAAGTCACTTAACAGTTTCTCTTCCAAATTATGCTAGCTCAGTATCACGCAAGGAATGTGATTGGTCCATTGCAATTTCTTCGACAATCGTCTGAATACAAGGGAAAGACTCATACATCATCTTTTGTAAAAACGTTGACCACAAACTAAGTTTTGCAAGGTATCATTTAAGTTTATCTTTAGCTGTTCTGATGTTTTCTTCTTCCCTTGGAGGCTGTTGTTTAAAATACTTAGGTGGTTAAAAAGATCCACGAGAAATGCTAATTTTAATAGCCAAATAGGGTCACAAAAGTAATTCGCATATCCAGATTTAGAATCTTGTAAGCACATTAACAATTCACCTTTTAGTTACAGAAATCGTGTCAATAACTTTCTCTTGGGAAGCCACCTGACCTCTATGTGATAGAGATATTTTGATGGAGCGAACCCATGTCTTCACAAATGATCCTAAATAGTCGAGTTTGCAACACTTTACCTTTAATGGAGTTTACAACTTTGATCACCTTTTTAAGCACATCATTTAAATCACAAGTTAAAATCGTGGGTGCCAGAGATTGTCGATGAAGAAAGCAGTGTGCCCACGAAAAATTTGTCATTATTATTTTAATTTCGCGATGAGCCCACTTTTACTGCCAGTCATAGCTTTATCACCGTCACTACAAATGGCGATACATTTTGTCCAATCAATCTCATAGTTGCGAGTGCTTTCTAAAACATGTCAGAAACACTGAGTCAGTAGTATTTGCAGGGAGTGCTTTGCAAAATACAATGTCTTCCATGATACTTTCATCTGCATCAAAGCGCACAAGTACTATAAATTGAGCACAATCTGAAACATCAATAGATTCATCAAACTGCAAAGCAAAAAGTGGGCTCTTCTTTAATTTTTCGTCTAACTGTTCTCGAATGTCAGCGTCCATATCGTTTAGTCTGCGTTCAGTGGTATCATCAGAAGTGGTATACTTTTTAGCTTGTTTGACTCTTGCTTACCTAACATAATTTGAACCATATCGAGGGTTCCTGGCAAAATGGGATTCGCTGCCTCTGTATGCGACTTCCCTGCTTCAGCGACTCGAAATGCGACTCGTTGGCACTGGATACCTAAAATCAGAAAAACGAATAAAAACTCAGAAACATTCATGCAATTTTAAATCAACAAATAACAATAGTGTTTAATTACCTGAATCATAGAAGTTAAGTGTTCTCGGTTTCCTTTCGAAGAAATCCAACGGTTTATCAGCTTCTTTGGATTGTTTGATTGAGACGTGACACAAAAGCTTTGATGCTTTCATACTCTCACGTGGCAATACTTCGCCGCAAATTACATATTGAGGTTTACTGTTCACGACAGTAAAACCACACTTCAGATAACTGTCGCCATAAAGTCTATTTTTTTCGACTTTGATTCGCTTCCGCCACCGCCACTAGTACTATACATAGAGGGCTGCACAACTCTTTTAAGAAACTTGTCCATACTAGCTCAGAGTGAAGCATGAAGACAATAATCACGTCCGTACTTGCTGGCGTACTGAGACAACTGACACCCTCTCACCCCCACGCCCCTACCGCGGCAAAGAATATAATTATATCTCTGCCCGCAGAGCACTGCGACGTCTTTTCACAATGCACTTTATTTCTCGATCAGTATAGTATCAATTGAAAGAAAATTAAATACGTTGCCTTTGAAATCGTTGACATACTTTTATTATGGTTCTGGGGGTCGCCAGAATATTTTTACTTGGAAAGGGGTCGCGTGTTCAAAAAGGTTGAAAAACGCTGGTGTATTGGATGAGTTAAGGCTGGTGCTACACACACAAAGAATAAAATCGCCCTGTTGCATGTCCATTGCAGAGCAGTTAATGTTTAAAACAAAATGCTCGCTAGAAGAACGCCTTCCATCAAACGTGAAAAAACCCACAAAGACGATTGCCGAGTACATGCCTGTTCGTACATAATAATGCCTGTGATCGATATGTGTGGTTGACTGTTACCTATTTCATTGTTAGTCTTCAAGAAACGACGGGAAAATTTGCACTACATGTGAAAAGAACAATATTCTGCACAGAAAGTCTTGTGACAGACGTACCAAAGTCTGGAAAAATGGGAAAGAAAAATTTTACATTTTTCACGCGTCATGCTTCTCTTCTATTAGTGAAAACAAATCCCTTCTCCTCCTCGACTCTTGGTTACGTTCTATAAATTATGAATCACTATCAGGCAGATTTCGAACTCACACTGGTAAATATGTACAAATACTGCAGATCCCACCCGTTATGTCGAGTGTACTTCAACCGGTAAACTGAGTTTTTCCCACCAGTGTAATGCATTTTGTATAACATTAATACGGAAAATTATTATCGATGGACCACTGCAGCTTTCATTCTACCAGTGTGACTATATTCTTAAAGTTACGATCACTAGTGCATTATTTTTTTATTCTTTGTAAGAGTTGTTCTATTGAGAATGCCGTTTACAAGTTCACTCACCAAATTTTATAAGCATGAAATAGCAAAATAGTGCCCATTGGAATTTTCTGCGACCTATCTAAGGTATTTGACTTGGTAAATCACAACATTCTACTAGATAAACTGAAGTTTTATCAGAGTGATAGCATGGTCAACCAACAAACAATGTCATATCTAACCAAAAGAGTACAAGAAGTTGTACGTAGTAATTCAACCGATTTGGTTCATGTACACTATTCTGACTGGGGACTCAATCATAGGTTCGCTACTGTTCCATATCCAATCAGAGTTAGTTCTTTTTGCAGGTAACACTAGCACTGTTATCAGTCTAAACATACACACAGCAACAGAAGAAATGGCAAACAATGTTCTTAAAAGTATCATTGATTGGTTTTCTGAAAACGATATCACCCTCAATTTAAAAAAGAAACAACATATTCAGCTCTGCACATCTAGAGCCACTACACCAATGATAAGTGTAACACGTAGTGGAAAAATAATAAGTAGGGTGGTAACTTCAAAATTCTTAGGTGCCCATATTCATGAGAATTTAAACTGGAAAGGGATCATTTTGGAACTCCTAAAGCAACTTAGCCACATTTGCACTTAGAATCACTGAAAATCTTGGGGAGAGGTAATTCAGTAATCTGACATATTTTCGTATTTTGCATATTTTCATTCAATAATTTAATATGTAATAATGTTTTGTGTAAATCATCTTTAAGAAAGAAGACATTCATTGATCAAAGTGCTGTAACAATAATATGTGGTACTCACCCAAGTTCATCTTGTAGACATCTGTTTAAGGAGCTACTGCTTCACAGTTTATTTAGTCCCCATGAATTAAAATACCAGAAGGAAAAATGACTTTCATTACTCCTCGTTAAGGTTGTCTTTAGCAGAAAAGTGTGGGTGTACAATGCCGCAATTAAACTTTTTGATAACCTACTAAGTCTGATATACAGCAAAATAAAATTTGAAAACAAATGGAAAAAGTTTCTCCTTGACAACTCCTCCTATTCCTTAGAAGAATTTTTGTATTATTGTGATGTGTAAAAGGTGGTGGGTAGGAATTGCCAACTCACATCTGTAGATTTCATAAAAAACATATAATTGTTGAGAATGTAGCTGTATTTACAAATTAGTTTGCTATGTGAATATTAAAGACTCATTCCACATGAGTATGATTTATCATGCAAACGCTGCATGGTACATGAAACTAACTAATTAACTAAATCTTCGTTTCCAAACTCCAGTTAAGTATACAGAAAACTCTTCAAAATGTATTGATATTAGACAGCACTCACACCTAAGTATAGGACATTTTCTGTAAAAACGCCAAAGTCTATGTCCTACTTACAGGGTTGTAAGTTGTCGTAGAACAAAAAAGTTTGTCTCTAGTATTGTAACAGTATTTCACATTTTTTCCCAATACTTGGACGAAATAAAATTAGTGTAGTCATACTGGAAATTTCTAAAATATGTGTACATAGTGCTTATCACATTGGAAAGGAGGTTATAAGTAAAATATATGTTGTATTTAGTTATCTTCCGATCGCTTTCAGTCCACAAATCAACACACGCATTACTGTGACAAGAGTGGAGCGTATCCAACACCACCTTGGCTCTAAGTAGTGTGGTTTAGCATATAGAGAGAATAAACCATTATACGAGGTGCGACAATAAAGTAATGATACTGATTTTCTTTGCAAGATGTGGCAACCCTGGAGGCTTGCATAGGCACAATATCTTTGACCTTGGTCTATAAACTGCTTCTAGTCCAATCGACACATCGATGCAACTGCTCAGTCATGAGTTGTGCTGTAATAAGTTAACATGTGTTTGTGTCTCTCGTCACAGAAATAGAACCGCATAATATTGCGCAACGGTATGCCATTTCTTTTTGTGTTAAATTGGGTGAATACGCGACGACAACTTACGGTTAGCTTCAGAAGGCTTTTGGAGGAGAGGTTACGTCAAGAGCTCAAGTTTTTCATTGGCATAAAATGTTTGGTGAAGGCAGAACGAATGTTGAAGACGAAGGCCACAGTAGACGACCATCAACCTCATGGCCGGATGTCAACTTGACCAGGGTGCGTGAACTCGTATGATCTGATCGAAGATTATCCGTGAAAATGATTGCAGAAGAACTGAACATCAATCGAGAAACGGTTTGTCTAATAATAATAAGATCTTGGTATGAGAAAGATTTGTGCAAAAATTGTCCCCAAAAATCTCACACCACAACAGCGAAAAACACGGAAAAATGAGGCAGCCGATCTGTTAGAGCAAACGGAAATCAATCCAGATTTGTTGAGCCGTGTTATCACTGGTGATGAAAGTTGGTTTTTCAGTATGATCCAGAGACAAACGGACAAATTTCTCAATGGTGCTCAAAGGGATCACGCAGACCAAAAAAAGCTCGCCTGACAAAGTCAAAAGTGAAATACATGCTTGTGTGCTTCTTTGATTCCAAGGGAATTGTTCATAAAGAGTCGGTGCCTCCTGTACAAACAGTTAACAAATATTACTACACAGAAATTTTAGAAAGACTTCGTAAAGGTATTCTTTGTGTCCGTGCCAACATTGCTGGTAATTGGATTCTGCATCACGATAATGCTCCATCCCATACTGCTCTGTCAATACAGAAATTTTTATCCTCAAGTACTACCACAGCCACATTATTCACCAGATATCGCTCCGTGCGACTTTTTTCTATTTCCAAGAGTGAAAACGGCGGTCAAGGGACACCATTTTCAAGCAACACAAGATGTCCAAAAAGCTGTGACGAGGTTCTTGGAGGATGTTACAGAAGATGAGTTCCAGAAATGTTACCATCAATGGCAGAAGCGCTGGAAAAGTGTGTGCAATCAGAAGGGATCTACTTTGAAGGAGACAACAGTAAGCTTGACTAAAAAGGTAAGCAACATTTTTGTTCCACACCAGTCTCATTACTTTATTGTCGCACCTCACATGATAGTTTCATGAGCGGGAATGATACGAAAAATGTTACTTCATAATTTACTTCCACAACGTCGGCAGCTAATATTTTGCGTACTATTTTCGTTGTTGACTGATAGTGGGGAAAAAATAAGAACAGGTTTCGACATGACAAGCCTGAACCATTCCCTAGTCCGCATAGCACTGCTGGCAGGCGCACGTGGTCTGAGTTCACCACGTATTCTGGGCATTTCAGTGCGGCGGAAGTTTGCAGGGATATTTGCACGCATTACAGCGCATTCACATGCAACAAAAAGTTAGACTGCATACAATACGGCTAAGAACTGAGTCTTCTATGTGAAGATTGTGAGGCGCAACTGAATTCTTTTTAAAGCGCTTAACAAAGGCCTGTACACAACTGACTGCAAGCTCTGCAAACAAACGATACACATCTGTCTTTATCTTTTGTTACTGAGCATTTCTATCCTTTTATTGCCGTCTGTAAACATCTGATTTTATGATCATGAAGACTCTCAGAAAATCAGAAACTTGTCTGTTAAGAATGTTACGGAATTCAATATTCCGAGATCCACAGTCACAAGAGTATGTCGAGAATATCACATTTGAGGCATTACGTCTGACCACGGCCTTCACATAACGACCAAGAGAAGTGGCGTTTGCGTGGAACTGTCAGTGCTAACAGACAAGCAACACTGCTTGAAATAATCGCAGAAAGGAACGTGGGATGTACAACGAACGTATGCGTTAGGACAGTGCGGTGAAATTTGGTGTTAATGGGCTATGGCAGCAAACGACCGACGCGAGCGCCTTTGCTAACAGGAAGACGTCGCCTGCAGCGCGTCTCCTGCGCTCGTGACCGTATCGGTTGGACCCTAGACGACTGGAAAACCGTACCCTGGTCAGATGACTCACGATTTCAGTTGGTAAGAGCTGATGGTAGGGTTCGATTGTGGCACAGACCCCACGAAGTCATGGACCCAGGTTGTCTACAAGGCACCGCGAAAGCTAGCGGTGGCTCCATAATGGTGTGAGCTGCGTTTACATAGAATGGACTAGGTCCTCTGATCCAGCAGAACTGATCATTGATTGTAAATGTTTATGTTCAGCCACTGGGAGACCATTTGCACTCATCGACTTTATGTTCCCAAACAACAATGGAATTTTTATGGATGACAATGCTCCATTCCACCGGGTCATAATTGTTCGCGATTGGGTTGAAGAACATTCTGGACAATACGAACGAATGATTAGGCCACCCAAATTGCCCGAAATGTGAATCCCATCGGACATTTATGGGACACAATCGAGGTATGAGTTCGTGCACAAAATCCTACACCGGCAACATTTTCTCAATTATGGGCGGCGACAGAGGTGGTAGCACTGCTCAGTATTTCATTGGGGGACTTCCAGCGACGTGTTCAGTCCATGACAGCCCGAGTTGCTGCACTACGCGGGGCAAGATGAGGTCCGACGACATATTAAGAGGTATGCTTTGACTTTTGTCATCTCAATGTAATTTTCGTGGTTGTCTATCAATTTTGGTTGATCTATGTGTCCCTTCCTGCTGTATTCTCACAACCACACAAGCAAACCTTTACTGAGAATCAAGAAGTTATTCTCCATCCTGTTTAGTATTCTGCTTTAGTCTCATGTTGTCCATGTCAGGTCGTGATTCGGAAATTTTGAATGTTTATGACACAAGAAACGAATTAAAACAATTATTTATTTTAATTACTTTTATTTTCTTCCATGGTGTTTTTCGAAGAATTAAATCCTCGTCATCATGAAAATCAGTGGACTACATTACAATTTCTTTTCTTGGATGTAGTCAGGCGTCATAGCCTTCATTTTGAAGATGTTCCATTAAAAATAACAATGAGAATCGTTATAATTATACATTCGTATCAAGGAAAAGCGCACAAACGTGAAACACAGTAAATCAGTGCTTGAATCATAACTAGTGTGCAATTGTAGTGCCGTGTAAATAAGTGAGCATTACCAGAGTCCACTGCTAGCGAAAAGTACAGACAATATACATATATGTGCTTACATCTTTGCAATACTTGCATATAAATTTGTCGTTTCTAAATACTTATGTACTAAGATTGCAGGATTTTTTATAGATAAGGGATTAACTCGGTGGTTTTGGCATAGAGTTCAGGTCTTTCAGTCGCTAAACAGATGAAGGTTGGTTGGTTGGGTGGAGAAGGGACCAAACTACGAGATCGTCAGTCCCTCCGACCTTGGATTAACTAAAACAAATGGCTATAAAATGATAAACTGTTGACAGGGAAGGAAGCAAAAGGGTGGAAGAAAAGGTAAGGGAAAGAAAGTGACTAATGACAAGGGCATGAAGGAAGAAGCACAGGAGACAAGACAAACGCTCAAGACATAACAGATCCCATGAGGGAAGGAGTGGGAAGGCAGAGGACTGGGGTGAACCACCAAACCCAATTGAAGCCAATCCAGTGGGGGCGAAGGGGGGAGCAAGAGGGCTCGCCAGCCCCTCCACTCACCAATATGGTGGAAGGTCCCTCCCTTAAATAAAGCGATAAAAACTCGCATCACGAATAAAACGTAAATCGAGATCCGCCGCTGAGACATTGTCAGCCAACACCAGGGGTAGCGAGTCTGGAAGGCTAAAAGTCCGTCGCAGGGTGGCTAAGTTGGGGCAATCCAATAAGATGTGAGCCACATTCAACATTGATCCACAATGACAGAGAGGAGGGGTCCTCACGCCGGAGGAGATAACCGTGAGTCAAAAAAGTATGGCCGATATAGAGCCGGCATCAGACGACAGAGGTCTTACGAGAGACCCGGAAGGAGGACCGCCATGGAGTTGAAGAATCCTTAATCGCCCCGAACTTGCTCGGCGAAGAAAGAGTGTGCCATTCTGCATCCCCAAGGCCCAAAACCTGACGACGTAATGCCAAGCGAACGTCTATTTCCGGAATTCCAATAGCAAGAGATGGTCTGGTAGTAGCTAATTTAGCCAGTCGATTAGCAAGTTCAATACCAGTAATCCCAAGGGAGTTCTGGATAGCGATGACCAACGGTTGGCGAGGGAAGCACTGGCCAATAGCGTGCAAGCCGCTCAATGAGTCACTACAGATAGTGAAGGATAGTTCTGAGCAGGAGCGGACATGGTCCAGTGCGCGCAATATGGCTACCAGTTCTGAAGTAAAGACACTACAGCCATCTGCCAAGGAACGAAGTTACGTGCATCATGCATAGGCGTAAGCAAAACCAGTGCAACCAGCAACCATGGAGCCATCAGTATAGATCACTCCTGAACCCTGAAAAGAACTGAGGAGAAAGTAGAACTGGTGATGAAGAGCCATCGGAGGGACGGAATCCTTTGAATCGAGTGAGAGATCAAGACAGAGCTGCGGCCGAGAGACGCACCACGGAGAAAAGAGGCGGTAAAGGGAATTGCTGGAGCTCAGAAAAGAGCGACTGAATGCGGACAGCCATGGTAAGCCCACATCGTGGCCGCCGCTGCGGCAGAGTGATCTCCATGTCCGGATAAAGGAGACCATAATTAGGGTGCTTTGGGGTGCAGCGAATGCGGATCACATAAGATATCAGCTATTGTTGGCGCAAAACTCGCAGTGGTGGAATCTCCACTTCTGCGAGAAGGCTAAGTAAGGGGCTAGTCTGGAATTCGCTAGTCGCAAGTCGGATCCTAGAGTGCTGGATGGGTCTTGTATCTGCAACGTCGAAGTCGACGCAGAACCATAGACAGGACTTCCATAGTCTAAACGAGACTGGACCAACGCTTGATACAATCACAAGAAAATGGTTCAAATGGCTCTGAGCACTATGGGACTTAACTTCTAAGGTTATCAGTCCCCTAGAACTTAGAACTACTTAAACCTAACCAACCTAAGGACATCACACGCATCCATGCCCGAGGCAGGATTCGAACCCGCGACCGTAGCGGTCGCGCCGTTCCAGACTGTAGCGCCCAGAACCGCTCGGCCACCCCGGCCGTCCAATCACAAGAGAACAGAGCGGTCGGCACCCCATGTGGTATTACACAAACACCTAAGAACACTGAGATGGGACCAGCACGTCCTCTTCAGCTGGCGAAGATGAGGGAGCCATGTCAACTGGGCATCAAAGACCAGACCCAAGAAGCGATGAGTGTCCACCACCTCGAGGGGCTGGCCATCGAGGAACAGTTGCGGATAGGGATGGACTGTACGGCGATGGCAGAAATACATGACACACAACTTGGCCGCCGAAAACTGAAAGAAATGGTGTAAGTAGGCTGTTTAGGTTTTTATGTTGGTAACGCCACGTAGAGCTCTGTATGAAGATCACTGACTGTGCTGTGTGCAGTTTGGGGCTGGTTGGACTCATTGTTGGAATATTCGCTTGTGTAGTGTTGGGCAGTTGGATGTGAACAGCGCATAGCGTTGGGCAGTTGGAGGTGAGCCGCCAGCAGTGGTGGATGTCGAGAGAGAGATGCCAGAGTTTTGAGAGGTTACTATAAGCGGACGATCTGGACGTGTGTCCGTCAGAAAAAGGAAATTTGTAAAGATGGATGTCATGAATTTACCTTAATAGTGTTCAAAAGTCATCATATATATATATATATATATATATATATATATATATATATACAAAATCTTTCATTTGGTAACTATGCCTATCAGTAATTAGTGTCTTCAGTAGTTAGAATCTTTAATTAGCTGACAGTATTGGCACTCATTGTATTGCAGTAGTTCGAGTAACGAAGATTTTTTTGAGGTAAGTGATTCATGAAAGGTATAGGTTATTGTTAGTCAAGATTGAAAGTCAGATTGCGTTGCGCTAAAAATATTGTTTGTCAGTTTAGTGGTGATCAGAATAAGTAAAGAGAGAAATGTCTGAGTACGTTCAGTTCTGCTCAGCTGTTTGAAAATCAAATAACGTAAGAGGTTTACCAGCACTGTCATTTATAATTATTCTAAGGGGACGTTTCAATGGGAGAGAGCCAATGAGTGCACCCGGCAGATTGCCCCACTGTAGACAGCGTTCTGCAGTGCCCATTATGGAGGAAGCGACATAGATACAACAGCCCAACAGCTGTCACCAGATCATTAATGGCTATGAGAAAGAGAGGGACGCTCAGCACGGAAACCTGTGGAACCCCATTTTCTTGCCGATGGGGAGTGCTCCAGGAGGAGCCAACTTGAACCCAAAAAGAGCGACAAGAAAGGAAGTTACAGGTAAAAAACGGCTAGAGCGCCACGAAGGCCCCATTCGTGAACGGTGGTGAGGATGTGGTGGCGCCAGATTGTGTCATAGGCCTTACGCAGATCAAAGACAGTAAGGAGGTGTTGTCGATGGGCAAATGCTGACCGGATAGCAGACTCCAGGTGGACCAAGTTATCCACTGTAGAGTGGCCACAGCGAAAAACAACTTTGAGTCGATGACAAAAGGTCACGGGATTCAAGGATCCAAAACAGCCACCGACTCACCATGCATTCAAGGAGCTTGCAGAGGGTGTTAGTAAGGCTAATTGGATGGTAGCTATCCAACTGAAGAAGTGGCTTCCCTGGCTTCAACACTGGAACAACAATGCTTTCCTGCCACTGGGTGGGGAAGACTCACTTAATCTACAGATGATTGAAGAGGGTCAGTATATGATGGTGGCCAGCCACTGATAAGTGTTGGAGCATTTGGTTATATATCCGATCCGGTCCAGGAGCTGTGTCAGGACCAAGGGGGAGGGCGCTGGCAAATTCCCACTCGCTGAATGGGGCATTATATGGCTCTTAGCAGCGAGAAACAAAAGACAAAGGCAGTCGTTCTGAGCGTTCTTTCAGGAGAAGGAATGTGGGCAGATACTGAGCCGATGCCGAAGCTTGAGCAAAGTGTTGAGCGAAATTTTCTGCTACAAAGTCCGGATTGGTAAGGACAACAGCAAGCACAGAAATTTCTGCAACCACCGTGGGAGGAAAGTGGCCAAAAATTCGCCTGAGTTTGGCCCAGACTTGTGAAGAGGAGGTGTGTGGTCCTACGGCAGCTACATATCGTTCCCAGCAAATCCGTTTCTGAAATTTGATTAAGTAGCGGGCCCGGGCTCAGAGTCGTTTAAAGACTAGAAGAAGAGCAGTGGAAGGGCGCCACTAAAAAGAGTTGAAGAGCACGGCGACAATCTTTTATGGCTGCAGCAATTGCCGGAGTCCACCAATGGACTGTCTTCCAGCAGGGGGGAACCTGAGGAAGAAGGGATTGCTGATACAGCTGCTGAAAGGATGGCAGCAGTCAAAGTCTGTGTAGATTCATCAACACTGTCGTGTGGCAATACGGAGGGGATGGGAGCAGAGGAGAAGGCACCCCAATCAGCCTTAGAGATGTCTCACCTGGGAGGGTGATGAAACAAAAGACACTGAAGGAAGGTCAAAACAATTGGGTAATGGATCGCTGTCACATAACTCATCGTGGACACCTCACAGAATGAAGGGAAGAAGGCAGATGGAGATGTCAATGGTAGAGAAAGTGCCGTGTACCACACTAAAGTGTGTGGGAGCGCCTGTGTTTAGTAAACAGAGGTCAAACCCTGCCAGAACAGCTTCAACTGTCCTGTCTAGGGCAGTAGTCGTATGAATACCCCAAAGTTGTGGACATTGAAGTCCCCTAGTAGCAGGAAGGGAGAAGGGAGTTGTTGAAGAAGAGTGGTTAGGGCAAGGGATGTGGGTGGCCTGTCAGGTGGGAGGTAGAGATTACAGATTGTGATTGGGGTGGCCAGATGGACCCTGACAGCAATGACTTCCCAAGTGGTATGGAAGGGAACCTTTTTACTAACACTGTCCTTGCAGACCAAGGTGCAGATACCACCAGAAGCCCACAAGGTGCCAATTCGGTTCCAACAGAATGTGTGGAACCTATGAGGGCTGAGTGAGTAAGAATTGATAAAATGGGTCTCCTGGAGCACAATAGAAGCGACAGAGTAGAAGAAAAGAAGGGGCTGCAACTCTGGAAAGTGACGCATATATCCATTACAATTCCACAGGAGAATTCTTATGCCGGAGTCCAAATGGGAAGCGAACAGACTGGAGTCAGTGACACCAACAAGTTGCCATCCATCACCGATAAGGATGGGGTAATATCCATATAGGTGGGGTCAGACTCTGTTGGTTCATTGACTGGAGGATGGGAAGGCTGTACCTCAGGGGGTACCAGGGGGGCCTTGCCCTTGTTCTTGCATTTCTGCTTCTTCTCTTGGGAAGGAATAGAAGGGCAGACTTAAGCAAGGGTGGGCACAGAATTACACAAAGCAATCTTGGCACCCTCTGGCTGCTGACTGTGCTGCTGATGTGAAGCAGCAGATCACCTTTCAGGGGGTGCCAGGAAGAGGAGTCTCAGGAGGGAGCTTCAGTATTGGCGGCCGCTGAAGGAGGGGAGCACTTCTCTGGCTGGGGAGGAGGAGCAGCAGCCGAAGGGTTGGGTATAGTTACTGACAGGGAGGGGGATTGGGAGATGGAGGAGAAGGCTGAAGGCATTGGGCAAATGGGGTGGCGCTGGGAAGAGTAGGGGGTAGGAGGGGGAATGGACGTAACTGAAGCAAAAGTAGAAGTCAAACACGGGATAGAGCTGGTCATACTTTTGTCGAGCCTCAGTGTAGGTGTGCCGATCTAAGGTTTTGTACTCTTCAATCCCTCTTTCTTTCACAAACACCGGGTATGCAGGTGAGCATGGAGAATGCTGTCCATGATAATTTACACACACTGGCAGCGGAGCACAGGCACTCCCCACATGGAGGGGGCTCCCACGATCACCGCAGAGGGGATCTGGTGCAGCGGGAAGACATGTGTCCAAACTGTAAGCATTTAAAGCATATCATCGGTGGTGGAATATAAATTTTTACATCACACCAATACAGCATGACCTTGACCTTCTCTGGGAGGGCATCCCCCTCGAAGGCCAGAATAAAGGCGCCCATAGTGATGCGATTGTTTGGAGGGCCTCACTGCACATGGCGGATAAAACGAACCCCTCGCCACTCGAGGTTAGCACGGAGCTCCTTGTCGGCTTGGAGAAGAAGATCTCTGTGGAAAATAATGCCCTGTACCGAGTTCAAAGATTGGTGGGGCGTGGCGAAGACCGGGACGTCACCAAGATGGTCACATGCACGCAGGGCGTCAGATTGGGCAGCAGAAGAAGTCTTGACCCTCCTCCCAGAGGGTGAGCAGGGAGGGGAAGGCCGAAGGATCAGAAGAAGGAGTGTTACGTCTGCTACTACTCTTAGAGATGGCCACAGAATGGCCAGGATGGTGAAGCTTTTGTTGCTTCATGAGCAAGGTATCCGCCCTAGTACCACTCGCTCTGATCAGGGGCTCATCTGGTAGGTGCCACCCAGCCACAGTAAGGGCCATCTGGCACAGCGGCCATTGCCAGGAGTTCTGGTGCCCCAAAGTGATGAGCATCGACTCCTGGACATACACGAGGCGTTAACAGCTCAGGTACTAGTAGTGTGATCCCTGTGGTTTCAGGGGTCTCAGCCAAGTGGGTACTTAACAGCTCCACCACATGGACTGGCTACTGTGCTGGTGACCTAGCAGGAGAGGGGCCAGGGTGCAAATGGAAAGGGGAGGGGTGGGGGAGAGGAACCTGCACCATGGAAGCTAGGTAGGGAGTTCATCTCCAAATGGCTCACACTGAACAGAAAATTTTGGAAATAGTCAAACCCCAGGGGGACCAAAAATCCCAAAAAAGGAGATGGAAACAGCAAACTAAACAATAGCACAGACCAAAACAAAGCCAGGAGGATAGCCAGGGCGACAAAAGAAGTCCGCTAAGAGGTTCAAATGGCTCTGAGCACTATGGGACTTAACATCTATGGTCATCAGTCCCCTAGAACTTAGAACTACTTAAACCTAACTAACCTAAGGACATCACACAACACCCAGTCATCACGAGGCAGAGAAAATCCCTGACCCCGCTGGGAATCGAACCCGGGAACCCGGGTGTGGGAAGCGAGAACGCTACCGCACGACCACGAGCTGCGGACTCCACTAAGAGGGGGCAGGGACAAAGGAGCAAGGATGGGGAGGGAGAGGAACAGAGATGGTAATGCAGCCAATAGCTTCGGGCCCCGTGCACGCCACACATATACCCACAAAATGACTGTGGCCCCTGGAGGGACTAAACACATGAAATCAAAGGAAAAAAAGATATTAAATACAGTAATGACAGCGAAACACTTAAAACAGTAAACAATGCTGGCAGAACATAAGTCAATAGCAACTAAGGCAGAAATGGGAATACACAAGTCACTGTACATGAACAACATCTCTTGAGAAATATTTAGAATTTTTTTCACAAAATAAAATCGTACAGGCAAAGGAAGCCCCAAGAGACAAATTGCAGACTGAGTTCAAGGCATTGTTAAAGAAGATTGACTTCTTACTGATTAGCAAAGAGTAATACCGTTATATATCCATGAAACCCAAAAGCACCACAACTAAAGATTCCCAGTGAGTGCTGTGCTGCCACACCAGATGTAAACTACAGAAACAGCTCTGTCTGTACGCTGAAGTATAAACTAAATGGAATAATGGGGAACAGTTACACATTTAATGAAAAGTACTCTAAAAAACAGCTACACTGTAAAACAAGAGCTACAAAAGACCCCTCTACCCAAAAAGTGACAGATTTTATCACAGGTAGTAACAAATGCGTACATAAACATACCCTCATGTGAAGCAGGGGCATTGTTAAACATAGTCTTAAAGCATAAAAAGTTTCCAATGACGGAAACTATTTAATTCATTGACATTCTGGGAGTTGTACCAAATTGCACATTATTCACTGTCAATGATACAGTTACAAACAGCCCAGTTCTATAGCATTCATCTCCTTAACACATGAGACTGTAGGTGTCATCTTTCTAAACCATTCTCAGCTAAAATTGTTTGACAGTAACATACCACGTTTGAAAAGTATTATGTTCTAAAAAAGATACGTGAATGACAAACTGCTAATAATAGAAGGGAACAGCAAGCAAGAGGTACATGCGCGAATAATTTCAGATATTCAACCAACTTTCTTGTACTTACCATTCACAAACTATCAGCATTTAGATACATGTTACACAGAGCAAACAAAGTTCCTGAATAATGAAATATATAAAACTTAAATTGTAATGATTAACAAATGGCAGCTATAAATTGTTTTCAACCTATATTCGTGGATCATGTGTCTAAGAAAGTTAGGAAAAGGGTAGATACAAGCAAAACAATGAACAAACAGGTACGACGACAGAGTGAATTTCCAGATAAAGGTAAAACTAAGAATACCACGACAATGTTGGTGCCAGTTTACAAAAAACTGCTAATGTATTCAGACCATATAATGAAAGAATTGTTTTTCCACTAGCAATAAATCGCGTACTAAGTAACTACACAACATAAAAACCAACAAAGACAAAATTTCCAATGTGGGCACCTACAAGATCAAATTTAAAGAATGCCCAGTTGAGTACTTGAGTAATATTAGATGAAGCTTCTGAACAGAATTAATAAAGATATAAATGCATTTAGATACAACAGCACAAATATATCTGCCATAGCTATCAACATTAGTAACACAGGAAATGCTTTTGATAACATAGAAGACAATATAGTAACATCTCATGAATTAAAGAGTGGTTGCAAAATGAATCTCCCCGATGACTTGGAAGTTTTCCTCCACAACAAAACCCTTGCTCCTAATATTCTCAGTGACAAAGCCGAGATGGTGGCAGTGATCTGTTTCAGCAGCTTCTAGCGCCTACTAGAGGACGCACAATAACTTCCACTGCCATATATATTCTTTAGAGATCTAAATTATCACGCCGATCCATTATGAAATAAATGTACATGAGCTTTTGTGATGAGGCTGTGATTACGTGAAAATGTTTTGAAGATGTAAATGCATGTTGTCTGAATATTTCACTAGCATTGTAAGCTGATGGGGCAACGGCCTTGCCGCAGTGGATACACCGGTTCCCGTGAGATCACCGAAGTTAAGCGCTGTCGGGCGTGGCCGGCACTTGTATTGGTGACCGTTCAGCCGCCATGCGCTGTTGCCATTTTTCGGGGTGCACTCAGCCTCGTGATGCCAATTGAGGAGCTACTCGACCGAATAGTACCGGCTCCGGTCAAAGAAAACAATCATCATAACGACCGGGAGAGCGGTGTGCTGACCACACGCCCCTCCTATCCGTGTCCTCACCTGTGGATGACACGGCGGTCGGATAGTCCCGATGGGCCACTTGTGGCCTGAAGACGGAGTGAAATTGTAAGCTGATAATGCTCTTTGACTTACAAGGCACTAAAATTCTACACTTCTAATACCTATGGACTATTATTCTTTTGTATTTGTCTCCGTGCTACTCAAAGACACAAATGTGTATTTACAACGACCTTCAGTGTTCATTTGGGTGCAACATCTTCGAATTGAAGGTTAAAACGGACAACGGACTACGTCCAAGAAATGAAACTGTCGTCTAATTCACGAATCCGTCTGAAGATAAGGGTAGAAGCCGTCGAAAAGCGTCGTAAAAGAAAATGAAACTGACTGACCAAAATAATTGCAATACAGGGTGATTCAAAAAGAATACCACAACTTTAGGAATTTAAAACTCTGCAACGACAAAAGGCAGAGCTAAGCACTATCTGTCGGCGAATTAAGGGAGCTATAAAGTTTCATTTAGTTGTACATTTGTTCGCTTGAGGCGCTGTTGACTAGGCGTCAGCGTCAGTTGATGCTAAGATGGCGACCACTCAACAGAAAGCTTTTTGTGCTATTGAGTACGGCAGAAGTGAATCGACGACAGTTGTTCAGCGTGCATTTCGAACGAAGTATGGTGTTAAACCTCCTGATAGGTGGTGTATTAAACGTTGGTATAAACAGTTTACAGAGAATGGGTGTTTGTGCAAAGGGAAAAGTTCTGGACGGCCGAGAACGAGTGATGAAAATGTAGCACGCATCCAGGAAGCATTTGTTCGCAGCCCAGGAAAATCGACTCGCAGAGCTAGCAGAGAGCTGCAAATTCCACAATCAACTGTATGGAGAGTCCTACGAAAAAGGTTAGTTATGAAACCTTATCGTCTGAA
The DNA here is from genome assembly GCF_023864345.2 of Schistocerca serialis cubense. Taxonomy (NCBI): domain Eukaryota; kingdom Metazoa; phylum Arthropoda; class Insecta; order Orthoptera; family Acrididae; genus Schistocerca; species Schistocerca serialis. The sequence continues at coordinate 86,936,183 of NC_064638.1, read as the reverse complement.
ATTGATTCAAGCACTGTCTGCAGCTGATAAGATTAGAAGAATCGATTTCTGTGATTTTATCCTTGCTCAAATGGAAACAGATGAATCTTTCGTTTCAAAGATTGTGTTTAGTGATGAAGCAACTTTCCACACTAACGGGAAAGTCAACCGTCACAATGTCTGTATATGGGGCACTGAGAATCAGAGGGAAACAACTCAGTATGAACGTGACTCGCCTAAGGTGAACGTTTTCTGTGCCATTTCAGCCAATAAAGTTTTTGGTCCCTTTTTCTTCGAAGGTGCTACTGTAACTGGACTACAGTATCTGGAGATTTTAGAGAATTGGCTGCTCCCTCAGCTCGAACAAGAAGCACAACAATTCATATTTCAGCAGGATTGAGCGCCACCACATTGGCACTTATCTGTCCGTAACTACCTGAATGTCAACTACCCGAGGCGATGGATCGGCCGCCAGGCAGCCCGTGACAGAGCACTTCATCACTGGCCTCCAAGAAGCCCTGATCTTACCCCCTACGATTTTTTCTTATGGGGGTATGTTAAGGACATGGTGTTTCGGCCACCTCTCCCAGCCACCATTGATGATTTGAAACGAGAAATAACAGCAGCTATCCAAACTGTTACGCCTGATATGCTACAGAGAGTGTGGAACGAGTTGGAGTATCGGGTTGATGTTGCTCGAGTGTCTGGAGGGGGCCATATTGAACATCTCTGAACTTGTTTTTGAGTGAAAAAAAGCTTTTTAAATACTCTTTGTAATGATGTATAACAGAAGGTTATATTATGTTTCTTTCATTAAATACACATTTTTAAAGTTGTGGTATTCTTTTTGAATCACCCTGTACTTTGCTTTTATATTGTGCTTCGGTGTCTTTACCATATTTACAGGAGATGTTCAACCACAAAAGAAAACTGTCCGTAACTGTAAGTAATCAATGCAATAAACTATCGATACAAATACTGTATATAAAGCTAGAGGAAAAACTCGACTGAAGCGCTCATACAGCGTAACACGACTGCACGTACTGCTACTCAGAATGGGAATCAGACCTCGATAAGAGAGGAAATATGACGACATATAAATGTGAGTTTGTAGAATGTACCATTTTTTTCTACCATTATGAATTAGGTACACTTGGCTGAAGCGTTTAAGGCCAGGCAAAAAGCTGGTGGACGAGATACGGTCGGTGAGGTCGGGATAGCCACATGTGATTTACATCGAACCACTCAGCATATACAGTGTGAACATTGATAGTACCGACAAACTGCAGGGACTGGTCCCTTACTGGAACGGGAGGGAAAAGGTCCCATGAAGTGTACGGAAAAGCATCGTTGCCACGGGAAATGGCGTTGACGAATGAAGGTTCCTCTGACCAAATGCCGAGTCTGTATCCAACAGATGATAGTGAGGTAGACTGATGATGCCAATTTTGGTAAAGATTGCTCTGTCAGTAGAGAAGACTGATGACGAAAATCTCACAATTGTGGTGGTCTGGTGCAAAAACCGTCGACAAAATCCTTCCCGTGGAGAGAAAACCTCTGCTGATAGTCCTAGCACTCGTTACAGGTGACAGACATAGCGGCAGTTGTCATGCAAAACAAACCTAATCGTACTTTGGCTAACACCACGTTGACGGTCGACTTGCCTGGAGCCTGTACTAGGCATCGTGTTAACATCCTGTAGAACCGCGCCCTGCAAATCTGGTGTACTCACAGTCCACCGCCTCCTGCACGTTCGGTCCGTGTTGTAGGACCACTGACCACACAAACTCCCAAAGGGCTTGAAATGTTGTGTCATGCGGTTGGTGTGTGTGAGGGTACTTGTTTTGGTATAGCCGTTCTACCTCTCGGCCGTTCCCATCTGCTTGGCCGTACACAAACACCATCTCTGCTTGTTCCCGAGATGAATACCGGACCATTTTGCTGCTTATGGCACGCTGCGTAAATCATTCATCCTGCAACGCGTAGGGAACACACGGAAAATTGTCAAAAAAACTGTCAATCGTCAGCGCCAGCCACCGTGGCAATGATGCATTTCCCGACACAAGTTGATAGGACCTTTTTCTCTCCACTTCCAGTCAGTTATCCGTCTCTGCAGTTTGTCAGTTTTGTTAACGTTCACCCTCTATGCAAGAAAAAGTTCGTCAGTAGAGTTCGTGTTTAACCGTTTAAAAATTAAGGAAACAAAGCTATTATGATTAGAAACATCTTTTCTGTGATAAATCGGCATTTAGAAACAACTTTCCTGTGATATATCGGCACTGCATACATTTCATATATTTGTACGAGGGTCACTCCAAAAGAAATGCACACTATTTTTGTAAAAATACAGTTTTCATTCTGCATGTGTGAAAGTTTTACAGTGTGTAGGTACATCCTTCCCGCTTGTTTTCAAACTTAGTTGGGTTGGGTTGGGTTGTTTGGGGAAGGAGACCAGACAGCGAGGTCATCGGTCTCATCGGATTAGGGAAGGATGGGGAAGCAAGTCGGCCGTGCCCTTTCAGGGGAACCATCCCGGCATTTTCCTGTAGTGATTTAGGGAAATTACGGAAAACCTAAATCCAGATGGCCGGACGCGGGATTGAACCGTCGTCCTCCAGAATGCGAGTCCAGTGTCTAACCACTGCGCCACCTCGCTCGGTCAAACTTGGTTCAACCTGTTCCCGTCAGTGCCACCGTCACAGCATGTCTTCAAGATGGCTCCTACACTTGACGTTCGTCAGAAGCCACGTGCTGTCATAGAATTTCTTTTCTGTAAAAACGAGACTGTGGGAAACATCCACAAGAGGTTGAAAAATGTGTATGGAGATGCTGCTGTCGATCGCAGTAGAGTTAGTCGGTGGGCAAGAAGGTTACGAGATGAAACCGGGCACGACAATATTGAGGCTTGTCCTCGCAGCGGCAGGCCTTGTACAGCACTCACTCCAGACAATGTGCAGAGAGTTAACGAATTGGTGACTGCTGACAGACGCATTACAGTGAACGAACTGTCGCGCTACGTTGGGTTAGGGGAAGGAAGTGTTTGCAGAATGCTGAAAGTGTTGGCGTTAAGAAAGGTTTGTGCCAGGTGGGTTACCAGGATGTTGACAGTGGCTACAAAGAAACAAGAAAAACGGTATGCAGCGAACGTTTGGAACAGTACGAGAACGGTGGAGATGAATTTCTTGGAAGAATTGTGACAGGTGATGAAACATGGCTCCATCATTTTTCACCAGAGACGAAGAGGCAATCAATGGAGTGGCATCATGCAAATTAACACAAAAAAAAATTCAAAACCACATCCTCTGCTGGAAAAGTTATGGCTAGGTGTTTTTCAATTCCAAAGGACTCTTGCTTGTGGACATCATTCCAAGTGGAACCCACATAAATTCTGATGCATATGTGACGACACTGAAGAAATTTCAAGCTCGACTGAGTCATGTTCGACCACATCGACAAAAGCAGGATCTTTTGCTGTTGCACGACGATGCACGGCCACATGTCAGTCAAAAAACCATGGAAGCGATCGCAAAACTGGGATGGAAAACACAGAAACACATGCTTTACAGTCCTGATCTGGCTCCATGTGACTATCATCTCTTTGGGAAACTGAAAGACTCTCTTCGTGGAACAAGGTTTGAAGATGATGACTCCCTTGTGCACTCTGCCAAACAGTGGCTACAACAGGTTGGTCCAGAATTTTACCGTGCGGGTATACAGGCGCTGGTTCCGAGATGGCATAAGGCAGTTGAGAGGGATGGAAATTATGTGGAGAAATGAAAATATTGCTCCTAAAGTATGCATCTACACACTGTAAAACTTTCAAACATGTAGAATGGATTTTTAAAAAAATAGTGTGCATTTCTTTTGGAGTGATTCTCGTACTTACGTTCACAGACTTATCACAGTTTTCTTGTGGATTTAGCAATCGCAATTTCTTGTTGCTGCAGCTCGAAAAATAATCAGTACGCATCGGCGTACGTTCAGTGTCCCGGTGAGGGAACTGCAGATATTTACCATTTCTTGCTTATTTCATTGATGTTACAGCTCCCCAGAAATTAGCGCGTTATTCAGAAAAAAACGGCTGTAATGTAAACTGCAGTGCTAGTTCACGCTGCTTCGGAGAATGCTATGTGCGGCAGCTGGCAAGGGAAGATATTTTTATATCTGTAATCCGTAATAAGTAGGATGGTGGCGCTAATGAACACACCGCGTATTTGCTAAAGTGAGATCCGTTATTTCTGTAGGTAGAACGAGATCCTTCTGCAGAGTGTGTGGGCTGCGCTAAATCCTCCGTCGTAACGAGCTGTTTGCACCGTAAAGGTTGAGTTGTACTTAACGTTTCGCTAAACTACATTTTGTACGCCATGTGGGTGTTCTTTGCTGCGTTAATGTTCAGGAGCGAGCTACTTAGCACTAAGATTTACACTTCTTTTTACTGCCTCACTCGCAAACATGTAGATTAATAATTCACCATGATTTAGAGACATTGACGACTTTTCAAATCTTTATAAAGGGGAATCTTAAATTCTCCGTAAACAGTCGACTTCGGTTTACTTTACGACAGATGCTAAGCGGTCTGATAACCTGGTCCTCGTACAGTAACGTTAAGACGATAAGTAACTGCAAGCTGTGTTCCCAATGAGTTTACCCCCTTTGATGTTAGTACTAAAATGTCAGATCAGACGTCCATGTCATCCTAATATTTGTGTTTTTAGCTCAAGAGCTATACTGACCTATTTTACTGTATTGTGTAAACTGGTTCGGTGGCAAAACCCACTTATGGACTGCACGTTTCTCATTCTATTTACAGACGTGACATCGTCTGTGTTGGTTCTGTCCGTGCCTACTATAGTTTTGTTGAATGCATGGTGGGGACGCCATTAAACGTCGCTGTGTGGATCACAGCATGCTGTAAGCCTAATTTGATGTAGCCTGATAACGACCAAGTGGCAAAATTAGTTGATCGCCAATAAGGAACTTCAAGCAAAAATAACAGTATACGCTGGAAAGAGATTTCTTTCAAGAAACTCATAGCGGCTATGGGTCGTTGCATAAAAAAGACCAATCTAATGTGTCACTACTATACTTAGGAATTTATAAAAGTATTCAGATAATAATATGACGAGCCCTGTAATTTTTTTCACTTGAATGTATCCCAATTACAGGGAATCAACGAAGACACAGAAAATTACAGTTTCAGAAGGTGAACCAAGTATCTGCTCCAAATAAACAAACGCACCTCAACTTCATGTGGAGATGTCTTTATGATAGAGCTTTTCTTTCGGTTTTCACTTGAATGTATCCCAATTACAGGGAATCAACGAAGTCACAGAAAATTACAGTTTCAGAAGGTGAACCAAATATCTGCACCAAATAAACAAATGCACAACTTCATATGGAGATGTCTTTATCATAAAGCTTTTCTTTCGGTAAATACTAATTTCTCCTGTCTTTTCAATGTTTTTGCCAGAAGTCAAAGTTGGTGAGATGTTTGTAGTGCATGGCAGCTCACCAGACATGCAGGATATCTTGGGATGGGGCTAGTTTCTTAAGCCGTTTTCACAAATGAGATTATCAGAAATAGATCGAGTGGCTGCCTTACGCTAGATGCGAAACAGTAGAGAAAATAAGACAACCTACGTGCAGGATTAACGAATGTTGGTCTGGTAAAATGATGAGTCTGAGTGTGGCTGCTAAGCGGGTTCACAGTGCCGCCTATCAAAATAATAGGTTAGTTCTGCCATCTTGGATCAGTCATCTTGAATCAATTTGACAACAATGGAGCGTGGGATGACGTCCTTGTTGGCCCACTACTATCGGGAATCTGACAACGCGGTATCGCATATTTCATTTGAGATAGCCTTTCGCAATCCCTTGCAACTCATCTTTTAAGACGGTGGGCACTGAGAACGAATAGATGACAGCGGTAATCGTGAGGTTCACCTTTGTTATTTATTCTAAATCAAAAATTAAATAAAGTCTGTTAACTGTAAACCAGCACAGTAATTCGCAGTAAAGAAAAAGGCAGTACTCGTTTGTCAGTCAAAGGACACTGATTTCTTGTTGTACTGCTGCAAAGCTATTGACAGTAGTTTACGTAATGGTCGTCAGTAAAACGGGTTGCAAGAGGATTCACTTAAGACAAAATTATTTTGTAATGATTAGTTCTTATTTTTGTGAAAATTTATTTAATTTCGTAACTGAAATAGATCTGTCTCGTGGGCCCCTACCACCACGGCACAGCGCGTCCCCAGGTTGCGGATAGGGGATACGGCCTTCAGATATGAAGGGTAGCTGCGAATACAAAAAATAAGCAGTCGCGAACAGCCGGTGGGGAGCAGGCGATGGCGTGATGAACCATCCCTGTTTCTTCTTCTCTTACTATCAAATCTATTCATCAAGAATCAGCAACATTAATGGGCATGGGTCCCTTTGAAGTAAAATATTCCAGAGGTAGACTAGGTTCCCATTCGGATCTCCGGGCGGAACCTACTTCGAAGAGATTCAGGCCGAAAGGAACTTTCAGGATGGGAACATGGAACGTTAAAACTTTGAACAGGCTAGGAACGTTCCAGACATTATTAGACGAATTAGATAGATACGATGTAGACATTACAGCTATTCAAGAGACTCGGTGGCAGGGGGAGGGTAGCATAAAGACGGGTAACTATACATTTTTCTATGGAGGTGCCGAAGCTCACAGTTTCGGAACAGGTTTCGCAGTACCGAGAAACGTGCTTCACGCAATCAGAGATATAATGTTCATTACTGACCGACTATCAGTTATAGTGTTGTCAGGCAGGTGGAATAGACTAGTAGTAATTAATGTACACGCACCAACTGAGGACACTGAAGAGGTTGTTAAAGACGGCTTTTATGAAGAACTAGATCAACTGTGGGATGAGTTCTCCTCGTGTGATACAAAATTAATCATAGGTGGTTTTAATGCGAAGATAGGGAAGGAGGAAGCATTCCGGCCTACAGTTGGGAAAGAAAGTTTGCATAACATTTCGAATGATAATGGCACAGTGGTGGTTAATTTTGCTGTTTCAAAAGACATTATTGTTGAGAGCACATATTTCAAAAGGAAGGACATTCATAAAGCAACTTGGGTCTCTCCGAATGGACACACCCGAAACCAAATTAATCATGTTCTTGTAGATCGGAGATGGCACTCTAGTATAGAAAATGTTAGGACTTTCAGGGGAGCAGACTGCGATTCTGATCATTTTCTTGTAGTTGCCAAAGTTCAGCAACGGCTATTTACAGCAACATCAAGGTGTCACAATGCAGAACTTGTTAGGTTCGACACTGACTAGCTAAATGATGAAAACTTTAGAAGAAGATACATGATAGAATTTTCATATAGGTTTGATGCTGTCAGGACACACGAAGATCAAGACGAGGACGTAAATAAACAGTGGATCACTGTGAGGAATAATACCAAAGAGGCAGCGAAGGTCACAATAGGTACAATTAAGAAGAACAGGAGGAAACCGTGGTTTGATGAAGAATGCAAGAAGTTGGTAGAGGAAAGGAGAATAGCGCGATTAGATTGAGATAGAATGGGAGACAGAAAACGAGGGGAGCTCTTGAACTTGAAAAGGGAAGTTGGTCGTAGGCTACGGGCTAAGAAGAGGGATTATTTGAACAATCAAATTACAAAAATGGAAACAAAAGTAAAACAAAAAACATTAGGGAACTTTACCTAGACATAAATGGGTATAGGAAGGGCTTCAAGGCTAGGACAAATTCACTTCGAGGGGATGCTGGGGGAATACTGAGACACCCCAGTGCTATATTAAGTAAATGGAGGGCGTATTTTGAGCATCTATTAAATGTGCACCAGGAAGCAGGAAATGAGCAGTAGTATGAAATACATACAGCAGAACACCAGATACCTGAGCCAACGTTAAAGGAAGTAAGAGATGCAATCAACAAATTGAAAAACCATAAAGCACCAGGATCAGATTGCATAACTGCAGAATTAGTTAAAAATGGGGGACAGAAATTGGTGGAAGTAGTTCACAAAGTGATAACTAAAGTATGGAACTCAGAGATGATACCTGAAGAGTGGCAGGAGTCGATTCTGATCCCAAATTGTAAGAAAGGTGACAAAATAGATTGTAGTAATTATAGAGGGATATCGCTATTACCAATATGTTCCAAAATGTTCTGGAATATTCTGCTAAGCAGGCTTACACCACATGCAGATGAAATTGTGGGGGATTACCAAGCCGGCTTTCGGAGGAACAGATCAACTATAGACCAAATATTCACCCTGCGTCAAATTTTGGAAAAGAAATGGGAATACAATAAACCAGTTCATAATCTTTTCATAGATTTTACAAAAGTATATGATTCAGTACTGCAATCAAAATTTTACAGAATTCTTTTGGAACTTGGAATACCAAAGAAGTATGTTAGGCTTATAGAAGCGAGTTTGAAAAACACAAAAGGTAGAGTACCCGTGGGGAAATTAGAGTCAGAAGAATTTGTAATAAAGAACGGACTTAAAGCAGGGAGATGCCCTGTCTCCGCTACTTTTTAATTTAGTCCTAGAATATATTGTACGAATGGCAGCAGATAATTCTGAGGGTGTGGAGTTAAATGGAAATATTAAGATATTAGGGTATGCAGATGATCTAAACATCATTAGCGATAGGAAAGAATCTGTAACAGCAAATGCGAATGCGTTAATCAAGGCTAGTGAAGGTGTAGGTCTAAGGTTAAGTGAAGACAAAACTAAATACCTGGTTACTACTAGAATGCCAACAGCAGTAGATCGGGAAACGTTAAGAGTTGGAGACATGCAGTTTGAAAAAGTGAACACATTTAAGTGTCTAGGCGTGGACATCACTTCGAGAAATCAGATTGAATCCGAACTGAATAAGAGATTACGGGCGGGAAATGCGTGCTACTTCTCACTAAATAGATTACTTTCATCACGGATATTGTCTAGGAATTTAAAGATTAGAGTATACAAAACTATTATTCTAGCAGTTATGCTGTATGGGTGTGAGATTTGGTCTCTCACTGTGCAAAACGAAAAGCCGTTTCGAGTATTTGAAAACAAAATTTTGAGGAAAATTTTTGGAGCAAAAAGGGATGACATTAGCGGGGAATGGCGAAAAGTGCATAACGAAGAGGTTCACGAACTCTATTCAAGCCCTGACATAATCAGTATTATTAAATCACGTAGGCTCCGATGGGCGGGTCACGTAGCTCGAATGGATGAGGGCAGGGCAGCGCGCAGGGTATTGGTAGGGCACTTAGAGGAAAAACGTCCTGTGGGGAGACATAGGCATAGAAGGGAGGACAATATGAAGGCTGATTTGAGGAGCCTAGGTATTGAAGGTGAATGGAAGGAAATAGCCTCCGAAGAATGTAATAGGCGTCATTCAAGAGAAGCAGGTGTTATGACTGAATAGTAACGACAGATTTTTACTAAATAAACTAATTTTTCTCTTCTGGGTCCAACAAAGGAAATTACCTTACAGCAAAGGGAAGAACAAAACGTAATTCACGAAATGTTCGAGACAATTTATGTCAGGGAAGAACTATTTTGGGTTGTCGTGTTTTCTTTCCTGCATTTCAGACTGGCAGAGTCCATCACATACACGGTCACAAAACTTTGGAAAGCAGTACATCAGTAAATAAGGATAGGAAGAATATTAAGCTTAAGCCAAACAGCAGGAACATGATATTAACTGTGCATGTTTATAATGACGTGTTTAACTAACGTCATTCCAAGTAATGGCTGACTGTTTATCGGTTCAAATCATTCAGATTCCCCTGGTTTGAACTGAATTATAGCAAAAAACTTCCACAAATTAATACACAAAGTGATTTTTTAAGATAATCTGACGTAAATGTTCCACTGACGGTTTTTAAGGACAGCACTCCTTTAGCCATTCCGTGCGGCAGCTGTGACAGGAGCACACCAAAAAAGGTGTTGATATTAGCGGAGTTGCTGCGGAGAATCCAGCTGTGACACAGCCGTTAATTAGAGGGGAGTTAGTGCGCCGTTGCACTGCGGTGTTGGCAGTACTCACTCCAATTAGCGCCGCTCTGGCCGACGCCGCACACCTCGTCGCGTGAGCCCCGGCCGGAGCTGGCTTGAGGAATAGCCTACATGGGAGCCCGCCAGCAGATGCCATCGCGCCACAGCCTCATTAATAACGCCGATCACTAATTAGCGCCACTTATATTCCCTCAATTGATTGCGTGGTATCACTGCATCTGACAACACGGCAGCGACCGACATGAACACGGGGGAGACATGTAGCGATTTTTCATGTCGAGAAAAAGAAATTGAGCGAGTGAGGTGGCACTGTGAGTACGTCACTATGCAGCCTTCCCCTCACTTATCGACCTTAATGACAGTGAAAAACCGCGTGTACCTAATGGAAATTTGGAGAAAACAATCGTCACCGAAGTTAATCTGTCGGTAAAGAGGGAGCAAGGGTTACATCTAAATGAACGGAAAAATGCAAATGAAATTGGTTGAAATTAATTTTGAAAAAGGGTAAAGTTAATAAAGAAAGAAAATGTGCGATCGTTACATCAACAATTAACTGGCGTTAATTAGATATCTGAGATTAGGGGGAAATTATGGTCGCCAGTCCTATGGACAACTACTATAATAACTGGAAAAGAAAAGTTAATGCACGTATAATTAGCACTAAAAGCGTGGCAATTGAAGGATGACACGTGTTGTGTGAAAACTGAATGTTTATCAGAAGTAATAAATTTCGCTACACTCTGACTTAATTTAGCAAAAGAATTAATGAAACCGGAAAATTGAAAGTTAATTTAGTGACTGAAATTAATAGTGAACTTTATTTCTGAAGTTCTATGAAATTAAATAAAATAAGTTTAGTCTTGGGCTACCTCAACAATCATCTCAAAAGCAACTTGAATTTACGCAATTTAGAAATAAGTGATTTAACTTTGAATTTGAATCAAATGATTTTGCACAATTAACAATGGTAAAATTTAGTACGTACCAAGCTCAGCTGCAGTCACAGGTAAGCTAAAATAAGGTAACAAAACTCGCACTCTTAATTTATGCTTGTTGTTGTTGTGGTCTTCAGTCCTGAGACTGGTTTGATGCAGCTCTCCATGCTACTCTATCCTGTGCAAGCTTCTTCATCTCCCAGTACCTACTGCAACCTACATCCTTCTGAATCTGCTTAGTGTATTCATCTCTTGGTCTCCCTCTACGATTTTTACCCTCCACGCTGCCCTCCAATACTAAATTGGTGATCCCTTGATGCCTCAGAACATGTCCTACCAACCGATCCCTTCTTCTGGTCAAGTTGTGCCACAAACTTCTCTTCTCCCCAATCCTATTCAATACTTCCTTATTAGTTATGTGATCTACCCATCTAATCTTCAGCATTCTTCTGTAGCACCACATTTCGAAAGCTACTATTCTCTTCTTGTCCAAACTATTTATCGTCCATGTTTCACTTCCATACATGGCTACACTCCATACGAATACTTTCAGAAATGACTTCCTGACACTTAAATCTATACTGGATGTTAACAAATTTCTCTTCTTCAGAAACGCTTTCCTTGCCATTGCCAGCCTACATTTTATATCCTCTCTACTTCGACCATCATCAGTTATTTTGCTCCCCAAATAGCAAAACTCCTTTACCACTTTAAGTGCCTCATTTCCTAATCTAATTCCCTCAGCATCACCCGACTTAATTAGACTACATTCCATTACCCTTGTTTTGCTTTTGTTGATGTTCATCTTATATCCTCCTTTCAAGACACTGTCCATTCCATTCAACTGCTCTTCCAAGTCATTTGCTGTCTCTGACAGAATTACAATGTCATCGGCGAACCTCAAAGTTTTTATTTCTTCTCCATGAATTTTAATACCTACTCCGAATTTTTGTTTTGTTTCCTTTACTGCTTGCTCAATATACAGATTGAACAACATCGGGGAGAGGCTACAACCCTGTCTTACTCCCTTCCCAACCACTGCTTCCCTTTCATGTCCCTCGACTCTTATAACTGCCATCTGGTTTCTGTACAAATTGTAAATAGCCTTTCGCTCCCTGTATTTTACCCCTGCCACCTTTAGAATTTTAAAGAGAGTATTCCAGTCAACATTGTCAAAAGCTTTCTCTAAGTCTACAAATGCTAGAAACGTAGGTTTGCCTTTCCTTAATCTTTCTTCTAAGATAAGTCGTAAGGTCAGTATTGCCTCACGTGTTCCAGTGTTTCTACGGAATCCAAACTGATCTTCCCCGAGGTTGGCTTCTACTAGTTTTTCCATTCGTCTGTAAAGAATTCGTGTTAGTATTTTGCAGCTGTGACTTATTAAGCTGATAGTTCGGTAATTTTCACATCTGTCAACACCTGCTTTCTTTGGGATTGGAATTATTATATTCTTCTTGATGTCTGAGGGTATTTCGCCTGTTTCATACATCTTGCTCACCAGATGGTAGAGTTTTGTCAGGACTGGCTCTCCCACGGCCGTCAGTAGTTCCAATGGAATATTGTCTACTCCGGGGGCCTTGTTTCGACTCAGGTCTTTCAGTGCCCTGTCAAACTCTTCACGCAGTATCATATCTCCCATTTCATCTTCATCTACATCCTCTTCCATTTCCATAATATTGTCCTCAAGTACATCGCCCTTGTATAGACCCTCTATATACTCCTTCCACCTTTCTGCTTTCCCTTCTTTGCTTGCTTGTGTAATCTAAATATAGTTCTGTTTGATTATTGAATACTTTAACCGAACTTTGAAATTAAAGCAATGAAATGGAATGATATTACTTTAATGCTGGCGTTTGAATTCCAACGGCACTCACGTTCATTTCGGAAAAAGGAAGGGACCCTGCTTGGTAATGGAATTAAGACAATGAGCAGCAAAGTTTCATGCTAAGTTGCTGTATTTTAGTGATGCAAATGGAACAGTTTGAAAAGCTGAGGTCTGCCATACAGTTCTAAAACTTTACGTGCTTTCAGTCTTCCTTGTTGGTTGATTGAAGGTTTGAAATCGTCGATCGAGGAAGTGGCGACAATCACTTATTGTCAGCCGTCACTGTTGCAGAAACTGGATATTGGCGCGCCTTCTTCTCGACACGGTCACCAGGCGAAACGGGCTCTTGATGTGTGGCAGCTAATGTTTCCCGTCCGCGACACCGTGTCAGAAACTATCATACAGGGAGTTTCAAAAATGACCAGTATATTAGAAACGGCAATAAAAATTAAACGAGCAGCGATAGAAATATACCGTTTGTTGCAATATGCTTGGGACAACAGTACATTTTCAGGCAGATAAACTTTCGAAATTACAGTAGTTACAATTTTCAACAACAGATGGCGCTGCGGTCTGGGAAACTCTATAGTGCGATATTTTCCACATATCCACCATGCGTAGCAATAATATGGCGTAGTCTCTGAATGAAATTACCCGAAACCTTTGACAACGTGTCTGGCGGAACGGCTTCACATGCAGATGAGATGTACTACTTCAGCTGTTCAATTGTTTCTGGATTCTGGCGGTACACCTGGTCTTTCAAGTGTCCCCACAGAAAGAAGTCACAGGGGTTCATGTCTGGCGAATAGGGAGGCCAATCCACGCCGCCTCCTGTATGTTTTGGATAGCCCAAAGCAATCACACGATCATCGAAATATTCACTCAGGAAATTAAAGACATCGGCCGTGCGATGTGGCCGGGCACCATCTTGCATAAACCACGAGGTGTTCGCAGTGTCGTCTAAGGCAGTTTGTACCGCCACAAATTCACAAAGAATGTCCAGATAGCGTGATGCAGTAATCGTTTCGGATCTGAAAAATGGGCCAATGATTCCTTTGGAAGAAATGGTGGCCCAGAACAGTACTTTTTGAGGATGCAGGGACGATGGGACTGCAACATGGGGCTTTTCGGTTCCCCATATGCGCCAGTTTTGTTTATTGACGAAGCCGTCCAGGTAAAAATAAGCTTCGTCAGTAAACCAAATGCTGCCCACATGCATATCGCCGTCATCAGTCCTGTGCACTATATCGTTAGCGAATGTCTCTCGTGCAGCAATGGTAGCGGCGCTGAGGGGTTGCCGCATTTGAATTTTGTATGGATAGAGGTGTAAACTCTGCGCATGAGACGATACGTGGACGTTGGCGTCATTTGGACCGCAGCTGCAACACGGCGAATGGAAACCCGAGGTCGCTGTTGGATCACCTGCTGCACTAGCTGCGCGTTGCCCTCTGTGGTTGCCGTACGCGGTCGCCCTACCTTTCCAGCACGTTCATCCGTCACGTTCCCAGTCCGTTGAAATTTTTCAAACAGATCCTTTATTGTATCGCTTTTCGGTCCTTTGGTTACATTAAACCTCCTTTGAAAACTTCGTCTTGTTGCAACAACACTGTGTTCTAGGCAGTGGAATTCCAACACCAGAAAAATCCTCTGTTCTAAAGAATAAACCATGTTGTCTACAGCACACTTGCACGTTGTGAACAGCACACGCTTACAGCAGAAAGACGACGTACAGAATGGCGCACCCACAGACTGCGTTGTCTTCTATATCTTTCACATCACTTGCAGCGCCATCTGTTGTTGAAAATTGTAACTACTGTAATTTCGAAAGTTTGTCCGCCTGAAAATGTACTGTTGTCCCAAGCATATTGCAACAAACGGTGTATTTCTATCGCTGCTCGTTTCGTTTTTATTGCCATTTCAAATATACCGGTCATTTTTGAAACACCCTGTAGCAAGTCGAGCGCAATTACATGCTGCCAAAGCGCAGTAACTCGCGGGAGCGTCACTCAACACACCTGCTCCACCGCCCTACTCCAGCCAAACTCCTCTCTGCCCGCGCTCCATGCGGCAGAGTTAACACTACACAAGATCCTAAACACTTTGGCTCTCCACACGACCTATCGATGTAATTGTTCGATAGCATAGTTTTCCCTAGGCAAGACCCAGCGTAAAAACACAAATAATATTTACAAAACAAACCAATTATACACCGAGATATACACTCCTGGAAATTGAAATAAGAACACCGTGAATTCATTGTCCCAGGAAGGGGAAACTTTATTGACACATTCCTGGGGTCAGATACATCACATGATCACACTGACAGAACCACAGGCACATAGACACAGGCAACAGAGCATGCACAATGTCGGCACTAGTACAGTGTATATCCACCTTTCGCAGCAATGCAGGCTGCTATTGTCCCATGGAGACGATCGTAGAGATGCTGGATGTAGTCCTGTGGAACGGCTTGCCATGCCATTTCCACCTGGCGCCTCAGTTGGACCAGCGTTCGTGCTGGACGTGCAGACCGCGTGAGACGACGCTTCATCCAGTCCCAAACATGCTCAATGGGGGACAGATCCGGAGATCTTGCTGGCCAGGGTAGTTGACTTACACCTTCTAGAGCACGTTGGGTGGCACGGGATACATGCGGACGTGCATTGTCCTGTTGGAACAGCAAGTTCCCTTGCCGGTCTAGGAATGGTAGAACGATGGGTTCGATGACGGTTTGGATGTACCGTGCACTATTCAGTGTCCCCTCGACGATCACCAGTGGTGTACGGCCAGTGTAGGAGATCGCTCCCCACACCATGATGCCAAGTGTTGGCCCTGTGTGCCTCGGTCGTATGCAGTCCTGATTGTGGCGCTCACCTGCACGGCGCCAAACACGCATACGACCATCATTGGCACCAAGGCAGAAGCGACTCTCATCGCTGAAGACGACACGTCTCCATTCGTCCCTCCATTCACGCCTGTCGCGACACCACTGGAGGAGGGCTGCACGATGTTGGGGCGTGAGCGGAAGACGGCCTAACGGTGTGCGGGACCGTAGCCCAGCTTCATGGAGACGGTTGCGAATGGTCCTCGCCGATACCCCAGGAGCAACAGTGTCCCTAATTTCCTGGGAAGTGGCGGTGCGGTCCCCTACGGCACTGCATAGGATCCTACGGTCTTGGCGTGCATCCGTGCGTCGCTGCGGTCCGGTCCCAGGTCGACGGGCACGTGCACCTTCCGCCGACCACTGGCGACAACATCGATGTACTGTGGAGACCTCACGCCCCACGTGTTGAGCAATTCGGCGGTACGTCCATCCGGCCTCCCTCATGCCCACTATACGCCCTCGCTCAAAGTCCGTCAACTGCACATACGGTTCACGTCCACGCTGTCGCGGCATGCTATCAGTGTTAAAGACTGCGATGGAGCTCCGTATGCCACGGCAAACTGGCGGACACTGACGGCGGCGGTGCACAAATGCTGCGCAGCTAGCGCCATTCGACGGCCAACACCGCGGTTCCTGGTGTGTCCGCTGTGCCGTGCGTGTGATCATTGCTTGTACAGCTCTCTCGCAGTGTCCGGAGCAAGTATGGTGGGTCTGACACACCGGTGTCAATGTGTTCTGTTTTCCATTTCCAGGAGTGTATATATATATATATATATATATATATATATATATATACATATACAAATTGTAAAACAATTACAGTATATAAAGACACAGAAATCAGAAATGTCAGATAAGGAAAAAAAATTATAGTACAATAGACGGAAATAGGAGGATATGCATTTCCGGAGTTACAACTGGAGTGGCACTCGGGAAGACGTCGCTTCAAATACCAAATGGTTCAAAGGGCTCTGATCACTATGGGACTTAACTTCTCAGGTCATCAATCCCCTAGACTTAGAACTACTTAAACCTAACTAACCTAAGGACATCACAAACATCCATGCCCGAGGCAGGATTCGAACCTGCGACCGTAGCGGTCGCGTAGTTCCAGACTGTAGCGCCTAGAACCGCTCAGCCACCCGGCCTGCTCAAGTACCCTTCCAATCATTCAGATGGAGGTTTCCCATGGTATCGCTAAATCGCTTTAGGCAGATGGCTTCATTATGAAGAACATTGTAGATTTTATTCCCAGCCTAGCGAGTCTGAGCTTGAACTTCCTCTCTATTGATATCACCGAAAGGATATTAAGAAGTAAATAGAGGACAATGTAATTTAAACTGACTGCTTACAATTAAAGAGTAGATGTTCACCACTGTCGGTTGTATTTATCGTACGGCAGGGAAATTTGGTAGATACTCTAATGTGTGAACGCGGCGTCGATTTACGTTGGAGAAAATTAGTACCAATTTTGGCCACTAGGTGCAAATCTGGAGCTATGTGTGCAACAATGACATGCGAATGTTGCCGTACGTTATGTATTAGGAACGAGACATTGGCAGAAAAGGTCAGACAAGTGAGAGACTCTTAACATTGATTTTATTATAAAAATTCGCTTACAAAATTTGTTCAATACGAGCACCGGATACGTCGACGAGACGCTGCATCCGTAAAACGATGTGTTCAAAGTTGCACGTAGCATTTCCGATAGAATCTGAGCAACGTGTTCCTGTGTACTGGCCTTCAGATCAGATGGAAACCAACGATGTGGCCCAATATTTTAGATGTCCCCAGAGCCAAAAGTCACATGAATTCAGAGCAAGTGTTGTCGCAGGCCATGCGCCTGGAACACCTCTGGAGATAACGCGTTCGTGGAAGGTTTCATTAAGCAGATCTCTCATTGGGTGATCGACATGAGGTACTGCCCCATCTCCCATGAAAATAGTGGTTTCCACACAGTCGCTTTCTTCCAAAGCACGCTGTTCCAGGAGATTTCGATAACGTGCAGACGTCATGGTACACTTGACCGAGACTCTTGGTGCATTCTCTTCAAAGAAGAACGGATCACGAATAAACGTTCTTGTGGTGTCACACAGGCCAGTCACATACAGCGAGTGCAGTGGCTCTTCCTACACAACACGTGGTTTAACAGTGACCTAAATTCGGCAACTCAGTGTAATCACTGCACTCTGTAGTGTAAAATGTTCCTCATCACTCCATAGAAATATTGCCTTGCCACATGTAATCTACTTTGACCCGCGCCAAACACCGAAGAGCAAATTTAGAATTTTGCTGCGGTTCATAAGGTTTCATTTACCGTACCGTCTGGATCTTGTACGAATACCAGTGTAAAATAGACCGAAAAAATTTCCGTACTGTTGACCATGGGATGGACAATACTTCCTGACAGTGCACGAACGCTAACACTACCCGAGGCACGTGCTTCACGGTCAGTTACAACCACAGCAACCTCGTCAATAACTTCCACCGGCATAGGACGCCTTCCTGTTCCAGGTGCCACACCAAGCTCACGCGTGTTTCATCTGCATTAAACCATATAATGACACCGGCCGTCTCCTCAGACCTTTCAGTAGTCGTTCGTATAAAACGGTTTCACAAACACAGTGCGGTCTCTCTTCTCGATAGCCATACAATTCACTCACGTTATGGCTAGTCAAACGACGGCGTGCGTGCTATACCGTCATACACAATAGTGTGCAGCGCTAGGTTTATACCTGCTGATCCAGACTGGAAATACATTTTTTCAAGCGTAAATCGGTTCCACCTTAACGCATTAACATATCTGCCAAGTTTCACTGCCATCTCTCCGTCAGTAGCTGCTCTTTAGTTGCAACCTCTCGGTGTATCGTAACTGCTCCCAGAACAAAAGCTCTTCACTAAATTTCCTATCTACGTGAGGTACTTCGGGGTAACTGTAGCCTCAGGACAATAAAAAGAACAATAAATGGAACATAAACAAGAAAAAAATTAATGTCAGGAAGAAAGGGTAGTATGGTGGTCATTGTTTCGTTCAGTTTCGAATAGTTCAAAAATGGCTCTGAGCACTATGCGACTTAACTTCTGAGGTCATCAGTCGCCTAGAACTTAGAACTAATTAAACCTAACTAACCTAAGGACATCACACACATCCATGCCCGAGGCAGGATTCGAACCTGCGACCGTAGCGGTCGCTCGGTTCCAGACTGTAGCGCCTAGAAACGCTCGGCCACACCGGCCGGCTTTCGTTCAGATGTTGTGAGGTTACGCTACAGCCATTTCCACAAGATCTCTTACAATTATGAAAGTTTCATTGTTGATCTTGGACTTTTATTTTCTGGTAGCATTAGTAACTATGGAAGACTACTACTCTGAGAAGCGCACACCGCATTCTTTACTGCATTCTTTAATAGTGCCGAGTGGATACAAAACTAACATTTCGTACTTAGACTGAATGTCCACCAGAACAGGGAAGTAGAAATTACAGAGAAGTTCGACATTTATCTGAATAGACTACCTGAACTAGTACATTCTGATAGGAAAAGCTCAAGGACAGGCAACAAAAATTTGTTTGGGATCATGAAGCCCAGAATGGTTGACAATTATATCGGTGCATGATTGACTTCTAACATCAAAATCATAACTAATCCATTCAAGAACAGCAATACTTCCAAATTCCAACGGTTCTCGAAACTTTTGGTATATTTTAGATATTTCAGTAGTAGTAACTGCGAGAAGGTTGTGTCCTGTTCTGAGACCCAGAGTGCCACAGTACTTTCAACCAGCCATGAGCAATCAACATGACAAGTGCTCTCCAAACTCAGAGACTCCATCACTGCGACGCCACTTGTTTGTTAACTGAGACCCGCTGAAACAGTTTTTTGCTGTGGTATGAAAATTGGCAGATTACCAGGATCATCGACTCTACTGACAACTAAATGGTTTCAGAGTCAATATGATATCTGCGCCATCAGCAGCAACATTGTAGCACTCTTTTAATGCAGATCATTTTGGCAATTGTATCATCATTTGTTGCAGGTCGTGGTTGACGTTTCACATGTGGCTGAACACTTCCTGTTTCCTTAAATAACGTAACTATCCGGCGAACGGTCCGGACACTTGGATGATGTCGTCCAGGATACCGAGCAGCATACATAGCACACGCCCGTCGGGCATTTTGATCACAATAGCCATACATCAACACGATATCGTCCTTTTCCGCAATTGGTAAACGGTCCATTTTAACACGGGTAATGTATCACGGAGCAAATACCGTCCGCACTGGGGGAATGTTACGTGATACCACGTACTTATACGTTTGTGACTCTTACAGCGCCATCTATCACAAAGCGAAAAAAGTGGCCCAACTACAACATTCATATTTCTTTACGTACTACTCGAATATGCAATAAAAAAATGAGGGTTCCTATTTAAAAAAACACAGTTGATATCCGTTTGACCTATGGCAGCGCCATGTAGCGGGCCAAACATAGCGCCATCTGGTTTCCCCCTTCAAGCTAGACTCATTCTTTGTAGTTTTTTCGTTTGACGCCTGTTTCGTGAGATATTTGGCCCGGTCACGATCAATGGTTCAAATGGCTCTGAGCACTATGGGACTCAACTGCTGAGGTCATTAGTCCCCTAGAACTTAGAATTAGTTGAACCTAACTAACCTAAGGACATTACAAACATCCATGCCCGAGGCAGGATTCGAACCTGCGACCGTAGCGGTCTTGCGGTTCCAGACTGCAGCGCCTTTAACCGCACGGCCACTTCGGCCGGCCACGATCAATGGACCACCCTGTATATAACATACATACATACATCGACAATAGGATAATCTCAGAACTCTAATGTACTCCGTTTACACAACTCAGCATGCTCTAGATGGTTGACTGAGCTAGCAGCCATATGTCCACCCATTCTACAAGAGAATGTAGGGCAATCTGTTGGAGTCAGCAGGCAAATTCGTCACACAACTTTAACATTCGTCCCGCGAATCAGTACAGGTTAATACATGTGAAGCAACCTGTCAGCTTATTTGTTTTAGTTGTAAATATTTGTCATGTATTATTGTTTTTCTGAAATGTTCTACATCCTGGAGGTCCTCCTCACTACGGATTCATTGGAATGAAAGTAAATCTAATCTAATCTCAGATGTAGGCACAGAAATACCATCATATTTAAGTGTTCATATGATCTTCAATATTAAGTGTTTATAAATGAAGTAGCAATAAAATGCTCTGTTTGCTACTATAACCATGTAGTCATCGCCGTGGACATATGGACGAAATACACTCATCCCTAATCATAACACGCTGGTCCTGCTATGACAGAGAAAACAAGAAGAAGAATGAATCTCTGCTTCCCAATAATATACATGCTATAATTATTGGGACATCTGACTGTGGGAAGAGCAGGGTTTCCGCTTTGAGCATGTTCATATATTCTCAGAAACATTATTTCAGCCCAAATATTTGCTGGCAGATTGTTCATAAGATCGCTGAAGTAACCTACCAGACATTCAGCAAAAGTGGTGATATTTTACCACCTGAGAAACTAACACACAACAGTGCTTCCATTTTTGACGATATTGCAGCGGAGAACCAGGATCAGATGCTGAAGGAATTTTGTTTCGGGTGAAATCTTCTACTTGAATCACACATCTTCCAGGATTTTTAAGCTTTTGGTAACGGATAATGTGCAGTTTATGATCGTCTTCAAACAATACTGAGCTGTGCACGGCTCGTGTTCATGCCATTTATTGCTTGTCATCTTGTCATCGCGGTTATATCACCTCGTTCTTTTTCGATTGACTGGCGTCACTAAGTTGCTGGCTTGCCTGCCCATGAGTGGCAGCAGCAGCGATTATCGATACGAGTACTGTGGTATTATCTTTGGAGCGACCGCTAGTATTTCCCGGTTGCGTTGTGTGAAGGGGTAGCTGGCGAGCGGACAGCAGGTCGGTTGGGGGCGCAGCAGCAAGCAGCTTAAGGGCAAGCTGGGGCCACTGCCGAATCGAGGAGGGGCAGCTGCGAGAGCGACGACTTCGTTGCACACCGAACCCTGGACGTTTAAGCTGAGTGAAGAGTTAACTGCTAATGCAACCTCGACTATTCTCAGACCCGCCTTTGGTCGTCAGATTGTTGCTCCCAGGGCCGCTGGACCTGGCAGCAACGAGTGAAGTGTTTCGAGGTGGTGAAATATTGCAGCCGTCTTTCTCTATTTGTTATTCATCATTCACAGAAGCTCTCCTGCGAACCTTGAAAGACTATCACTTTTGGAAGCAAGGATATTGCGGAGACATGACTTCGCCACAACCAGGGGGATGTTTCCAGAATGAAATTTTTACTCTGCAGTGGAGTGTGCGCTGATATGAAACTTCCTGGCGGTTTAAAACTGTGTGCCGGACTGAGTCTCTGTCTGGAAACATTCACCAGGCTGTGGCGGAGCCATGTCTCCGCAATAGCCTTTCCTCCACAAGTGGCAGTCCTGCAAGGTTCACAGGAGAGCTTCTGTGAATTTTGTAAGGTAGAAGACGAGGTACTGGCGGAAGTAAAGCTGTGAGGACAGATCGTGAGTCGTGCTTGGGCAGCTCAGATGATAGAGCATTTGCCCGCGAAAGGTAAAGGTCCCGAGTTCGAGTCTCAGTACGACACGCGCTTTTAGTCCGCCAGGAAGTTTAATATCGGCGCACACTTCGCTGCGGAGTGAAAATTTCATTCTAGAACTATTAAAACCCATTTTTGGATGCAATTTAATCTTCATTCTTCATATACATGGCCAGACATCTCCCATTAATTATTGCTGAATATAATTGCACTGAACGCTGTACGGTTAGCAAGCGACCTGTTGATGTATATAAAAAGGGATTTTGCATTAAAAATGTGGATCTGCACAAGATTATGTTCAATGTAGGTGATTTGGTGCATATTTCGAAACAAAAAACAGCATTTGAGAGCCATTACTTGCCAAACCAGTCAGCAGAGACATTTACACTGCCCAAAGTACAGAGAACAATCCTGAGAAATTAAATCTTAAACGACAGCGACGGTGAAACAATCTTGGGTGGTTTTTACGCAGAGAAATTATAGAAAAGTTCTGAAAGAGATGTATTTCTCGGAGAGCAAGTCGTAAGGCGTCAAGGAACATGGTGTTAGTGAAATAGCTCGGATTTTCATCATCGGAAAACAGTTCGGTAAATACTCACGATCTGGTATATAACTGGATGCGCAGATCTTAGACAGTGCAGTAGCTCATCATAAATGCTAGGGAGTGCATCTAAAATGATGGCAGTTAAACTGTATATTCCTGTACATAATTTTTCTGAGCTTGGAACGAAACCAAACAAGCGTTTAGTTCATGGTGATAAGACGATTAACCCACCTGAAGATACACTCCTGGAAATTGAAATAAGAACACCGTGAATTCATTGTCCCAGGAAGGGGAAACTTTATTGACACATTCCTGGGGTCAGATACATCACATGATCACACTGACAGAACCACAGGCACATAGACACAGGCAACAGAGCATGCACAATGTCGGCACTAGTACAGTGTATATCCACCTTTCGCAGCAATGCAGGCTGCTATTCTCCCATGGAGACGATCGTAGAGATGCTGGATGTAGTCCTGTGGAACGGCTTGCCATGCCATTTCCACCTGGCGCCTCAGTTGGACCAGCGTTCGTGCTGGACGTGCAGACCGCGTGAGACGACGCTTCATCCAGTCCCAAACATGCTCAATGGGGGACAGATCCGGAGATCTTGCTGGCCAGGGTAGTTGACTTACACCTTCTAGAGCACATTGGGTGGCACGGGATACATGCGGACGTGCATTGTCCTGTTGGAACAGCAAGTTCCCTTGCCGGTCTAGGAATGGTAGAACGATGGGTTCGATGACGGTTTGGATGTACCGTGCACTATTCAGTGTCCCCTCGACGATCACCAGTGGTGTACGGCCAGTGTAGGAGATCGCTCCCCACACCATGATGCCGGGTGTTGGCCCTGTGTGCCTCGGTCGTATGCAGTCCTGATTGTGGCGCTCACATGCACGGCGCCAAACACGCATACGACCATCATTGGCACCAAGGCAGAAGCGACTCTCATCGCTGAAGACGACACGTCTCCATTCGTCCCTCCATTCACGCCTGTCGCGACACCACTGGAGGCGGGCTACACGATGTTGGGGCGTGAGCGGAAGACGGCCTAACGGTGTGCGGG
Organism: Schistocerca serialis cubense; assembly: GCF_023864345.2. Classification (NCBI taxonomy): domain Eukaryota; kingdom Metazoa; phylum Arthropoda; class Insecta; order Orthoptera; family Acrididae; genus Schistocerca; species Schistocerca serialis. Next base: position 86,912,315 of record NC_064638.1, on the reverse strand, counting down.
ACCGTAGCGCAGCTTCATGGAGACGGTTGCGAATGGTCCTCGCCGATACCCCAGGAGCAACAGTGTCCCTAATTTGCTGGGAAGTGGCGGTGCGGTCCCCTACGGCATTGCGTAAGATCCTACGGTCTTGGCGTGCATCCGTGCGTCGCTGCGGTCCGGTCCCAGGTCGACGGGCACGTGCACCTTCCGCCGACCACTGGCGACAACATCGATGTACTGTGGAGACCTCACGCCCCACGTGTTGAGCAATTCGGCGGTACGTCCATCCGGCCTCCCGCATGCCCACTATACGCCCTCGCTCAAAGTCCGTCAACTGCACATACGGTTCACGTCCACGCTGTCGCGGCATGCTACCAGTGTTAAAGACTGCGATGGAGCTCCGTATGCCACGGCAAACTGGCGGACACTGACGGCGGCGGTGCACAAATGCTGCGCAGCTAGCGCCATTCGACGGCCAACACCGCGGTTCCTTGTGTGTCCGCTGTGCCGTGCGTGTGATCATTGCTTGTACAGCCCTCTCGCAGTGTCCGGAGCAAGTATGGTGGGTCTGACACACCGGTGTCAATGTGTTCTTTTTTCCATTTCCAGGAGTGTATTTGCAAGGAATATGACGCAGTGTGTGCTAAAAATCAAGATCTGGCGGAGTGTCGCTCCGCTTATCGGATTTTAGCTGAGAAGACCAAGCAAATATGTTGAAGAATTGAAAGAGGCATGCGACAATGTCGTGCATCATTCATGGTTGATAAAGTGATGCATGCAAAACTCAAATGGCTGCTGAGTCAAATTTCTGTCGTGCCATCAACATGGGTTGTTGTATAGTAAAGAAGGAGACGAAAAAAACCTGTAGAACGTTTGAAAAATTGCATCCAGTCAATAGCGGAAGTAGTGAAAATTGCCTTGAAACAGCAAGGAGTAAGATGAAGAAGACACATTAAACAACGTAAGGTTCTACAACTGCCAAAGACATATGGTGGAATTATCCCTTTTCTAATTCCAGGACTATCAGCAATTACTTCGTTGGTGGGAGGGGTGGCGCATTAGCCAAAATAATAAAGAATATAAAAAAAAAAACACACAGAAGATCATCTGCAGGAAATTAAAAGGCATGATAGGACGATGGACGCTGTCGCCATCAGGGATTTATGATATTTAAAACCATGCTGAAATAGACTTGGTTTGTTTATAACAAAGGATGTCTCCTATGTATACAACAAATTCACATCTACTTAAATTTTTAAAAAGGTTGAAACCCCGAGATTTCATAGGGTGTTTGTGTGGAATGCATTGCCAAAGATAATGTGGTAATGTAAGAAATGTGAGATTGTAAATTTAGATGTTGAAAGACGATGTGAAATGTACTGGGTTGTGTATGTTAAAAAAACATTGAAAGACCATATTCTGCTGTGACACATACAGGGAATTAGGGCCACCAGAAAAGTTACACTGTTACTTTACCAATAATCACATGTTCTACAATTTTCGGCACTACCAAGACTTTCATTTATACCTTTTGTGACGGTACGTCACATAAATATTGACTTTTTATCGGTTGTAAACAGTAATTAAGTATTTTATGAATATAATTAGTGTAAAAGATATAGTTAATGTTCTTCAAACAACTGATATGCAGCGATAATTAAAGAGTAGTATCTTTATTTAATGTCTATGAAAATAAAAAAAGAATCAAAAGAGACGCAATTGTACGGTTGAGGAGGAAGGACTGTGGGGCGGCGGGTAGATTAATTGTTAATAAATGTTCCTATTATTTATTTAATGCTGTTGTTGTAAATGTTTTGTATTTATGCTGTGGTTTGCCGTTCTGAACACTGGCTCTCTAACTACAATATTGGCAACCAGAAAGTGATTAGCAAAACGTGAGGCTGTAATTAGAATTCCTAGTGCCCACTTCATCTGAGAAATACACTTATAGCTTCAGCTTATAGCTCTGAGGAATTAGGAGATTGTCTGGGATTCATAATCAAAAACCATTCTCTCTAAAATATTCACTATATTCTGAAAGTCACAGACCAAAAAGAATCCACACAATCCAATTACCAGAGCAGTTCAGAGTCTAATGCGCTGATGCAACTATAACTGTTCAAACTAAATGTTTAAGTGAATGCTCGCCATAAGTTGATGATAATGTTCATCAAACGCAACGCTAAATAATGGTAGAATGTCTGTCCCGAGGTGGCACGTGAAAATACGACATACACAAACTGAAGATACATCATTAAAGTCATCCCAGAATTAACACTTCACTCGAAAACGATTTCATTGTTACGCGTATCCCGAGTAACTTATTACGGCACCCGAAGCTGTTTATAGCAATGATACCGACGCGACGCGACTCCCGGCACAGGTAGTGCGCTAATCAGCATCTGGAGAGAACTGGGGCCTTCTCTTCTCGTACAGCGTTCTTACATATAAAACTGCGGTGCGGATGGCTAAGGGAACGCCAGATCAAATCCGCTCTCCCGACTAGCCGCTGGGCTAGTAATGCACAACTTCAAGTTATCGAATAAATCATTGCTTCCTTTGCTAATGGCCGATGAAGCTCTCAATTTAAATGTGCAATCAGCACACAGGTAAGTAATCATAATAAAAGTCTGATGTGGCTAAGTCAAATATTTTGGGCGAGAGAATTAATTCAATTACACTACGTGCAGTAGACGAGCTCTGAACTTGCCCTTTGGAGATATGCTATAGCTATAGTTTTATAGTTATTCAGTTGAAACTTCTCATATCTTTATGATTATAGCGGATCTCCCTTCTACTTAAGTTTAAACATCCTAGCCTTATTTATTCGCCTACTTAATCTATCTTGCTTCCTTAATTTCTGAGACAAAAACCAGAAAAACATGAATTTCAACTAAAATTTTAATTTGTGAGATCCAGAATGCTGTTTCTACTAAATTATTATGAAAAAGGAATGTAAATATAAATTTTTAAGTTTCTAGCTCTTTCATGTTGCGCCAATGATTTTTACAGAAAAACGTCCAAATTTCGAAAACGGTTAAAGTTATTGAACTGATATTCAACACGTATTGATATAGTATTGATCCTGACATGCTAGAAACGTTTCAGGTTATTTGCTTGATTTTTAAAGTATTGCGCAACATTTATGACGTCAGAGCTAGTTACAGCAGACTGGGCTGGCACACAATGGAAAGACTGATGTGAATTTTATAAGGCGTGAGTATGCTGCTTCCCTACAGGACGATGTATTTTGTGGTACACACACTGTTTTGTTTCGCTATACGGAAGGCAGCCATTGAGCGGCTACACATATTTTATGTAAGTTATTCGTATTTATTGCTAAAATAAACTTATTATTATTACAAAATGAATTTCTTTGTAATAGTTGTCACCTCAAATGTTTGCAGGGGCTGATTATTTTTAATAAGCATTTTTTCAGTAAATTGCGCCACGAGAAGCTCATCTTCCGATGCAGCCTCTGGTCGGCCATTACGCGCCGAAGTATTAATTTATTTTTCAGTGTTAACAGTAACTGTAAATGCGAGAGATTTCGTTATAAGAACCTTTTTAAATTGCAGCGGATAATTAATTTACGTTAAAGTTCATGTTTTTAAACTATACAGATTCTGTGAGTTCAGTAAGTTTAATTTTGGCCACTCCACGGCAGCAATCGAAATTCTCTCAAGCCTTGCTTTGCAATCAGTAAATAGAAATTAAGAAAATTACACTCAATTCAGTTAACGGCAACTATATTTTAGTCATCATGTTCAAAATCTAAAGTTGGTCCAGCAATAACTGAAGCCCTTCTAGAACCCGCTTCATATTTACTTATGCACTTAAGTAAAAGTGATAAGAAAAGACAATATCCCTGAGAGAAAGAAGCATGCTGATAAATTAAAAATAAAAATATATATATTTTTTTATTTTGACTAAAGTTCAGTCTTGATCACACTATTTATGTTTTAATGATATAGGTAACCGGTTTCGGTTATTTTTACAAAACCATCATCAGACCTGTGGATAAATTTTAGGAAATACTACAAACCAATCTTTAAATAAAATGAAAGTGTCTAATGATGTCAAAATTTAACAAGATAAAATAAAATTAATTATACCCATAGCTCCCTTAGGATGGTAGGTGGAGCTCTCCTCGCTGCTACTCAGTCAACTGATGGTTATGAGTGCTGAGCACGAGCTTAAATATGCAGAGGCTCCGCCTACTTCCTGTCACACTACTTCACAACTGCCAATCAGCGTTCATAATATGACGCCATCGTCAAAGTATAAAAGTAGGAAATACACTAATAACATAAAATTGATTCATTTAAATGTCTGATTAACAGATAGTTAGTATGTGTACATCTTATTTATATTTTGGATAAAAACAATAAACTACGATGTGCAATAGTTGTGCCCTCTATGGGCAACCTTAATACTATTACAGTGTCAGTTACATCAAAGATGTGAAAGTCCTTGAAGTTGTGGTATATATCGATTATACCGAGTCGCCTAAATCACAATTGCATCTTTGTTGGATGCTGCAGAATCGTCTACTTTAACTATAGTTTTCATAGCAGTATTCTTTATAGTAGTAGGGTAGCAGCCAAGAGTACGTTCCGCATTATGTATGTCTGAATAACTGATGCGACCGCTGATTAAATTTGATTTACTCTTGGCTGCTACCCTACTGCTATAAAGAATACTGCTATGAAAACTATAGTTAAAGTAGACGATTCTGCAGCATCCAACAAAGATGCAATTGTGATGTAGGCGACTCGGTATAATCGATATATACCACAACTCCAAGGACTTTCACATCTTTGATGTAACTGACACTGTAATAGTATTAAGGTTGCCCATAGAGGGCACAACTATTACACATCGTAGTTTACTGTTTTTATCCAAAATATAAATAAGATGTACACATACTAACTATCTGTTAATCAGACATTTAAATGAATCAATTTTATGTTATTAGTGTATTTCCTACTTTTATACTTTGACGATGGCGTCATATTATGAACGCTGATTGGCAGTTGTGAAGTAGTGTGACAGGAAGTAGGCGGAGCCTCTGCATATTTAAGCTCGTGCTCAGCACTCATAACCATCAGTTGACTGAGTAGCAGCGAGGAGAGCCCCGCCTACCATCCTAAGGGAGCCATGGGTATAATTAATTTTATTTTATCTTGTTAAATTTTGACATCATTAGACACTTTCATTTTATTTAAAGATTGGTTTGTAGTATTTCCTAAAATTTATCCACAGGTCTGATGATGGTTTTGTAAAAATAACCGAAACCGGTTACCTATATCATTAAAACATAAATAGTGTGATCAAGACTGAACTTTAGTCAAAATATAATAATTAATTGATCACTGTTTTCCAAAAATGTTTACCAAAATTGTATAAAATATATATGTAATTTCCTTTGTATACGACGTCACGAATGCCACCGATGTCACACTCTGTGGGCATTTCTGTGTAATGTACCTAATGATGACCGCCTAAAAAAAAGCAGCATGCACATCACTGTGACCATTGAGGTTTAGATGTGATATTGGTGCATGTTAATGTTAAAAGAACCATCATTAGTATTAAATGGTAATAACTTTCTCTCGATATATCGAAGCGAGTGAAATAGATTATTGCATCGATCCTCTAGAGAAATACAACAGCATTCCAAATATCATTGACGCAAACAATAACATGCATCTTAGAGGTGGTGTAGTTGTATGGATATCTCCAGTGTCGTACGATATTGACCATTCAAATGCACTTATTAAACGCTCTGTAAAAGGGTTTGAGTTACGTGAAAACGTTAATACATTTAAAGCTAAGATAAAAACAACAAAACACAGTATACTTTAGCAGGAAAGGTACCATAGCACCGCTCATCGGATTTTCGAGGAGCCAAGTTTTGTAGAGTGATACTGAGAAAATTTACATATCAGATCAAGCTGTTTTCATACTCCAAGTTAGCACAATTTGTGTTGAGTGTAATATCGCAAAGAATTCATTTCTAAATGACCAATCAATGCACACATTTATGGGTTTTTCCCCACAGTGGGAACAGGATAAAACTTATAGAGGTGCCAAGCAGCCCAGCGTACCTGCCAATGCTTGCTCAGACATTAGGACATCTCGAGCTGATCATTGTGGACCAGTCTGAAATTTAGCTGATTTTTCGAGGAAAGCTAATCGTAGTACGTCCTCCTTTGAGGAAGAATGGATATAAAGTACAAAATCAGGACATCAGTACATCCCCCCACAGTGGAATGACAATGTAATTACGATTTTCTGAAGTTGATTAGATTTAAACCATGCAATGAGGGCACTCGATATAACAGCCATAGATTAGCATGAAAAATCTTTTGCTTCAGTGACATTTAATAATAATGATGAGATACGAATTCTGTTTCAACATCAAGATGAATTAACTCTACTGAGCAGCAAATTTCTATATTTGGAAGATAAATTTGTGAAGAAGGATGGAAGCTGTACAGTCACAACATTACGATTTACATGCAATGTATTCACCTTCCTGGGTTAAGAAGAAATAAGATGTTGTCGAGATCGACCACACAAGAAACTTTGGAGACACATTGACCTTAAAACAAATTCGGACATGGATGCCTTACAAATTCAGGATGGTTCATAGATGGATAGATAAGTGACCACTTTAGTGTATGTACCCCATTCAAAATATTTATGGGATTCTTTGATGATAATAAGTATGTAGTTATAAACGATAAACAAGAACCGATTCTTGTTCGAAGGTCATCATTGAAGATGGGGAAGAAGGGAGCGAAGTTGTGTTGGAGACATTGAAATGGAAAGTGCTCTATTCATCTGCATCAGATGAGGAGTGACTGAAATTTTTACACGTAATGAAATCAAGTGTTTATCTGCCATTAAGTTTCCTTTCACAGAATTTTTACGAGTATCCATTTCTACCAATGGCATCATGACAGAACTGGGCAATTAAGACGTCAGTTCAACTAGAAACGCCTCGATTCATTCTTCTGGGGCTGCAAACAGACAGCATAGGGCATGTGAAGAAGGAGTCCCACTTATTCTACAACTGTAAACTAACCAATGCAATTTCAGTGTTCCTGAAATCAGCATACTAACCGTACGATAATCTCTAACTTGACTGAGAAAGTAACAGTACCTACTCTATGATATGTATGCTGGGTTTTGCTCTTCTTACTATAAGGGCGGTGAATTTGGATGTACGCTTAGCCCAATGAAGTTTAAATATTTAGCGCCAGTTATTTTGATGGATTCCTCATATCAAAATGAGAGTATAAAATGAAGCTCTGTAGACATATACGTTGAGTTTGAATCATCGGATAATTTTCACCCACACACTGCAGCATATGCATTATTTTTGCTCAATCATGTTATTAATTACTTGCCTCTCACAGGAATTGTAAAGCAATTAGTATAAATACGGTAGTGCTGCTTCACAACAGAGGTATTCCACTATGGCTGATCAAAGTGGAAACACTGTCGCAGATGTGCAGGGGTTCTACGATGAGAGTGGACAATTTGTGTTTAAAGACATTGCATTTGTTGCATTCAACATCATTGGTCAACTATTAACAAAATTCTCGACTATCAATGCTTCGCCGAGACATTTAGAACAGTACAGAATGCGAAGACTCTATGGGCAGCTGCTTGGTTAACACGATTTCACCTTGGGAAAAGGTGCGACGTTATTGGAATGGCATTCAAAAATATGATTACTTCACTTAGAAACTTTGCTCGTACAGAAGGCATTGTTTATGTCAAAGGCCGTGCCGTTTTCAAAAGTGTGTCAATAAGGAATCCAGATGATTATAATCGCCTAGCCATTTGAGGGTTTCTAGAAAAAGTATGGTTCAGACGATGTGCAACTGCTTTACATTGGGTTATTAAGAGATGACATTGTCTTTTTTTAAACCGTGGTTTTTTATTCATTTACACCCTCTTATACCTCTTACAGAGTTCAGGTAAGTATTTCTTACACGCTATCTATGCTACTAGTCAGAACTGGACTTACAGCATTAGAAACCTGTTTAATACTTTTCTGGAAGTGCCATCTGTCCATAGTAGCCCGTTGCCATGGACCTGAACAACTACACAGTATGTGGAAAAATCTTAATCGTTTAATATGTGAAACGGGATACTCACCTTAATTGGGAAGTGTGGCTCCTTCATAACCGCCTGTTTGTATACTAATGGAGGCATGTGCTCTGTGAAGAGGCCACACTGTGCTGGCAGTGGAGCTGTGCGTTGTACTGCCTTGCGGCACAGGTGTGCCTGGAGATGCAGCCATACTGCTGCCTCCCACGTATGGTATTGTTGCTTACAATAATGGGTTGTGCTGTAGCGATTTACACATGATAATATAACATATGGTAATAAGTATAATGGTGACGACAGTGGTGCATGCTGTATGACTAGAGAACGTATAATAGCTCTTTGAATTGTACCGATAGTAATGAGACAGCAGTGTTGATCCTTCATCCACCTGCGGCAATATGGACCCCTCTGTCCAAGCAAAGGCACTGTGCTTCAATGACGCAGATTTGAGGTTCTACATGTGGGAAGCGGAATAATAAGATGAGTGTACCCTCTTTCTCATCACTGCCCATAGCACCTACACAGTAATGTGAGAGAGGAGAGAAGATGGTAGCCTCATTACTAATCTCTTCAACTCACAAATTGTCATCTTGTGGTCTGTATTTAAGTGATTCTTTATTAGGAGACATCACTTGGTTTACAGTCCACACCGAGATAACGTCTGAAAAGACGAAACGTAGCATTGCAGAGGATTGTGATGTGTTAGGCAAGCATGCCAATTATGAGGATATATCCTCACCGTTATTATATGATAGTGAATTAGAAGAGCTGATACACCTACTTGGCGCAACTCCAAAACCATTAACAGGCGAATTTTGTGAACTTATGTATACATCTCTCTCTCTCTCTCTGTGTGTGTGTGTGTGTGTGTGTGTGTGTGTGTGTGTGTGTGTGTGGGAGGGGGGGGGAGAATAATAATAATAATATGGTTATCTAATGTAATGCTTTTTTCTCCTGCAGAGTTCTTCAATGAGATCGCAGCCATGGAGACGTAGGTTGTGCGCAAAACTCCGCTTGCATAGTGAGTCCATGCCACACCCATTCACAATGACATTGATGCTTATGTTGAGTTGGATAAAATATTAGAATCCATTAATCCTGATGAAATCATATCTCCTCACAACGAAATCGATATTAATATCAAACTGGATGCAATACTGGAAGCCGGAATGATACCACATCTCCTCATAATGAGATTGATATTGATGTCAAGTTGGACACAATATTGAAAGCCAATGTTTTGATCAATGCTGAGAATGACAAATGGTCAAAATCCTGCTTTTATTATTATTATTATTATTATTATTGTTGTTACTGACATCTGCGTATGTCTCTTATCAATGTGACCTCTTCCTTTGCAGGAGTGATGGCAGCACCTGGAGGTGGTATTGCACCAACAACAGCAAAGAATAAAACGGCTACATGAGGGGCATGTCGATAATACTTTCGCCATTCCCGAAATGCTGGCACTGTGGCTGATAACACTGGTACCTTTAGCATGTCTGTTGACTTTGTATTCACTGTGTCCAACACCAGCATCACAGCCACATCCAACAACACCAGTACCCATGTGCAGATCCATCATCCTGGTACAGGCCAACAACACTGCCACCACGAGTTACCTGCTGATGATTTGTTCACCAAGCTCTTTGATGTTGTCATCATCATCATCAATATCATAATACTTATATGAACTGACAACACCAGCATGCTCGCCCCAGTGTGCGCTACACTTCCCACATCCTGAATCATCTTGATATCATCGTCATAGAAGTAGCAGCAGATGACCAGCCTGCTCTGTTAATGATCACCAAGTAAGTCAGGTGTCCACATTGGACCATCCTGTGATTGCTGGCGCTTTTGGGTTTCACGTCTCGCATGCTCACATAGACAATTCTAATGCAGGCCACCGAGACCCTAATACTTCCTGCTGTAACGTGTGAACTCACACACAAACCGAAATCAGCTTGTGATGGTGTTGAGATAAAGTCCATTGTCTACACTATGGGGGGGGGGGGGGGATGGGAGGGGAAATAATAATGTGATATCAATGTGATATCAACGGATGTGTCAATAGCAGAGTGGTTCCTAACTTTCACCACGAGTGTCATACTGGGCCATTTTTCTGAGATGTAGAAAGGGTGATCTAGTAACGCATTCAGAAACGTCCTCTACCTCGATTTGTACTTACATGCTTATGGTGCAGTACTTGGGGGTCAACTTTATTCCCCCTTCGAAAACATATTGCCGTTAAATGTGCGTGTATTTATGTTCAAGGTTAATAAGTTATATTTTGCTTGGTCGCTTCTCCTTTGTGACAGAAATTATAGGAACTACTCTGAGCATATAATTACATACGAAACATATAATATCAGTGATCATTATAACTTCAATGGCATCTCATTCCCTGTTAAAGTTGTTGACCTACCGTAAGTTGATAGGCTGAACTTGGAGTATTAGTTCATGATATAGCTAGCAGATAAATGAAAAGTAGCAATCAGAAGAAGAGTATGAAGATTATGACGAAAGGCACATTGTGCAGAGCACAAAAGATGTAAAGCAAAAAGTAGTTGGACCCCTCTATTTGAAGTAGCCGGTCACCACACCAGACATATTGATTTTTTACTACTCTCTAAGAGTGAGACGTAACACTACATCTGGATCAAAAGCATGTCCCACTTACTTTCTGCCAACATGAGTAACGATGGTCATAAGCATCATTTTTACCACAGATGCTTGAAGTTGTTTACTAGGAGTCAGTATTTAGAATGGCATCTATCTGGTTGTGCCAGCCAGGAATTGGTACCTGTGGATATGCCCGGTGTGGTAAGGAAGCTCTTAAAGTTCAAGGGTACTCGCCAAGAGGAGAGCTGCCACTGTGTGGTTTATGCAGATTTCAAGTGCCTACGACGTCCTGTGGCGTGTTGCAAACACGACACCACTGCCTCTCATACTACCTTGACAGAAAGACATTATGTGGTGACGTACCAAGTTGTATGCTCATATGATTCCAGTTTTAACCAATTCGAATCATACATCAGAGATAACACTGCAAGAGGGCTGCTTGCTGAGCATCAAGAACTTGCAAAGAGTCTTTTGAGATTTATTTCATCATCATTCCTGTGACTAACACAGGGAATGATACTTTTTACAAGCAGGCAGATGGATATTTGTGAGCTGGTATTGGATAGAAAAGCGGAAACGCCACGAAGAGACCATTCTCGTGTGATAAGGAAGTTCCATGGTGCAGCACACAATATCTGCAATTTGAAATACACGTTTTTTTTTCAGTTTCAGTGGGTACGATGATTTTTTCTTGTTGGGTGGTTTGGGCTGAAAATGAGATGAGAGTAGTGGCCTGTCTGATAATGTTGAAAAGTACATCTCCTTCTGTAAACCAATCACGCCAAAAATATCTTTACGATTCCTGGATTCCATAAGTTTCATGCAAGCATCTCTTCAGAAAGTTGTTGAGACAATGCATCAAGAGGACAAGAACGTTACTAGAGCTGCACATTCCAATGGTGCAAAGTTTCAGATTATTACGAAGAAGGAGGACTTCCCCTACAAATACCAGGATTTGAAGGAGAGAATCGAAGAAACCACATTGTCTGGCACAACCAATTTAACCAGTAAACTTGCAGCCACTGCCATACCGGATGTCAACATCGGCATGTGACGAAATTTGGCAGGAGTTCAGCATCCCAACTTTAGGGGAATGTGCTCGACTACGCATGGACACAGACATGCGACTGCTCACGGATATTTTCGAGAAATTCTTGAATGTGTGAATAGTCACACTCTGGAGCCTGCCTTTTATTGCAACAGCTTCCGTGGGACAAAATGTTGAAAAAGACATGTATCAATATTGTACTGTTGATTGATGTTGACACGCTGCTTTTCTTCGAACACAGGATTTATAGGAGGCTTTGGGAGTGGCATAGGTATGCCAAGGCGAATAACTCGCACATGAGTGAGGAGGAGTAGAAGCCTTCTAACAATTTTAGTTACGTCCTATTCTGGGATGTAAACGACCTATATAGGTATGCCACGCAACATCCCTGCCAACTGGCAGATTCCGATGGCTGTCCAAAAAGGAAATCGACAGAGAGTGTAAGTTCAATGGTGTGGTGAGGGATATGTCGTGGAGGCAGAACTGGCATATTTCGCCCATTTACAAGATGCACACAGTAACTTGCCACATTGTCCTGAGCGCCTAGACCCATGCAGTAGGTCCATTCTCTAGCTAGGAACAAACAGAGATGCATCATGCACTACAGAAACATTCTACAGAGATAATAAGTTCGTGAGACCAAACTTTGCCAATACAAATTTACTTAATACGGCTACAAACAGTTTCATCTCTTAGGTGAAAAGCTATGATCCATATCAAGTAACAATGTGTCATTCTGGAGTATTCAACACGTTGTGATATGCAGCTGATAATCCTTATGGCGTTAGATCTCAAAACACGAAGGTTATCGGCCTGATGAAGGACGAGGCAAATGCTTCACAGATCTTACGGGGATCAAAAATGTATGCATACCATACAGATACACGCTCCACCCAAAGATGGGCAAAGGTTGTGCATCATGTGGCCTCAGACATTCTCTCGAGTGAAGAATGTACGAGGTGCCTGCGTTGGCGACGATCTGCTTTTGGTGCACTAAGTAGTCTTTAGATTACGAGGCTATGAGTGTGGGAAAATAGTACGGACCGTTTGTGCTGGATTTGTGTATGTGTACGTAAATACAGTACATTGAGTGCTCTGCACATGTCTGTGTGACAGTGGTTTTTTGTTCACTTGCTGTTAGTCGCACCAGTTAGTCTCACTCTTTCCCGTGTATTGCACACATTGTATTGAGGTATGCAAATAACCAATAGGAAATGTAGTAATATCTCTATACGTACCTTTGGCTGTGTGTAAGTTTTCTATTAACGTAAAGGACAGTTATTCTGTAAAGTAACTTTTCAAAAAATACGTTTTGTAAAAATATTATTGTTAATAAACCATAATTTTCTTATATGGTTGTTATTACAAAGAGAAAGATCCTGAACCGTTCAGCATCAGGTACAGACCTCTTATGAATAACAAATTTCGCAACTTGATCCCTATTGGCCCAGTAATATCAACATACTACTAAAGCAATAACCCTTTGTCTCCTGTGGTTTGACGACATTGCCGCTTGTCGGTGACCTTGACATATTTGGACAATACCCTCCTTCTTCTTAAAAATGATATCACGCTCTTACAACCGATATCCGTACTTTGCAAGTCATACTCGGTGTGCGATGAACGGAACTTCTGACAGCACTGTAAACCCCCCTCCCCTAAAATCCCTCAATCCCGTGTTCTAATCGCGAATGATGTAATCAAACACTAATGTGCCTTTTCGCCTATTTACGTGCACTACATTACATTCGTTTTCAGTCCGTCCACCACGTGTTGATCTTCTGCAGGTATGACCGCTGTTCGCTGTAATTGCAACTTTAATGCAGAGAACAACATCTTACGCGACTGCCTCGTGTAGCTCTGGATATCAACTGAATTGACATTACAAGCAATGTATCTCTCACATAAACCACTGAAGTTATGGTAAATCGCAAGGCTTGTGATTCACTTACTATCTTTCAGCTGTAGCTCACAAAAAGCAAAAACTGTAGCGATTGTTAGTTACACTGTTTACTGTCACCAAGTATTTGATTGCTAGAATCCCTTCTGATTATCCGATTACGTGTGCCACGTTGTCGTTTTACCCAGTGGTTAAAATTAAACTTTCTCTATATTTAGATTAAAGTTCAGTCTTGATCACGTTATGTCTGTTTTAATGAGTAACCGGTTTCGGTTTTTTCTATAAAACCATCATCAGACCCATTGGCTCCCTTGGGTTGGTAGGTGGAGCTCTCCTTGCTGCTGTGCAGTCAACTATCAGTTGACTGCACAGCAGCAAGGAGAGCTCCACCTACCAACCCAAGGGAGCCAATGGGTCTGATGATGGTTTTATAGAAAAAACCGAAACCGGTTACTCATTAAAACAGACATAACGTGATCAAGACTGAACTTTAATCTAAATATAACAATTAATTGATCACTGTATTCCAAAAATGTTTACCAAAATTGTGAAAACTTTCTCTATTTAACACGTTATAACACGGGAATTAACTATCATACGAATATCAAACTTGGTAGCGTTAATGTCTAGAGCATTGGGTGGATGATTTCCATGCGTCACAGCGCCACTGTCCAGTTCCAACTATGGTCACCAGATGCCGTGATCAGTCATCGCGATTCAAATTCTCGCTCACCTGTCCAGTCACAGCGCATTTGTTGACGTGCCAACAAGAGCTTGGAGAAAACGAGCAGAGCGTTACGGGTGAAGCTCTATTACCAAAACAACAGTAACGCTGCACCTTCACTTCGAGAATATCGCCGGCTGAAAGGATTACAGAAGGGTCCTCTTTCTCAAACTGCTGTGCGGAGCATGATGAAGAAGTTCGAATCAACTGGAGAACTTCGTGTCGCTCCAGGAAGAGGTCGACGACCGGTTCGGACCACAGGTGGTTGATGAAATCGCTGTTGCTATGGCAGACAACGCTGAGAGCAATTCCCGATCGTCAGGCAGTGCGCGTGCTGTGTCACGACAGTTGAACATCCTGAGGTCCAGTGTACGAAAGACGCTTCGAACCAGTTTCAAATGGTGTCTGTACAAGATCCATATTGTACAGCAGCTTGCACCACAGGACTCACAACGACGTGTTGATTTCGCTCTCCACTTTCTCGCAAGGATTGAAGTTGATGAGGGCTGGCCCTGGACCATCCTATGGGCAGACGAAGCTCATTTTTATTTGACGGGTGAGGTGAACACACAGAATTGCCGAGTGTGGGGATCTTCACTTCCAGCCACTGTGCATGAAGTTCCTCTGTACGGTGAACGTGTCGCCGCATGATGTGGCTTCACGGCTACGTTCATCATTGGCCCATTCTTTTTTGAACAGGTTGGCGCTCAAAGACCAAAGATGTACAGTGTGACTGGCCAGCGTTACTGCGATATGCTACGCCATCATGTCATACCCGCCCTACAGAAGAGAGACGAATTGAACTCAACGGTTTTCATGCGAGATGGGGCCCCACTGGATATCGCTCGTGAACTTCAGCTGCTTGTCGAAAAATATTCGGGAACGATCGAATTATCAGCTGATAGTTTCCAAATGCTTGGGCACCACGATCACCTCATTTCACTCCCTGTGATTTCTGGTTGTGGAGCTACCTGAAGGACATTGTTTACCAGGGGAACATTCACACATGTGCTGATCTGAAGCGCAGCATATCAGAGACATAGCCAGCATACCAACGGACAGGCTTTGTTCTACTGTGCAGAATGCAATCCTACCCTTTCAGACTCTTCTGAACACTGATGGGCGCCATATTGAGCCCCTTTTGTAGCTATATTGGTACCTGTATGTAATGGTATGATGTACCGTGCCAGCACAATAAAAGTGTTTCAACTAAATTGATTCTGCATTATTTCCCCACGTCCTCGAAATTAATGCTACTAAGTATAGTAGTTACTTTCCGTGTTACAAAGTGTTAATTAGGTTAAGTTTAATAATAACCACCCGGTACATGAAGTACAACACACAGATATAGAGGATTCTCACGTTTATCTCAAATTTTACAGTTATTCATTAGCATGAAACTGTACTCGAGCAGTGGTATTTGACAGTGGTGGTGGAACCTCCCTATTTTTGCTTGTACAGAATACGATTCCAGTGTCTGGCAGCGTGTACAGAATTCAAGCTGTCAGTCACCTCACCTCAACTCACTTCACCTTCAAACTGTTAGTCATGTCACCTGGATATATTTTGAGTACATAAAGAGTGCCACGAACATTTCACAGTCTGACCCCCGCATTTTATCGTATGTCCTACGTCGTTCCTAATAATTTTAAGTCGTAAAATGCTGAATTCTAGTATGTGGCAGTGTCATCATATAGAGAAGCGCTTTTCGTTTGTATATCTCCACGCTATCTCTGTATGACAACTAGACCGACTTAAAATATCCCAGCTCTCTCTCACAACTTTTTATTTCTCCTCCCTGACCTTGAACCCTCGTCCCAAATTTCTCGTTGCTTTTCTTTATTGCTTGGTCAATTTATACAGTGAATACCATTTGGTATAGAGTACAAAGACTGTCTTGATCCCTTCTCAACTACTGACTCAATTTCAAGTCCTTTTCATTATTGCAGTCTGGTTTCTAAACAAGTTGATCCGGCCTTCTTCATTTAAGATTTCCGTAGTTTCCCTGATTCGTTTAAGGATAATGTCGAGCTCATTCGTTTGAAAAGAACACGGCGGATTTTCTTCCAAATCCAAGCTTGTTGTTCCGACCCAAGTAATGTCGTCGTTTACGAAACGATTAACTGCAGCTCAACTGCAGTTAAGTTTCAGTTTGACTGTAGAGAGCTATAGCCAGTTTGTATGATAGCTTCTTACAACACATAGATAATAAGGGTTACTGAACTGGAGATGACATTTTAACTTAGAATTTGTTACACTTTAAGACCAGGATGTGTTGCATTCAGCGTCTCTAAACCTCGCGGCATGGATTCAGAAAAGGCCTGGATATCTCTCTATGCAGTACACCTGCAAGTGGTTGTTATTCCCTTCCACAAATCATCAATAATTTTGCTGGGAGATAGCAACGAACAAATTGTCTTCTAGTTGTATTCTAAAAGTAATCGATGGACGACTTGTTAGTTGGATGTGCAGCCTAAAGATGCGGTATTATGTGGCTGGGGATTGTTCTGCTGAAATATGGCTCGTGGAGTCGCTGAACTATATCTATAAAATATATTTGATGTTGAGGTCGCTGGTCGGATTATCCTCTGTATGAAGCAGTCTATGCCACACGTGTATCCAACGGCAAGAGAAAGGAAGGAAGATAATGATCTCACGTCCAGTCGATGGTGAGTTCATCACTGACGATGCAGAAAGACGGGGAAAGAAATCAATCATGACTTTTTCAAACGAATCTGAATCTGGATTTCCCGGGCCGGGATTCGAACCTCACTCTTGGCAGAAACGAGTCCAGTGCGTTATCGCTGCGCCGCGTCGCTCGGTAAACGCTGTGCAGTTGCCATAACGAGTGTTAGAAGCTTGTCTCAGTTTGGACAACAAAAGAACACTAAATATATGCCCAGTCTTCAGCCAGGACAATCTGAAAGTCCTTGCAGTATATTTTATGTTGATGTCGAGTCATGGTCTTATTTTATGAATTAATGTCTATGTTAATCTAAAGCAAGTTCATTGTGGTACGTCGCCCCTAAAATTCATCAGTGCATTATTAAATACATATGCGTTACATGTTTTTGTATACCTTACCTGGTCTACTGGATGACGTATGATTAAGGACTATTGGGTCAAATATCAGTTAAAAGGAAAGAGTATTACCAAGCACATTGGCAGGAGCCAAGAGTCCAGCACAGGCACGGGTAATTATAAAAGTAGATGCCATCTAGGGTGCCGTTGGTTAAACACACATTATCAAGAAGTTAACAAGTGAATATATATCTAGCACTGAGCTTTCACCAGACAGCATTATGAAATCAAGTTCAGTTACTGATACTGAACGGCCCGGGTGTTATTACATAACTAACTGTGACAATAATTTGCACATGATATGTTTACACTTTTGCACCACCAACACTATGTGCATGCACAATCTCATTTAACCTTTCAGATCTCAATATGTGCCCTCTACAACAACTGAAAGATGCAGATCATTTCATTGGTTTACTCCACATGTGCGTAAATGATGATTACTTCCTTCCAATAGTGTTTCGCGTGAATAGCCCTCAGACTGAGAAGTTATTTAAGTTACTATAAACTATCCGTTGCAGTGTAATGAACTCTTTGCTTGATATAATTATTATTTGGTCTCTGAAACAGTTGTAATTGATCTTTTCAGAGGGTATTTTACATATTTGTAGATAATCCCAACTTTTTAATTGAAATCCTCTTCTTTTATAATGACTCTCTCTCTGCTCCTTGCACACTGTCTTTCACTTCCTACCTCTCTCTCTCTCTCTCTCTCTCTCTCTCTCTCTCTCTCTATCTCTCTCTCTCTCTCTCTCTCTCTCTCTCTCCCTCCCTCCCTGCCCTACCCTCTCTGTCTTCACAGACGCATACCTGTGTGTGTGTGTGTGTGTGTGTGTGTGTGTGTGTGTGTTTGTATTTGCGTTTGTGTGTATGTGTATGTGTGTGTGTGTGTGTGTGTGTGTGTGTGTGTGTGTGTGTGTGTGTGAGAGAGAGAGAGAGAGAGAGAGAGAGAGAGAGAATATGTTGTGTTAATAGAACTTATGGTGAGTCCTTATTACATCCGAACAACATACGATGCCTTGTCTATACATGTACATGTGAAACACACCATGAATGATCTCTCTATCGAAAGAAGAGTAAACAGTAGGGCGCTAAGTGTTTTCAACAAATTTTATTTCAGTCTCCGTGGTACACAGCTTTTATACTGGTATGCAATAGTGCCTCAGTAACTCGTGATATTATGCAGATAAATGCCATAGTTTAATCGATGGTTTAGATTAGGAATAATATCCGGATTCCAATAATAAACCTTCAGTTCCTTTCATTTAATATCTTCATTAAAAGCTGCACCGCGGAATGGCCGCGCAGTTAGAGGCGCCATGTCACGAATTGCGCGGCCTCTCCCGCCGGAGGTTTGAGTCCTCCCTCGGGCATGGGTGTTTGTGTTGTCCGTAGCGTAAGTTAGTTTCAGTAGTGTGTAAGTCTAGGGACCGATGACCTCAGCAGTTTGGCCCATTAGGATTTGACACACATTTGAACTTTTTGAACATTAAAAGCTATGACATTGGCCAAAGGATCGATACTCACTCAAGCGATTTTTCTGTTAAAGTTTGTGTTTTCACACAATGTGAAGAGTGTAGCACCAATAGATTCTTGATTTCTACTAGTTTCTTGCAGTCTTTTATGACCAGTCTGTACATCGCAGCATATCGGGGTTCATATTAGTTCGTAATACTCACTCCAACAATATTTAAGCTGAGTAAAATATGATGTGAGTAGACCGTGAATACGAGACTCTGACGATGTCAATAAATAAGCTTAAAATGTGTCTGCACTGTTATAGATAAATATTGGCTAATTAGGCTCTTCAACGAATGAGGTACATACTTGTGAATCGGTTTACACGATACAGGCATTATGAATAGATATGCGAGAGGAAGACTATGCAATCATTTTTACTCTAGGAAGAAAAATATTATGGATTCATGAAACTTCCTGGCAGATTAAAACTGTGTGCCGGACCGAGATTCGAACTCGGGACCTTTGCCATTCGTGGGCAAGTGCTCTACCAACTGAGCTACCCAAGCACGACTCATGCCCCGTCCCCACAGCTTTACTTCTGCCAATACCTCGTCTCCTACCTTCCAAACTTTACAGAAGCTCTCCTGCGAACCTTGCAGAACTAGCACTCCTGAAAGAAAGGATATTGCGGAGACATGGCTTAGCCACAGCTTGGGGGATGTTTCCAGAATGAGATTTTCACTTTGCAGCGGAGTGATATTAAACTTCCTGGCAGATTAAAACTGTGTGCCTGACCGAGACTCGCACTCGGGACCTTTGCCTTTCGCGGGCAGGTGCTCCGCTGCAGAGTGAAAATCTCATTCTGGAAACATCCCCCAGGCTGTGGCTAAGCCATGTCTCCGCAATATCCTTTCTTTCAGGAGTGCTAGTTCTGCAAGGTTCGCAGGAGAGCTTCTGTAAAGTTTGGAAGGTAGGAGACGAGGCACTGTCAGAAGCAAAGCTGTGAGGACGGGGCGTGAGTCGTACTTGGGTAGCTCAGTTGGTAGAGCACTTACCGCGAAAGGCAAAGGTCCCGAGTTCGAGTCTCGGTCCGGCACACAGTTTTAATCTGCCAGGAAGTTTCATATCAGCGCACACTCCGCTGCAGAGTGAAAATCTCATTATGGATTATGGATTCATGTCCCATATACGACCAGGGTTTTTGCATTAGACCAGTCAACAACCCTTTGAGTATACTCTTATATTTGTTCTTTTACCTTGAGAAAGGATTTAGAGGATGAAATTTATGTTGGTGTTATAGTTAATGAAACATTATGCATTTCCGTTTGTTCTCATTTTAAATGTCAGTAGATCATTTTTTAGTCTCTTTCATCGCTTCAGAAAACTATTTGGCCAGAAATTATTGATATTTGATCATACCAGAATTCTTTAACTATGTTTATGCCTTCTATTAAAACAAAACTGGACGATAAGGTCGAAAATCAGAAGCAGACCTTTCATTAAAAAATTTCCTGGTGTGTAACGGACAACATAAATACCTATTTTAGGTATGAAAGCAGTATTAGGCAGCAATTGACATAGCTCTTCTGACATTTCCCTCTAATAAAGGTTCTCTATAGATATGTGTTAATAATTTTAAAGCCGTTAAGGGGCACATGCCGTTGCAGTACAGCTCTATTCATCATTTGTCGCCTATGAAATGCGTTCCGTACATAAATACCAGGAGAATTGCGGTGAAAATTATTGCAGCGAGCGCTGACTTAAATGGCATTATGTTTTATTTGTTGTCACCTATTTGTAGTCGTTGAATGAATAACAACTTTTCTCTTCATTCAGCGTCGTAGCTAATACCGATATATGGTAGTAGAGACAGGTTTTCTTTGAATCAGCCTCTCTAACATTTTTCATTTATTACCATGCTGTATCATGAATGGCCTGGCAGCTTTTAACATCTCGATGTTGTAAGTCGATCTTCTTGTGTATGCACGCACACACACACACACACACACACACATCACAGAGAGAGAGAGAGAGAGAGGATCTGTACAATAATTCACTCTATAACTAACACAGTTTTAAAGTTTCTTGAGATCCATTGATTATCTACTAATTTATTTGCGACAGATCCTCTGTTGTATACCAAGTGACAAATTCAAACTACTGAAAATTTACCCTCTCCGTCATTCTCTGAGCATAATTTCTCATACCGAATAATCCCATCGTAGACATACCCAGAAAACACACTGTAACTTGCCAGTTCAGTGGGCAATTTTGATTTGACTTTAAATAGATTGGAACAGTTTTGTTGCGATAATTTACGCGCATTTGCTACACTCAGCTTTGATTGATATATTAAGTGAGCCACAGTCTTTTGAAACTTTGGAAGCCGTTCCTGAAAATTTACATTTTCTGTTGCATTTTTCCATATATCTCAGAAACCACTTCGAGTATTCAAATTTTCAGGGAGTATAAAGTATATATCCTGAGTCTACTGAACTAAAAGAAGAACATAATGTTATGTATAATTAAAATTATTTAGGATAACGCACAGGAAAAGTCCATAAAATTTTAGCCGTTTAATTAAAAAATTGTATTTCCGAAAGCAGTGGCTGAAATGCAATTACTGCAGTTCAGTATACTCAGAACATACAGTTTAGTGTCCTATAAAAGCTTCATGTCAATGGCTACAGTGGTTTTTGAAAACCAGGGAAGCCAAGTCACTAAATTAACATTGTCGGAATAGGACGTTCCAACGCCCCTTAACAGCTGATAGTTGACGCTTAAACTTCTTAACTTCTGGTGATAATGGGTGTCTACAAACCATGCTCGCAGCCTTACTTTGCGGTTTGTGACGACGCACACACATTTCCTCCACAGTAATGATTTGCTGTAAAAATCCACCTCTCTCGCGATGATTACGGGCCATATATTTACGAGAAATGTCTTATCCTTTCAAATTGTTCAAATGGCTCCAAGCACTATGGGACTTAACATCTGAGGTTCAAATGGCTCTGAGCACTATGGGACTTAACACCTAGACTAACCTAAGGGTACCACACACATCCATGCCCGTGGCAGGATTCGAACCTGCGACCGTAGCGGTCGCGCGGTTCCAGACTGAAGCGCCTAGAACCGCTCGGCCACCACGGCAGGCCCAATCAGTTCCAAATGGTCCTCAGTTGTTGGCGTCGATAGCGCACCAGAACTTTCCTCGTCACGTAGAGGAAATCTTCCCTGTTTGAACAGCTCTGACCGTTCTTAGATTTTGCTTCGCGATGAACAGCTGTCACCATACTGCACTTCCATTCGACGAATAATTTCCTTGGGTTTAACACCTTCCACAAACAGAAAGTGAATCACTGCCCTCGTTTCCCCCTTGGTGCAGATCGACAATGGAGCTATCATGCTTCACGGTCTGCTGCAATACGATGACCAACACGGGAATAAGAGCTACACGTTGTATAGAATTGTTGCAGACGACAATACTTGAGCCATGGATACTATCACTGTTACCAAGCCATACGGCGAGAAACTGCAAAAGTCCCTCTACATCTGATTCCCATCGTAATATTGTCATTTCTTGTCTGTCGCATTCCACGAAGCACTCCATCGCTCCCCGGTCCGTAGTCATGCCCTGTCGATGCCTAGAGCGCTGTGGAGAGCGGTGTGGTTGCATCTGCCTCTTCCATTGATTGTTGGTTCTCTGGTTATAGCGGACAATTCCCGTTTCCCGTGGGAGCATGGTTGTTTCCGATAAAGAGCGGAGCCACGTGTCTGCCCACTTCAGCCCGGTTCTAGTCCCTTGGGTGGCGAGACACGGACATAGCTGCGTTTCTCTCCGCTGTTGCCGTAACGACTGCCGTGCAGGCGGTATTGGCTGTTCTTCTGCCGCAACTGTTGACCTCAGCTCCTTCCGCTGCGTTCCTTTTCGATCTTAAATCGCAACCTCTCATGGTGCAGAAAGCGGGGGCTGAATGATGAGATAATGCGCTACCCAAGACTTCTTGAAACAGCGTTGGCAGTGTTGTCTAAGATGTGCAATTCTGCCTCGCAATGCTGTATCTCCTTGACATCGAGTTTTCCGTGCCGATTCAGTTAGTAGCAGCAACACTGGCATACAGCGGACGTCCTCAGACAGTAACTTCTGGCGCACCATCCTTACCACAGGCACACTCGAAGCTTTGTCTTCTACCAGGTAGATGCCAGTAGGCGTTTAGGGGCTCATGACCAGTCAAGAAGTGTGTCAGGTCTTTTAAGGGATGCAGGTGTCTCATTCTTAGTTTCTGTTTTACATTTGGCACGAAATCCTAGGTACACCTCGCTGTTTGGGAGCCACCCCATCATTTCTGACATAGGTGGTGAATCTGGCTGCGAATTTGTTGCTTCCTTGCTGCACGTATTTCTGTTAAATTCAGCACTTAATGATATTGTTCTTCCTTCGGCCAATAAATCGCCGCTTTTTTCCGAGTGGACACATTCCAACTATTATTTGCAACGCCTCAAATAACGCAGTGACAGAAGCTCCCGTCAACCGAAGAAGTACCGTATTTTACGGACTATAAGACGCTACAGACTATGAGACACAGCTTTACTTTTTAGAAAGCTTTTTTAATAAAATTTTCATCATTTTTATTACGAGGGTGGTTTGAAAAGTTCTCAGAACGGAATAGCAAAAATGTACTTACACCACTGAAACTTTTTTTTATTTTTCAATGTAGTCTCCTTATAGATTAATGCACTTGTTCCAAAGATGTTCTAGTGCCTTGATCCCATCTCGAAAATGAGATTCCTCCAGGCCTGCAAAATAGTTGTCAACTCCGGCTATCAATTCTTCGTTTGAAGTGAATCTTCGTCCAACAACAAAAGTTTTCAGTTTTGGGAATAGATGGAAGTCTGGTGGTGCCACATCAGCTGAGTAAGGTGGGTGTGGCAATAATTCTTATCCTAGTCAGTGTAATTTTGCCGTGGCGACGGCCCATGTGTGCAGGCACGCATTGTCTTGATGGAAGATAACTTTCTTCCTTGCTAAACATGGCCTTTTTTCGCGTACCTTTTGTTGAAATTTATTCAGGAGGTTAGCATAATATTCTCCAGTAATTGTTTGCCCAGTGGGGAGATAATCTACAAAGAGAATCCTCTTCGCGTCCCAGAACACTGATGCCATGACCTTTCCCGCCGAAGGAATTGTCTTTGCTTTCTTTGGTTGCGGAGAATCAGAATGTTTCTACTGCTTTGACTATTGTTTTGTTTCTGGGGTATAGTAGTGCACAAAATTTTCATCTATGGTCACAAACCGGCGCAAAGATCTTGTTCGTTTCTTCTAAAACGGGCCAAACTTTGATTCTCATGCATTTTTGATCCAGCATCAAGAGTCGCGTCACCCATCTTGCACATATTTTTTTTTCATTTCTAATTCTTCAGTCAAAATGTGAAATACCCTTTCAGATGACATGTGGCAAGCGTGAGCAATTTCACGCACTTTCAATCGGCGATCGTCCATGATCATTTTGTGCACTACTGCAATGATTTCTGGAGTAGTGACACATCTTGGCCGACCACTGCCCGGATCATCATCTAAGCTCTCCCGACCAAATTTAAATTCAAAAATTTTTATCCATAGTTGAACTCCGTGACTGTTCCTTTATAGGGTGTAGAAAAATTTCCGCTACAAAAAAACATTTGTGCACTTGGCAACAGTTGAATGTGAAGGAGCAGAGTCCCCCAGTGTATTCTGGTAATCGGCATGAACATCCTTTGCTTTCATACCTTTCATTACGAAGTACTTAATCGCTGCTAGAATCTCGATTTTTTCCGTCTTCGAAAATCACTACGCGGGAACAAGAACAAAGCCACGTCACCGCCACAACTCTCTTCAAAGAGCACTGACGTGGTACACGTTTACAGGCAACAGTCCAATGATATCACGTGAGCAACGAGTTGCGCTAGCTCTGACCTCTCGTTGTGATTCCAAGAACTTATCAAACCACCCTCGTACTAGATTGCAAAACAAGACTAAAAAAAATTACTAGTTTACGAAACCGAACTGACCTTTCAAATCCCTACAAATCGTCATCTGACCTTTCTTATTTTTCCGCCTCCTCTTCGTCGTTATCGTTGTCCTCTGTATATACCATACCTTTCATTTTTTTCTATTACGAAACTAGCTGCCAACAAAAATATTGTTCTGTTACCGATAACATAAATCACTTTCAATTCAAGTCCAATTTTGGAGACAATTTTTCGAAAAAAAGTGCGTCTTATAGCCCATAAATTACGGTGTTCCACGTCGCACCTTGTTAACTGTCCGTGCTGATGTTATGAGCAGAAGTCTGTGTGCCCAAGCACTCACACAGTATTCCATGATCACAGTTAAGATAGCCTTAAGATACGTTCTTGTTGTTTGCATTGGCAGCGTATAATCGTAACTGGTGAGACTAATAATTTTGTTCACCATGTTCCTGGCTTTCTTGCTCATTTCTTCAGTATGTGTAGAATAATTTACTTATCACCCCAATTCTTTCTGCATTTCCATCCCAAAGCCGAGTCATTCTGCGCTTCTTCTGTACAATAGTGCGACATTGCATGACCTCCAACTTGTTGGCTGTCATGGATTCGACTTACGGTGCATGAATATTCTGAAATATTATAATATTTCCAAATGCAAATATTTGGTTGCAGTCACAACATTAGGAATAAGTAGTTCCTTTTTACATGCTATTAGC
Source organism: Schistocerca serialis cubense (assembly GCF_023864345.2). NCBI lineage: Eukaryota > Metazoa > Arthropoda > Insecta > Orthoptera > Acrididae > Schistocerca > Schistocerca serialis. The sequence continues at coordinate 86,886,648 of NC_064638.1, read as the reverse complement.
TTCCAACTGCAGTCGAGCGGGCCAAAAATTGCTGATGCGACGATCGCTGCTTCATAAATGTGTTGCGAGGCGATCTTGAGTATTACTATGATTAGGTGGCAATCATATCTGTAAATTATTTGTTTATTCTGATTATTTACGTATTCCTTTGAACTTGAGGTCAATTATAATAAAACCAAGGAAAAGTTCTCATTAACACAGCTGGACGCTATCAGTACAAAGTTAACGTTTATTCCATTCTTAATCACTTTTTTGAAGAGACATTACTCGCCGGTTAGTACTCGAATAGTAGCTATACAAGCTCATTTTTCAGTTGCGGTTTGTTATAATACTGAGCGTTTGTATTAAAGATTACGAGTCAACTGCGATTCCAAATTGTTTTCCGGTGAACAGAAATTATACTTCTTGCACAGCTTAAAGGTTAATTGCTGAACTGTCACTACTTACGGGAATAGTACACTGTTTTTTATCATAGCACGAATCTTTTACTTCCTTACCAGCAAGAGGTTACAGGCAAAATCTTGTATTACCTCGATTGGCTTTAGACTTTTTGTGATAAAATTGTACATGTAATCTGCAAACAGAGGAGCGTCAAACAATGATTCGTGTTACGAATGATTCTCTGAGGAGACGGAAATTCTTTAAATTCACCCGATTTTAGTGCACCTTACTTGTTCACATTCTTCATTGTTTGCTTAAAGTCATGACCTGTGTACCTACAGTGTGTGTGGGCTTAGAAATCTCGAACCACTGAATGATTCGGGTTTCAGTTCACATCGCCATAATTCGCAATTGTTATATTCATGTCAGAAAGAAGCTGTGGTATATTTGCAAAATTAAATTTTTTACCTCGTCAGAAAACAGACATTATTCATACCTTCAGTTTATAATCTTAGGTAAATTTGTATACTGAGGTTGTTTGATGAATCATGAACATTTCTATAGAACAGCTAGCAGTTTATTGGCTCTGAGCGCTATGGGACTTAACATCTGAGGTCATCAGCCCCCTAGAACTTAGAACTACTTAAACCTAACTAATCTAAGGACATCACACACATCCATGCCCGAGGCAGGATTGGAAACTGTGACCGAAGCGGTCGCGGGGTTCCAGACTGAAGCGCCTAGAACTAATCGGCCACACCGGCCGGCAGCAGTTTATTCATCCACGTTAATGTTTGAAGGCAGAGTAATTGTGATGCTTCTACAGGAAGATTCAAACTGACGCGATGTACAGTTTTTCGACGTGTCCATATGGAGTGCCATAGTTACAGGGTGTTTCAAAAATGACCGGTATATTTGAAACGGCAATAAAAACTAAACGATCAGCGATAGAAATACACCGTTTGTTGCAATATGCTTGGGACAACAGTACATTTTCAGGCAGACAAACTTTCGAAATTACAGTAGTTACAATTTTCAACAACAGATGGCGCTGCAAGTGATGTGAAAGATATAGAAGACAACGCAGTCTGTGGGTGCGCCATTCTGTACGTCGTCTTTCTGCTGTAAGCGTGTGCTGTTCACAACGTGCAAGTGTGCTGCAGACAACATGGTTTATTCCTTAGAACAGAGGATTTTTCTGGTGTTGGAATTCCACCGCCTAGATCACAGTGTTGTTGCAAAAAGACGAAGTTTTCAACGGAGGTTTAATGTAACCAAAGGACCGAAAAGCGATACAACAAAGGATCTGTTTGAAAAATTTCAACGGACTGGGAACGTGACGGATGAACGTGCTGGAAAGGTAGGGCGACCGCGTACGGCAACCACAGAGGGCAACGCGCAGCTAGTGCAGCAGGTGATCCAACAGCGGCCTCAGGTTTCCGTTCGCCGTGTTGCAGCTGCGGTCCGAATGACGCCAACGTCCACGTATCGTCTCATGCGCCAGAGTTTACACCACTATCCATACAAAATTCAGACGCGGCAACCCCTCAGCGCCGCTACCATTGCTGCACGAGAGACATTCGCTAACAATATAGTGCACAGGATTGATGACGGCGATATGCATGTGGGCAGCATTTGGTTTACTAACGAAGCTTATTTTTACCTGGACGGCTTCGACAATAAACAGAACTGGCGCATATGGGGAACCGAAAAGCCCCATGTTACAGTCCCGTCGCCCCTGCATCCTCAAAAAGTACTGGTCTGGGCCGCCATTTCTTCCAAAGGAATCATTGGCCCATTTTTCAGATCCGAAACGATTACTGCATCACGCTATCTGGACATTCTTCGTGAATTTGTGGCGGTACAAACTGCCTTAGACGACACTGCGAACACCTCGTGGTTTATGCAAGATGGTGCCTGGCCACATCGCACGGCCGACGTCTTTAATTTCCTGAATGAATATTTCGATGATCGTGTGATTGCTTTGGGCTATCCGAAACATACAGGAGGCGGCGTGGATTGGCCTCCCTATTCGCCAGACATGAACCCCTGTGACTTCTTTCTGTGGGGACACTTGAAAGACCAGGTGTACCGCCAGAATCCAGAAACAATTGAACAGCTGAACCAGTACATCTCATCTTCATGTGAAGCCATTCCGCCAGACACGTTGTCAAAGGTTTCGGGTAATTTCATTCAGAGACTACGCCATATTATTGCTACGCATGGTGGATATGTGGAAAATATCGTACTATAGAGTTTCCCAGACCGCAGTGCCATCTGTTGTTGAAAATTGTAACTACTGTAATTTCGAAAGTTTGTCTGCCTGAAAATGTACTGTTGTCCCAAGCATATTGCAACAAACGGTGTATTTCTATCGCTGCTCGTTTAGTTTTTATTGCCGTTTCAAATATACCGGTCATTTTTGAAACACCCTGTATGTACGGCTAACAAAATGCAAAGAAATCAAATATTGCTGTACTATCGAACATTATAATAAGAGGGTTTGAAGAACGCAATGAATCAAACCATAGATTGATTAAGTTGGTGAGGACTTTGCAACTTCACTGTAGATTATTTATATTTCAATGGACCTACATCACAAAAGCTTGTTCCAGCTGCTGTCACCACGAATGGTAATAGTAAAGATTACTGCCAATTCCCTTATAAATCCTTGTTCAAGTGCTATGTCTTTATTAAACTCAAGCTATACTTCTAACTTCATCTGTTAGTTACGCAAATCTGTTTTTGTATATGCTTCTGTGGTACCTAAACATAGAACGCTGGAAAATTCATGTTTTCCTTACTTGCTATAGCGACTAAGAATGTTATAACGACCAGTATGCATTACATCTACATCTACATCTACATACATACTCCGCAGTCCACCATATGGTGCGTGGCGGAGGGTACCTCGTACCACAACTAGCATCTTCTCTCCCTGTTTCACTCCCAAACAGAACGAGGGAAAAATGACTGCCTATATGCCTCTGAACGAGCCCTAATCTCTCTTATCTTATCTTTGTGGTCTTTCCGCGAAATGTAAGTTGGCAGCAGTAAAATTGTACTGCAGTCAGCCTGAGATGCTGGTTCTCTAAATTTTCTCAGTAGCGATTCACGAAAAGAACGCCTCCTTTCTTCTAGAGACTCCCACCCGAGTTCCTGAAGCATTTTCGTAACACTCGCGTGATGATCAAACTTACCAGTAACAAACCTAGCAGCCTACCTCTGAATTGCTTCTATGTCCTCCCTCAATCCGACCTGATAGGGATCCCAAACGCTCGAGCAGTACTCAAGAATAGGTCGTATTAGTGTTTCATACGCGGTCTCCTTTACAGATGAACCACATCTTCCCAAAATTCTACCAATGGACCGAAGACGACTATCCGCCTTCCCCACAACTGCCATTACATGCTTGTCCCACTTCATATCGCTCTGCAATATAGCTCATTTCATTCAAAAAATTTGAAAGAACTATACTTATTTGTGAGGTGGAATGGTTCATTTAGAGGTGACATTTGAAAAACGCATAACACAGGGAAGCCCGAATTATGCCACTGTACGCTTAGCGAAACATTTGGCTCACGCACCATGAGGCTCTAGCGTATTTCACATTATGAGAAGGACCATCCTAAATGTTATCTGTCTACAACTATGGCTCTTTTGTGGAAATGCATATTACTGCCGTGATGTAGCAAACATATAAGAACAGTTACGTCAAACACACAGAGCGAACCAGGTCGATAGTTGATGCACGCTTGTAAGAGAGCTGAAAGATTATAACGATTTAGCTGGAGAATGATGGGATGGCCTCATCAAGTTTGCAATACACACCCAGCACGTTGGTCCATCTGCCGACTAGCCTAGCTGCCTACAAAATTAGAACCGTTACAAAAAAAGGAAACCGCTGTATGTATACAATTTCTGTTATGGTAACGCTCAAATAAGAACATTTTTTAACGTTGTTTGGGATTGATTGTAGCTGAAACACATCATAAAGACAAATGGCTGCATAGAGGCAAACTTCCAGGAAATTGTAAAAATGTTTTCTATTGTGTAATACTTCATACACAACGGCAAGGAAAGATGGGCTACAGTGTGTTGTTGCAGCAGCTGTCGTCAAAGGGAAGCTCAGCAGGAACGGAAATGACTAATGAGCACGTAAATACAGTAAACAGAAATTTTACTTGACTTGGTAGTTCCTCCAGGCATTAGGAAGAAACTTTACAAAAGAACGAACCGATATAAAGTCCAGCTATTACAAAAGAGCGTTGTGCAATGTAAGGCTTCCGCTAGTGATGCAGAAGCGAACTGTCGAAGGCTGACTCAGACTGAAGACTGTCGAAGTCCGGGACTGACAAGGAGACGGCACGACCGTGGGGTCGGGGATTTGTCCGAAATTTTGTGTGGTGAAAGATGACCCCTATCACCTCACGTGTTAAAATATTAGGACGCACTATCCGTAAAATCCCGGGAAAAAGCGATCCAAAGTTTCTTAGGTGCCTTATGAGTATAAAATGTTAGTGCACTGCCCAGCAGCTGTCTGGCGTAGGTGTTTAGGGCTCGGAGTATTACGCCAGAGGTCTCCTGTTCGGTTCCTCCTCTGGCACTTTTTTTTTTCTTCTGTTTCATTTTCTTTGGTTATTCCACCAATTATTCAGAAAGTTTCCCAAACCTACATTATCTTTAACAAATTAGTTTCATTATTAAATAAAAATTATTTTCTTTTTGTCCAAAAACACAATTCATGGCGGTGGGTTTTCCATTTTTCATTGTATATGAGGAGAAACATTGCCTTTTTAATCAAAATAACAAAGTCAATTGGAAAACATTCAATTTTTATACATATAATAATTATAAATAAGAACTGCAGTAGTAATTATCGTAAAAACAAACAAAGCAATAATTTTTGTGACATCTTGCGCAACATATAAAAGCGGATTTTTTTACAATCACAGGGCGTTTCCAGAATGAGATTTTCACTCTGCAGCGGAGTGTGCGCTGATATGAAACTTCCTGGCAGATTAAAACTGTGTGCCCGACCGAGACTCGAACTCGGGACCTTTGCCTTTCGCGGGCAAGTGCTCTACCATCTGAGCTACCGAAGCACGACTCACGGCCGGTACTCACAGCTTTACTTCTGCCAGTACCTCGTCTCCTACCTTCCAAACTTTACAGAAGCTCTCCTGCGAACAGGGCGTTTGCAATAAATCTGTACAATAACATGCCCCATTAACATTTACGAAAATGTTTCGAGTTTCTGACAATTTTGAGGCAAACCAGGCATATTGAATCATGTCTCCGAATATTGGTGACGATAATTGATGGTGAATTATAGAATGAATTTTTATACATCTTCTCGGGAATTAATTTCACGATTCTCCTGTAACAATGCGCTGCAATTTTGCAAGCAATAGAAGAAAAAAAAAAGCGCTGGACGAGCAATCGAACCCGAGACCTTTGGCGTAAGGGTCCTAGTGCTAACCATGTAGGCCAGACGGCGGCTCGGCAGAGGACTAACATTTTATTCTCATAAGGCACCTAAGAAACTTTGGCTCGATTTTTCTCGGGATTTTCCGAGTAGTGCATCCTAATATTTTAACCACGTGAGGCGTTAGGGGTCCTCTTTCACCACAAAAAACTGCGGACAAATCCCCGACCCTGCGGTCGTGCCGTCTCCTTGTGAGACTGGGCCATTCAGCTGCAGCCGACCATCTTATATTGTGGTGGCAGAGGGCGCTCGTACTCCAAGCTGCTGAATGCATGGCCCAGTGGGCGCGCATCATTGGTTCCGCCGGGTCCCCGCATGACCGCTATCGGCGTCGGTCGGAAACGTGCGTTTCCTTTGCCAACTCTGAGTCGTCGTTGACGGTGGTTTAGGTCTATGATACTACATTTTCGTCATCAGAATGGAATTATAATATCGGTTCACTCATAGGTAATGCATACGGCTCACTTCAGTTCATTTGTAGGGCAGTGGAATATTGTAGTCTGTCTACAATGGATACTGCCTACAAAACACACTCGTGTGACCCATCCTAGAATATTGCTCAAGAGTTTTGGACTCATACCAAATTTACACAAAGAAAGCTAGCACGAATGTTCACAGGTTTGCTTGACCCATAGGTGAAGGTCACAGAGATGCTGAAGGAAGGTGACTGGCAAACGGCTGAAAATACGCAATATACGAGTATTTTATACTATGCCTATGTATGAAGTTTCAAGAATCAGTATTAAATGAATAATTTTCCAACACAGAATTATCCCCTATATCTCGTTGTCGTATGGATCATGAGGACGTGATTCAACCAACTGCAGTGCACACAGGAAGGTTTAATGAGCCATTCTTCCCAGACTTCCCGTGAGATCACCGAAGTTAAGCGCTGTTGGGCGTAGTCGGCACTTGGATGGGTGACCGTCCAGTCGCCATGCACTGTTGCCATTTTTCAGGGTTCACTCAGCCTCGTGATGCCAATTGAAGAGCTACTCGACCGAATAGTAGCGGCTTCGGTCAAGAATACCATCACAACGACCGGGAGAGCGGTGTGCTGACCCCACGCCCCTCCTATCCGCATCCTCCACTGAGGTTGACAGGGCGGTCGGATGGTACCGGTAGGCCACTCGAGGCCTGAAGACGGAGTGCTTACCACACTCCAGATGTGAATGGATTGGGAAGAACCCTCTATATGTGATAGGCTACAACTGGAAGAACCATCTGTCATGCACTACAAAATAGTTTCCAGAGAATACATATAGTTGTAGAAAGATCAGAACTCAACAGTGATTGTATACCAGAATCAGTCGACATGAGTGAGACAGTAGTACGTCAGAAATACCGTTTGCTACTATATTTTTTAGTAAAGTTGTAACGTATGCATCTTATAGCGGTCGAAAACATTTCACATTAAAGAATGAAACATGTGTCATGGAATTAGCTGCTTCATGTTAATGTACGCAAACGTAGAGAACATGATCACGTTGGCATTGTTGCTACCATTTTGTCCCTGGACAATGTAGAGCACGAAAATGTAGAACTCCGTCAGCAAAAATCTTTGCACTCGACACTAGACATTTGCCTCATTATACATTTCCTTTGCGTATTTACTATATTTCTTTTGGTACGTTGTCGTGTGACGTACAACTGGGGAAAGATGTTAATTATTATGTAAATGTTAAAGTATCAGTGAGCTGTTGGACATTAACAGCTCATTACTGCATCCATTTACTAATTCTGAATAAACTGTTTTAGGAATAGAACGTTACATAATACTGCTGTGACCTTTTAAAAAGTCGTGGTACAAGTTCTCAAAAAACATGTGTAACGTGCTGCAGTCTCTACCGTAATACATATATATTTTTGTTTGACACGCAAATCAAGTCTTAGATGAGAAAGTAATTCCTTGATGACTATCTCAGCAGCACTGGGCTTTTTCTTGGATTCTCACGACCGTTTCCTGGAATTCATCCCATTTTCAAGTGGAACATAAAGTATTTGGAGTCAACAAATATTCATCAAAACCGTCCTTGATAGTATTTCTTCCTTCAAGAACTGTTAACACTTTGTAAGCGCTTCAACTTCTATTTGATACTTCTTCTTTTATTTATTTATGACGTTCTGAATATGCTGTAATCGCTGTCGACCACTACAGCTAATAATAACACGCAAGCAGTCGCGACTAACGTTTGTGCTCGTGACCCAAAGCCAAATTGAGTGGTTATTACTGTTAAGGTCGATATATGTGTTCGAATAACTTAATTATAATCTGGAAAGTGACAGCAGCAGTTATAAATTGGCTCTTGTGGCGTGAAAGTTGATTTTTAAAGATAAGAACTGATGCTTAATGGGGATTAACGTCAGTTACTTTTATCATAGTTTTCTGTAAAATCAGATATAATTTCAGTGATACTGATTCCAGAATTCTATTAGTTAACAATAATTAATCGGAGGAAGTGTTTATTCAGTATTATTCATGAGTCGAATGAAATAAGGTAGTGAACAGTAAACACTAATCTGTACACTGATTAACATTTAAGGTAACAGCCGATGATAGGAGTCATACTCTAGCACTCACAGAGAGGTGGGGATAACATTACAACTTGTTTCACTCTGCTACTACCATCTTCTATTGTCTGGCTATTACCACTCATCACATCATATATCTTTACAACGGCACGGACCGACGCTACATGAATGATCTCTGTCAACACGATCCTTTACAGCGGGGAACACGTGTAGCTGCCAACGTTAGCATGAAATATTGCTATGTTAAGCGGACGCGTGTTACGTTCCAGACAGAGCTTACCAGCAAATACAGTGCTCAATCACTTCACAGTGGACAACTACAGGAAACCTATCCTGAGATTCTAATGAGATGTGTGAAAAAATAGAAGAATATATGAATTTATAATGGCAGGTAGGCGATGATTACACGATCGTCTATCATGCCACATTTTCCAGTATGATGAAATGTTCGCGACAGTGCGCTGTTGTATTATGAACGGCAGTCAATTTGTGAATCTTCCACCAATGTCAAATTCAGTCAAAGAAGTTGACTATTTGTAAACGACATCCATCTGAATTCACTTAAATTTACGCTTTAAAAGTTTCCTCTGTCACTCATTTACTTGCAACAGAGATGTTACACTTTAAAAAAAGCAATTCGCGTCATAGATTATGAGAACGTGACTAAGAAACAAGTATTATACTTTCAACATCCAACTAGCCTGGAGGGAAAATTTCACGGATTCTCGGAGGAGGAATATTTCATGTCACTGAATAATTTCGTACACATCTACCCTCAGTAGACAGAAAAATCTATACGGTCCGAAAGTTCTCAGACTTATATTCTTCCAGCCTTTCCAATAACTCTATCTGAAGAACGATTATTGAAATATGTCGTTTCAGTTCTTTTCAACAGCTATGTTCCGACGCATCTGAGTAGCCATTGTTGAAGTATGTGGATGTCTAATACAACCTTATGTTCCGACAGTCTAAGAAGTTGAACAAGGAGAAGGAATAGTGGGTAAAAACTAAATTTTGTTGCAAATTTGATTTCTCGGTAACCAACAAGCAGAAAAACGAAAAAAATTACAGTTTCTGATGAGACCTGGAACATCACAAATTTCGAAAACTCTGTGCTCTAACAATAAATGCTAAAGATGATGCTGTTCGTGTTTTCGAGAGCAATGGGCTTCGGTCAGAAGGAATTCGATTACCTCCATGTAGAATAGTAAACTACGAATTATATCAGGAAGTTTTAAAATGCCTTCTAGCTCATATTCAAAGAGTTTGCCGCTAATTCTTCATCTCGCTTTACTTTTTCCTGCTGTAAAACAACCTCTATGCTTCTTCGGTTGCAGTGAACAGTCAGTTACTCAGGCAAAAACAAACTTCAATTCTACACCACCGTCTCAATCACGAGACCTGCCACAAATGGAATAATTCCTCTTTCGAAACTCAAAATGAATTTGAAGAGTCAAGTTTCGACTCGACTGAGGAAATCCAGAAGGGTCTGCCCGACAAACTCGAGAAAGTTCCCGAAGGAGACTCATCTGAGGCCACGAATAACTCGAGAATCTCGCTTAAATCCTCACAATGAACAACTTATCCGGTTAGATCGGTCATTTTTCTGAAATTAAACAGTAAAACCTCAGAGCCTCTGAATTAGTAATTGAATTAGTCCGAGAACTTCACCAAATTTGCGCACAGCGTCTGAATATTCTATTGTATCTTCAATACTCTCCGTGCACAGCGGTGTGAAAACATCCGGGTCTGACGATGCGGTATGTTTCAAGATTTTGTATTTTCTATAAACGTTGTAAAAGCTCCTCACACAGTGAGGTTAGCTTACCAACTTACATCGCACACGACCACGTGATATGACTTTCTCAATGAGAAACAAATTTAAGAGTCTGTTCAGTTTTATAACAGTGACTAGTTTACTTGAAAATTGCCAAATACAGATTAGAGTAAAATAGGAAATTTCCGTTTTAAGTGGGCACAACGAACAACTTGCTGACTTCCTAAAATGTTACAATAGTGTCCGTCCGCATATTTTGGTTGTTCCCTCGCCCCTGGGATGAGACAGGGCGAGGTCAGAAACATGTCTTGCGAAAATTTGAGAAAATATCCACGATGGTAATCGTAAATCAAATAGTCGAGAATTCAGTAAAAAATTTAAAAAATTTGAAAGAAAGAAATAAACATATTTTTTGACATATTTAAAAAGTAAAGGTCGCTTCTCCACTTTTAATACAAAGCCTTCACGATTAATTGCCGATACGAGAACGTTCAGCCCCATCCCTATATACACTGAAGAACCAAAGAAACTGTTACACCTGCCTAATATCGTGTAGGACCCCACCGAGTACACAGAAGTGCCGCAACACGACGTGGCATGGACTCCACTAACGTCGGAAGTAGTGCTGGATGGAATTGACACCATGAATCCCGCAGGGCTGCCCATAAATCCGTAAGAGTGCAAGGGTGTGGAGATCTCTGTTGAACAGCACGCTGCAAGGCATCCCAGATATGATCAGTAATGTTCGTGTCTGGGGAGTTTAGTGGCCGACGGAAGTGTTTAAACTCAGAAGAGTGCTCCTGTAGTCAATATGTAGCAATTCTGGACGTGTCGGGTGTCACATTTTTCTGCTGGAATTTCCCAAGTCCGTCGGAATGCACAATGGGCATAATGGATGCAGGTGATAAGACTGGATGTTTTGTATCCCGCCTGGAAGGCGGCGTGTGGATCTGCTCCACTGGCGCACTCTGCGGACTTGAGGCAGAGGTAAGCTTTCACAATCTGCAGTAACGCGTTCCGTAATCTGAGCAGTTTGGTTCTCATATATCCTGTCTGCCCCCGGTAGCTGAGTGGTCAGCGCGGCATACTGTCAACCCTAAGCGCCCGGGTTCGATTCCTCACTAGGTCGGAGATTTTCTCCGCTCAGGGACTGGGTGTTGTGTTGCCCTAATCATCATCACTTCATCCCCCTCGACGCGCCTGTCGTCGAAGTGGCGCCAAATCGAAAGACTTGCACCGGCGAACGGTCTACCTGACGGCAGGCCGCAGTCACACGACATTTACGTTTACTCGTATGTCCTGAGTGTACAACCAGAGTTGTTGACTTCCATCTAGAATTTCGTTTCTTTAATGTTGCACCAGCAGGTAAGGGATATCATGGTGCTTTTACCTCTGTGGTGTTTTCAAATGGCTCTGAGCACTATGGGACTTAACATCTATGGTCATCAGTCCCCTAGAACTTAGAACTACTTAAACCTAACTAACCTAAGGACAGCACACAACACCCAGTCATCACGAGGCAGAGAAAATCCCTGACCCCGCAGGGAACCGAACCCAGGAACCCGGGCGTGGGGAGCGAAAACTGATGTGTTGGTAAATGTGCCAACACTTTGTAGATAGAGGAGGCCTAAATGCACGCTATCTAACGCAGACAGGCGTGAATTCTGGAACAGGATAAGTAGTGAATTCTCATAAGAAAAGTATGCAGCTCCTCTAATACTTAACTTTTATTTATCCTTGTTGTGAATACAGCATTCTTGATGAGACATTTCATACGATAAATATCAAATCATGCAGCTTTACTGTATGATTACACGATGATGGCGTCCTCTTGGGTAAAATATTCCGGAGGTAAAATAGTCCCCCATTCCGATCTCCGGGCGGGGACTACTCAAGAGGATGTCGTTATCAGGAGAAAGAAAACTGGCGTTCTATGGATCGGAGCGTGGAATGTCAGATCCCTTAATCGGGCAGGTAGGTTAGAAAATTTAAAAAGGGAAATGGATAGGTTGAAGTTAGATATAGTGGGAATTAGTGAAGTTCGGTGGCAGGAGGAACAAGACTTCTGGTCAGGTGACTACAGGGTTATAAACACAAAATCAAATAGGGGTAATGCAGGAGTAGGTTTAATAATGAATAGGAAAATAGGAATGCGGGTAAGCTACTACAAACAGCATAGTGAACGCATTATTGTGGCCAAGATAGATACGAAGCCCACGCCTACTACAGTAGTACAAGTTTATATGCCAACTAGCTCTGCAGATGACGAAGAAATTGAAGAAATGTATGATGAAATAAAAGAAATTATTCAGATTGTGAAGGGAGACGAAAATTTAATAGTCATGGGTGGCTGGAATTCGAGTGTAGGAAATGGGAGAGAAGGAAACATAGTAGGTGAATATGGATTGGGGGACAGAAATGAAAGAGGAAGCCGCCTGGTAGAATTTTGCACAGAGCACAACATAATCATAACTAACACTTGGTTTAAGAATCATGAAAGAAGGTTGTATACATGGAAGAACCCTGGAGATACTAAAAGGTATCAGATAGATTATATAATGGTAAGACAGAGATTTAGGAACCAGGTTTTAAATTGTAAGACATTTCCAGGGGCAGATGTGGACTCTGACCACAATCTATTGGTTATGACCTGTAGATTAAAACTGAAGAAACTGCAAAAAGGTGGGAATTTAAGGAGATGGGACCTGGATAAACTAAAAGAACCAGAGGTTGTACAGAGATTCAGGGAGAGCATAAGGAAGCAATTGACAGGAATGGGGGGAAGAAATACAGTAGAAGAAGAATGGGTAGCTTTGAGGGATGAAGTAGTGAAGGCAGCAGAGGATCAAGTAGGTAAAAAGACGAGGGCTAGTAGAAATCCTTGGGTAACAGAAGAAATATTGAATTTAATTGATGAAAGGAGAAAATATAAAAATGCAGTAAGTGAAGCAGGCAAAAAGGAATACAAACGTCTCAAAAATGAGATCGACAGGAAGTGCAAAATGGCTCAGCAGGGATAGCTAGAGGACAAATGTAAGGATGTAGAGGCTTATCTCACTAGGGGTAAGATAGATACCGCCTACAGGAAAATTAAAGAGACCTTTGGAGATAAGAGAACGACTTGTATGAATATCAAGAGCTCAGATGGAAACCCAGTTTTAAGCAAAGAAGGGAAAGCAGAAAGGTGGAAGGAGTATATAGAGGGTCTATACAAGGGTGATGTACTTGAGGACAATATTATGGAAATGGAAGAGGATGTAGATGAAGATGAAATGGGAGATATGATACGGCGTGAAGAGTTTGACAGAGCACTGAAAGACCTGAGTCGAAACAAGGCCCCCGGAGTAGACAATATTCCATTGGAACTACTGACGGCCGTGGGAGAGCCAGTCCTGACAAAACTCTACCATCTGGTGAGCAAGATGTATGATACAGGCGAAATACCCTCAGACTTCAAGAAGAATATAATAATTCCAATCCCAAAGAAAGCAGGTGTTGACAGATGTGAAAATTACCGAACTATCAGCTTAATAAGTCACAACTGCAAAATACTAACACGAATTCTTTACAGACGAATGGAAAAACTAGTAGAAGCCAACCTCGGGGAAGATCAGTTTGGATTCCGTAGAAACACTGGAACACGTGAGGCAATACTGACCTTACGACTTATCTTAGAAGAAAGATTAAGGAAAGGCAAACCTACGTTTTTAGCATTTGTAGACTTAGAGAAAGCTTTTGACAATGTTGACTGGAATACTCTCTTTCAAATTCTAAAGGTGGCAGGGGTAAAATACAGGGAGCGAAAGGCTATTTACAATTTGTACAGAAACCAGATGGCAGTTATAAGAGTCGAGGGGCATGAAAGGGAAGCAGTGGTTGGGAAGGGAGTAAGACAGGGTTGTAGCCTCTCGCCGATGTTGTTCAATCTGTATATTGAGCAAGCAGTAAAGGAAACAAAAGAAAAATTCGGAGTAGGTATTAAAATTCATGGAGAAGAAATAAAAACTTTGAGGTTCGCCGATGACATTGTAATTCTGTCAGAGACAGCAAAGGACTTGGAAGAGCAGTTGAATGGAATGGACAGTGTCTTGAAAGGAGGATATAAGATGAACATCAACAAAAGCAAAACAAGGATAATGGAATGTAGTCTAATTAAGTCGGGTGATGCTGAGGGAATTAGATTAGGAAATGAGGCACTTAAAGTAGTAAAGGAGTTTTGCTATTTGGGGAGCAAAATAACTGATGATGGTCGAAGTAGAGAGGATATAAAATGTAGGCTGGCAATGGCAAGGAAAGCGTTTCTGAAGAAGAGAAATTTGTTAACATCCAGTATTGATTTAAGTGTCAGGAAGTCATTTCTGAAAGTGTTCGTATGGAGTGTAGCCATGTATGGAAGTGAAACATGGACGATAAATAGTTTGGACAAGAAGAGAATAGAAGCTTTCGAAATGTGGTGCTACAGAAGAATGCTGAAGATTAGATGGGTAGATCACATAACTAATGAGGAAGTATTGAATAGGATTGGGGAGAAGAGAAGTTTGTGGCACAACTTGACCAGAAGAAGGGATCGGTTGGTAGGACATGTTCTGAGGCATCAAGGGATCACCAATTTAGTGTTGGAGGGCAGCGTGGAGGGTAAAAATCGTAGAGGGAGACCAAGAGATGAATACACTAAGCAGATTCAGAAGGATGTAGGTTGCAGTAGGTACTGGGAGATGAAAAAGCTTGCACAGGATAGAGTAGTATGGAGAGCTGCATCAAACCAGTCTCAGGACTGAAGACCACAACAACAACAACAAATATCAAACTATGTAAGGCTAATGGCGCCTTGCTAGGTCGTAGCCATGGACTTAGCTGAAGGCTATTCTAACTGTCTCTCGGCAAATGAGAGAAAGACTTCGTCTGTGTAGTCGCTAGCAAAGTCGTCGTACAACTGGGGCGAGTGCTATTCCGTATCACGAGACCTGCCTTGTGGTGGCGCTCGGTCTGCGATCATACAGTGGCGACACGCGGGTCCGACATGTACTAAATGGACCGCGGCCGATTTAAACTACCACCTAGCAAGTGTGGTGTCTGGCGTTGACACCACAAAAACGCTACCGCACGATCCCGAGATGCGGACTCTACTGTTTTCCACGGTGTTCTTCATAGAGTGTTATTCTGACTTGTTTTTAACCTAATTCGAAGTTCAGTTTATAGTGTCATTGTTGTTGTTGTGGTCCTGAGACTGGTTTGATGCAGCTCTCCATGCTACTCTATCCTGTGCAATTTTCTTCATCTCCAAGTACTTACTGCAACCTACATCCTTCTGAATCTGCTTAATGTATTCATCTCTTGGTCTCCCTCGACGATTTTTACCCTCTACGCTGCCCTCCAATGCTAAATTTGTGATCCCTTGATGCCCCAGAATATGTCCTACCAACCGGTCGTTTCTTCTTGTCAAGTTCTGCCACAAACTCCTCTTCTCCCCCATTCTATTCAGTGCCTCCTGATTAGTTATGTGATCCACCCATCTAATCTTCAGCATTCTTCTGTAGCACCACATTTCGAAAGCTTCTATTCTTTTCTTGTCCAAACTATTTACCGTCCATGTTTCACTACTATACATGGCTACACTCCATACAAATACTTTCAGAAACGACTTCCTGATACTTAAATGGTTCAAATGGCTCTGAGCACTATGGGACTTAACTGCTGTGGTCATCAGTCCCCTAGAACTTAGAACTACTTAAACCTAACTAACCTAAGGACATCACACACATCCATGCCCGAGGCAGGATTCGAACCTGCGACCGTAGCGATCACGCGATTCCAGACTGTAGCGCCTAGAACCGCTCGGCCACTTCGGCCGGCCCTGATACTTAAATCTATACTCGATGTTAACAAATTTCTCTTCTTCAGAAACGCTTTCCTTGCCATTACCAGTCCACATTTAATATCTTCTCTACTTCGACCATCATCAGTTATTTTGCTCCCCAAATAGCAAAAGTCCTTTACTACTTTAAGTGTCTCATTTCCTAATCTAATTCCCTCAGCATCACCCGACTTAATTCGACTACATTCCATTATCCTTGTTTTGCTTTTCTTGATGTTTATCTTATCTCCTCCTTTCAAGACACTGTCCATTCCGTTCAACTGCTCTTCCAAGTCCTTTGCTCTCTCTGACAGATTTACAATGTCATCGGCAAACCTCAAAGTTTTTATTTCTTCTCCATGGATGTTAATACCTACTCCGAATTTTTATTTTCTTTCCTTTACTGCTTGCTCAATATACAGATTGAATAGCATTGGGGAGAGGCTACAACCCTGTCTCACTCCCTTCCCAACTACTGCTTCTCTTTCATGTCCCTCGACTCTTATAACTGCCATCTGGTTACTGTAAAAATTGTAATTAGCCTTTCGCTCCCTGTATTTTATCCCTGCCACCTTTAGAATTTGAAAGATAGTATTCCAGTCTACGTTGTCAAAAGCTTTCTCTAAATCTACAAATGCTAGAAACGTAGGTTTGCCTTTCCTTAATCTTTCTTCTAAGATAAGTCGTAAGGTCAGTATTGCCTCACGTGTTCCAATATTTCTCCGGAATCCAAACTGATCTTCCTCGAGGTCGGCTTCTGCCAGTTTTTCCATTCGTCTGTAAAGAATTCGTGTTAGTATTTTGCAGTTGTGACTTCTTAAACTGATAGTTCGGTAATTTTCACATCTGTCAACACCTGCTTTGTTTGGGATTGGAATTATTATATTCTTCTTGAAGTCTGAGGGTATTTCGCCTGTATCATACATCTTGCTCACCAGATGGTAGAGTTTTGTCAGGACTGGCTCTCCCAAGGCCGTCAGTAGTTCTAATGGAATTTTGTCTACTCCCGGGGCCTTGTTTCGACTCAGGCATTTCAGTGCTCTGTCAAACTCTTCACGCAGTATTGTATCTCCCATTTCATCTTCATTTACATCCTCTTCCACTTCCATAATACTGTCCTCAAGTACATCACCCTAGTATAGACCCTCTTTATACTCTTCCACCTTTCCGCTTTCCCTTCTTTGCTTAGAACTGGGTTTCCATCTGAGCTCTTGATGTTCATACAAGTGGTTCTCTTCTCTCCAAAGGTCTCTTTAATTTTCCTGTAGGCAGTATCTATCTGACCCCTAGTGAGATAAGCCTCTAACTCCTTACATTTGTCCTCTAGCCATCTCTGCTTAGCCATTTTGCACTTCCTGTCGATCTCATTTTTGAGACGTTTGTATTCCTTTCTTGCCGGCCGCGGTGGCCGTGCGGTTCTGGCGCTGCAGTCCGGAACCCCGGGACTGCTACGGTCGCAGGTTCGAGTCCTGCCTCGGGCATGGGTGTGTGTGATGTCCTTAGGTTAGTTAGGTTTAAGTAGTTCTAAGTTCTAGAGGATTGATGACCACAGCAGTTGAGTCCCATAGTGCTCAGAGCCATTTTCCTAAATCTCGGTCTTATCATTATATAATCTATCTGATACCTTCTAGTATCTCCAGGCTTCTTCCATGTATACAACCTCCTTTCATGATTCTTAATCCAAGTGTTAGCTATGATTAAGTTATGCTCTGTGCAAAATTCTATCAAACGGCTTCCCCCAATCCATATTCACCTACTATGTTTCCATCTCTCCCTTTTCCTACTCTCGAATTCCAGTCAATCCATATTCACCTACTATGTTTCCATCTCTCCCTTTTCCTACTCTCGAATTCCAGTCACCCATGGCTATTAAATTTTCGTGTCCCTTCACTACCTGAATAATTTCTTTTATCTCATCATACATTTCTTCAGTTTCTTCATCATCTGCAGAGCTAGTTGGCATATAAACATGTACTACTGTGGTAGGCGTGGGCTTCGTGTCTATCTTGGCCACAATAATGCGTTCACTATGCTGCCTGTAGTAGCTTATCCGCACTCCTATTTTTCATTCATTATTAAACCTACTCCTGCATTACCCCTATTTGATTTTGTATTTATTACCCTGTATTCGCCTGGCCAAAAGTCTTGTTCTTCCTGCCACCGAACTTCACTAATTCCCACTATATCTAACTTTAACCTATCCATTTCCCTTTTTAAGTTTTCTAACCTACCTGCCCGATTAACGGATCTGACATTCCACGCTCCGATCCGTAGAACGCCAGTTTTCTTTCTCCTGATAACGACATCCTCCTGAGTAGTCCCCGCCCGGAGATCGGAATGGGGGACTATTTTACCTCCGGAATATTTTACCCAAGAGGGCGCCATCATCATTTGACCATACAGTAAAGCTGCATGCCCTCGGGAAAAATTACGGCTGTAGTTTCCCCTTGCTTTCAGCCGTTCGCAGTACCAGCACAGCAAGGCCGTTTTGGTTAGTGTTACAGGGCCTGATCAGTCAATCATCCAGACTGTTGCTCCTGCAACTACTGAAAAGGCTGCTGCCCCTCTTCAGGAACTACACGTTTGTCTGGCCTCTCAACAGATACCCCTCCGTTGTGGTTGCACCTACGGTACGGCCATCTGTATCGCTGAGGCACACAAGCCTCCCCACCAACGGCAAGGTCCATGGTTCATGGAGTAAATAAGACTCTGTTAAAGGGAGACAACGTTTGATTAATCTTTGTTTCATTCAAGTGTAAATGAATTCTGTTTTGATTAACCTTATCTCTGCTTTAGAGTAAATATAATTCTGTTAAGAGTCCACCCTAATAGCTGTGGATATAAAACGCCGCTTTTAGGATCGAATCCACCTGCTGGATTAACGACGACGGTCGGTGTGCTGGCCAGCGTAGATGTGGTTTTAGCACTTCCTCACAAGCCATTAGGTGAATACTGGGCTAGTACCCAAGTCCCGCCTCAATTGCACGATTAGCAAATATTTAGAAAACTTTCGCTCACTTTCACATTAATAACACTACACGCAGACAGTTGGGCTACACACACTCTGTCCTAGGGTGTAATGGGGCAGCGAAAGGATCGGCATCCGGCTAACACTTAAATTAACCTTGCCAAATCTGTCGATAACTGTAGCTTTCCTATTTAGCTAATATAACGATAACCTGGTATACTATCAAGTTAGTCCTTTGTGTACAGTGTCCAGATTAGACGACAGGACACTGATGTTTCATGTGCTGCAGAAGAAGCTGCTGGAGCACACAGGCTACACTCACTCTCATAATTTAATTTAAGACGACCCTCCTTGACGTTGACTCTGTTCAAGGATCGTGTTATTGATTTCTTTTAGATATTAACAATCAGAATGGCACCTCTTGGAGTATAAATAGTTCTAGAGAACACCTTATCTCATCTTGTATACGTGAGTGAACACAAGCCTGAAGCCAGGAAACCTTCTCTCCCATGCATCCATATTTTGTTTATCGTAAAAATTAGTTGTGTATGCACGTGTATTGAGGATGTGAGGGGGGCGGGGTTTAATTTGCAAATGAAAATTTCGTTTGTGTATTTCGTGTGATGATTCATTGCACCGTGTATGAAGAAAATGTTTGTGTATAGGTTGACTTGTTCGTGTCGAATTTTTTGGGGTAGTTTCTTTATTTCATTTCTTGTATACATGGATTGGGCCAGTCAGGCACAGTCGAGAGAGCAAGAAAGGCTTTAGGCTAAAGGATTCTATGGAACCAGAACAGTCAGCATCGGAATTTTATGTGGAGAAACATCCCCGATATCTGCGTTGCTTGGAATCCAGGATACGGAGACAACAGCTCAATTTTGCAAAAGTAGCAAAAATCGTAAGACAGGATTGTTAGTGGGGCAGGGAATGAGAGATATTCCCATGTGGGGAAAGTAAATGCAGAAGCAGAGAGGTAAAACACAAAAGAGCGGATAGCGGATGTAGACATGGAAAGGCAGAAAAGAAAGACAAAAAAGGTGAAGACAGGAAACGGGCACAAAAGAGAGATAGGTTAGCGGAAGATAGAAAAATGACAGAAGCAAACAGAAAACTGTTTAGAGGATAGATAGTGGCGCTGCGAGGTATGTTGATGATAGAATAAAATCCGTTGGTGGCATGTTGGTTGAGACGTCAAAGGCAGTCGAAAGCAACATGATCAGGCTGGTCCAGGCTGAGATAAGTTAAAAACTAAGTAGTAGAGGTAAACAGCTAAATTTCTGAGACAATACAGGCTCTGAATGAGAGAAGTGAGTCTGAGAGTGTGGAACCGATGCTATCCTCCAAAACTGAGGAGCTTTTCTCAGTAAAACGAAGTGTCGAGATACAAGAAAAAAGAGTCTAGTGGTGCGTCGTAAGTGACGATCACAAGAGAACCACGTGATTGATCAATATTTGTGTCCGCCAAAGGACATCCTTTTTACACAGAGGAAATTCCTCACCTATTCCGCAGGTGGAGACTTGCATATCGAGATCCAGGCAGGCCAATTTAGAGACAGTCTTCTGAACTCTTAATCAATCCATAGAAAATTAGAGTTCATAACGAGTCACATGCGTGGAGAGAGTATAGCGAAAGGCCTACATACTGCAAGACTGTTCTCAGTATCTTGACGAGATCTAGAAGAGGGATCAGCTTCTCGACCATTATATACAAACATGGAAAGTTGGTACAACTTGTCATCAGCGCAATGTCAACTGAGCACAAAAGACTGTTGCTTTGCGCTTGTCTTAAGCAATCTCGATTAATTCCTACGAGAGGACAGGAGGATGAGATCTGCTTCCGATAGGAAACAGTAGGGAAACTCACAGAACAAGCGATGGACTATTGGGAACATAAGGGAAAGCAATACTGGCAGTCAGTCACAAGGACACGATAGTATTTGGAATAATCAGAGAGCATGGGACTACGAGGAGAGGCTCCATCTGTGAAGTGACGTGCAAAGACCACCGGCGGAGTAAAACAGCGGGGTAGAAATTATGGATTACTGAAATAACGAACCCTATCCGAAATCATAATCAACAAGCTTAACTACGTAGCGAACGAAATGTGACTGCAGGGAATGGCTATGCTTCACTATAATTATTGTTATTATTATTAATAGTGATTAGCATTAAATATATTTTGTTTATTTGTGTTCTGACCAGTCTTCTTGTGGTTACTCTTTCTTTTGTTCATATGTCTGTGGGACGATGCGAGTAGTTAGGTGCACAGGCTGTTGGAGATAGAGACACCTAGGAAAATTATCTTTCTTTGTAAGTGAAGGGTACAGATCCAAGTCTGCCCATCGCAAAACTGTATGGCGCGGCACTATTACACTACATGAGCGTAACACTTGTTTTATAAATGTTGCAGGATCAATTGATGTCATCATTCAGCGAGAATTACTGCTGGATCTTTACCAAATATGTAATACTTTTTTCAGAAGCGTTTAGGCAAGGTAACAACGTATTGTATCGTTCCTCTAAGACTGTTCATTTTGTGCGGTGGCTCGTCTGATTGTTTTTGATGTCTGGTGCATGATCTGTGTAACTGTAAGTTAAGTGGTGAGACAGTAAATTTCTTTGGGAAAAACTTTAATTTCTACTCTTGTCTTTGAGTTTAGTTGGGTGAATAAGAGTTATTCGGCTCCTGGCAGTTACTACGAGTTCTCTGCGGTATTGCCAAGATGCATATTACGTTGCCCATGTGGCTAGAAAATGCTGATTATTTTTAGTATGCAGCCGACTCTGAACTTCAAATTTATGACAAAAATCTTATATTTAACCAGCACAATGTCAGATATATAGCACTGCACCAATGAAAGTCGTTAGAATTAAGCCTTTTGGGGAGTAACTACATTGTTTAGTATGGGATTGATGAGAGCTTGTCAGTTACAAGTCATGATCTGAAACTAACTTTTGCTGTGCAAAAACTACATTGTTTAGTATGGGGTTGATGAGAGCTTGTCAGTTACAACTCATGATCTGAAACTAACTTTTGCTGTGCAATCCATGTTTTGTTAGACGTACTTCAAAAATAAAATAACTTAAAGAAAGTATATCATAGTTCACATTTCATATCAAACTTCACGAGAGGGTTAACTTTTACTGTGTTAAAATGGTTCTATAGTCACAAAATTCATTGAATCTTCCACCTGTTATAGAGAGACAGGCCGAAGAAAAACCACTGGAGTCGCAGCTGTACAGATAAAGAGGAAAGCTCTGCATGCCACACGGGGCGTCGTGACTGGCAGAGGTAGGCGGGTGAGACCGTGGCTCCGTTTTCACCCTTTAGCATTAACTATTCGCAATGTCCAAATAGTGATGGGATCCCAGATAACAAAATTACTCTTGAACAGAGTTTCAAAAAATTACAATCAATACCAGAATACTGGTGACTTTTTTTGTAGCATTTAGCCACTTCTCACTCTTCGAGAAAAGCAGTGAACGGTCAAGGGATTAAATTTTCTGTTATTGGTCGGTTTAATTTAATGCTTTGATTCTACGTATGTTCAAACCGAGAGAATTAAAATTTTTCAGTCTTTATTCGATTTCTATGTTTATTACAGGAAGTAACAGGTATAAAAACCGAAAATCCTCTATTTCTGAAACCGGTTATTTGTGCGGTCTATCTGATGTTAGTTAATATTATGGCCAGAATTTTGCCTTTACGTTTGTGGACCCTTGGACTGTGTGCAGGAAGAGAAAACTTCACATCCTGCTGGTGTTTCAGGTCACGCTGGGGTGCTTGTTTGCCAGTAGATCAGCAGAGAGCCCATTGGTAAATATCATTGCGGAAAACACACCTGCTTGAGGAAGGGCTAATCTTCGCATAAGTCAGGATGGACATCGTGTGTAGGCGTGCAGCAACAGTTTGGGTGGCGCCTGTAGCATCTGCCTTGCCACCCGTCCCTCGCCCCCTCTCCCGAGAGAAATCGAGATGGCAATCTGTGGCTTCTCATCGCTCGCTTCTAAAGGCCTTACATTTCGTCACCAGCCGGCTAGTGTGGGAGCGTTGTCCCTGCTATTTCTCCAAAATTTCGATTTACTCAACGAGTTTGCATTGGGCTGCCCTAGTACAGGGCGCAGACGAGCCGATAAACAAAGATAGCATTGCTTTAGTGCAGTGCCAACCTCATGAAGCTAAAATGTCTATCTTTTACGCAAAGAGGAGAAATTTTTCTGTTTTTTTCCCCGATTTTTCGAAATTTTGTGACGTTTTACAGCCGTCACATTGACATTGTCCTGCAAAATGATGGGTAAGTCCTGCAGAAAGCTTCGCCGCTTCTTTCACTAAGCTCATTGCAGGCTGTGTTCCAAAAATGAACCGCTTAGAGAAAGAATTGTTGACACTTTCTGCAGGACCTGCCCATCATTTTGCAGGACAACGCTCGGGAGCATGTGGCAGGCACGAGTTGCGACTGATTTGTCCGATTGATGGCGCTGGTAAGTGCTGCACTGCTCACCACTCTCTCCTGAATTAAACCCTTGTGACATCAGTCATTCCTAAATTGAAGGAAGCACTTCATGGCCTTCGCTTCAGAGCTGTTACAGACATTCGTCAGCTAACAGACCATTCCACTCCATTCCACTCAAATATTCCCCCCGAAGGGGGAGGGCTGGCAGCAGCTTAGTACGCTGCTCTACAGCCTACAGACTTTTTTAATAAAGGAAGAAGAGAGAAACAAGGAAAAACAGGCGATAAAATGGTGACTTAAAGTGTAAAATGGCGTAAAAATGCGGAAAAAACAGACATGATCCAGCGAAAAGCAGCGCGATTCGTCATGGGGACATTTAGTCAGCGCGAGAGCGTTACGGAGATGCTGAACAAGCTCCAGTGGCGGACACTTCAAGAAAGGCGTTACGCAATACGGAGAGGTTTATTATCGAAATTACGAGAGAGCACATTCCGGGAAGAGATGGGCAACATATTACTACCGCCCACATATATCTCGCGTAATGATCACAACGAAAAGATCCGAGAAATTAGAGCAAATACGGAGACTTACAAGCAGTCGTTCTTCCCACGCACAATTCGTGAATGGAACAGGGAAGGGGGGATCAGATAGTGGTACAATAAGTACCCTCCGCCACACACCGTAAGGTGGCTCGCGGAGTATAGATGTAGATGTAGATGTAGAAAGCAAAAGGGATTGGCAATGTTGATAAATACACAGGAATCAGACAAGTAACATAGTAGACACACAATTAAAAATCAGGGCGACAGTCTGGTTTCTGTTTGCAAGAGATAAAAAAATCACACCCAGCGCCAGTATGATGGCTGTTCGCTACACTTCCCAAAAGACACAACACGGAACACTCACTGGAAAAACACACACTGTAAAACACTGCACGAAAATGGCGGCACAAATATGGCACTCCCGAGCCAAAGGCTGATGGGGTGATGGGGGGGGGGGGGGACCTGGAGGAGGGTGGGAAAACAAGGGAGGAGAGGAAAAAACGAAAAGGGGGGGGAACCAAGGAGGGAGAGGACTAATAAAGGGGGAGAAGGGCAGATGCGAGAGGGAAGGAGGCAGAGGAGGGAAATGTAAAAGGACTCAGGGGAGAGAAGGGGGCAAAGAGAGGGGAGGTGGGGAAGAAAGAGGATGGAAGGGGGGGGGGAGAGGGAGCCTGGGAAAAGGACAGAGGAAAGGAGGGCGAGTGAGGATCAGAGTTGATAGGAGTGATAAATGAAGGGAGAGCGGGCATCATCCAGGAGGGGGAGTTGATGGAAGCCACCTTGGGAAACTCGAATATCAACGCAGCTGGCACTACTAAGGGTATCCTGTAACTTTCACCTAGCTGTCATTGGGTTGTAAGCAATGCTCGTGACTACTTTGAAGGACAGCAAAACTTTGAAAATTTTGTAAGGTTGTAAATAAATATTTACCACTGTTACTGTTCCAACACCCGTACATTGGTAAAGACATTTCCACAGAAGATAAACAAAATGAGTAAGTGTTGTGCACTAAACTCAACAGGTATACAGCAAATAGACATGAGAGACCGCCACCACACAGGCCTGGCGCCTCTATTCCAGGCAGCGGCCTCCAGATGGTGCTCACAAATCGACACTACCTACGTCTGCTGCACCAACTCCATTACCACGTAGACTCGTAATAAATGTTACTGGTTATTTCTTATTGTGTTGTCACATATCTGTTCCAGTTCAAATCTGTCAAGTAAGTGTTTAATCAGTAATACCAGCATGCAACCTGCCATCCATTTTAATGCACTATGGCAATAAACAGCTCCTGTGCTACTGTGGATGTTTAGAGTGATTTCGTAGTAACATTCAGCTATAACATTCCATAGTAAGAGAGACATAAGTGGATGTATCAGGAACCTTCTCAGAACGAGTGAGAAAATCAGTGACCGATTTGTGAAATTGATGAACAAACTGCATCACTCTGACCATCATAAATCTATGTGTAGTGTGTGTTCTGCAATGGTAATTTATTACTACAAACAAACGAAAGCGGAGAAACATTCATAGTTTAACTAATGCAGTTTATCTGTGGTGCTGAAATGCAGTCGTACAGCTGACTTTTTTGACTATGAAATATGCACAGAGACAAACTATAATCTCAGCGAAATATATTTACTTAGCTACAAAGAAAACTGTGGTGGACACACGATTTATCATTGAGGAATGTATCAGGACGAATTACACTGAAGGGCCAAAGAAACTGGTTCACCTACCTAATATCGCGTGGAGCCCCCACGTGCACGCAGAAGTACCGTAACAAAATGTGGCGTGGACTCGACTAATGTCTAAAGTAGTGTTGGAGGGGATGGACACCACGAATCTTGCAGGGCTGTCCATAAATCCGTAAGAGTACGAGAGGGTGGACACCTCTACTGAACAGCACGTTGCAAGGCATCCCAGATATGCTCAATAATGTTCATGTTTGGGGAGTTTGGTGGCCAGCGGAAGTGTTTAACTCAGAAGAGTGTTCCTGTAGCCACTCTGTAGCAATTCTGGACGTGTCGCATTGTCCCACTAGAATTGCCAAAGTTCGTCGGAATGCACAATGCACGTGAATGGATGCAGGTGATCAGACAGGAAGCTTACGTACGTGTCACCTGTCAGAGTCGTATCTAGACTATCAGGGGCCCCATGTCACTCTAACTGCACGCGCTCCATAGCATTACAAAGCCTCCGCCAGCATGAACAGTCCTCTGCTGATATGCATGGTCCATGGATTCATTAGGTTGTCTTCATACCCGTACACGTCCATCCACTCGACACATTTAAAAAAAGACTCGTCCGACAAGGCAACCTGTTTCCAGTCATCAACAGTCCAATGTCGGTGTAGACGAGCCCAGATGAAGCGTAAAGCTCTCTGTCTGAAGACGACTACGTGAGTGTGCCATCTATTGGCAGCACTAGGTACCATTATTGTACTTGCAGTCCGCTCTAATTTGACAAAAATATATTTTTGTCTTTAATATTTTCAATATAGCTTAGGAAATAAACTTCGAACACACTGCTGTTTTGCGTCCATTGAAGATTTTGTAATACACTGAAGGGCCAAAGAAACTGATATAGGCATGCATATTCAAATACAGAGTTATTTAAACAAGCAGAAGACGGCACTGCGGTCGACATCGCCTAAATAAGGCAGAAGTGTTTGACGCAGTTGTTAGATCGGTTACTGCTGCTACAATGACACGTTATCAAGATTCAAGTGAGTTTGAACGTGGTGTTACAGTCGGTGCACAAGCGATGGGACACAACGATGAAGTGGGGATTTTCCAGTACGACCATTTCACGAGTGTACCGTGAATATTAGGAATTCGGTAAAACATCAAATCTCCGACATCCCTGCGGCCGAAAAAAGATCCTGCAAGAACGGGAAGAGAATCGTTCAACCTAACAGAAGCGCAACCCTTCCGCAAATTGCTGCAGATTTCAACGCTGGGCCATTAACAAGTGTCAACGTGTGAACCATTCAACGAAACGGGCTGACGGAGCCAAAGGCCCACTCGTGTTCCCTTGATGATTCCACGATTCCGTCCAACTGCGGTGGCAAGTACGAACGGACGATAGCCAAGAGTGCACAATCGGGCGAGGTGGCGCAGTGGTAAGCACACTGGATTCGTGTTCGGGACCATGACTATTCAAACCCACGTCCGACCACCCACGACTGATTTCCTTCCCCATGCTAGACACAATTCGATTTTATACACGTTCTCTAATGACCTCGATGTCGACGAGACGTTAAACCCAACTTTCCTTCCTTCCTTCGACAGTACAGACTCCGCTGTTGTACTTCTGGCTGTACTGCAGCCAAATTGTGGCCACGCGCAGACGTGCCAGATCACTTGGGGAGGAAAGGTAATTGCAGTTTACAAAGAAGAACCGAAGAGCCGACGAAAACCCTCCTTGACATTCTCGTTGGGTGTAGATAAATCTCTCTGCTTTTTACCTGTCACCATGACGAGTTGGCAGAACTGCCTTGTCGTGCTGCAGGTTACAGACGTACAGTTACCTGAGAAAGGTACAAACTAAAACCAATCACACAATCGTGTATCATTTCTTTCATGCAAAGGAGGAGTACAAGCACAAGATATGAACATAATAAACTTGGTGTAGCTAGGATTCACAGTCATAAAAATTTTTTTGATGGACATCATCTATACGCCAGTGACTGTTTAAAGTTTTTATTACACTATTGCAATTTCGGCCTTAGGTCATTATCAAGTGCTGTTGATTGGTTGGTTTGGGGAAGGAGACCAGACACCGTGGTCATCGGTCTCATCGGATTAGGGAAGGATGGGGAAGGAAGTCGGCCTTGCCCTTTCAGAGGAACCATCCCGGCATTTGCCTGGAGTGATTTAGGGAAATCACGGAAAACCTAAATCAGGATGGTCGGACGCGGGATTGAACCGTCGTCCTCCCGAATGCGAGTCCAGTGTCTAACCACTGCGCCACCCCGCTCGGTAAGTGCTGTTGACCAGAGGCTTATGGACAAATTGTTGTAATATCTTAAATGAACTGAGAGGCGAATTAAATCAGTTCTTTTACCGAAATGAATATCTCTGAACTAAAGCTGACGATCCGTAACGAAAAATGAAGAAAACTTATTAAGGTGTAATATCCCGCTGACGAATAGGAAATTGGAGATGGAGCACAAGCTAAGATACGACAAGCAATAGTGTAACAAAAACTTATAACAGTCACTGGCATGAAGATGATGTGCTTCATAAACATAATAGATGAGCAGGAAGATACTTTCTTTTCCAAAGGCATGTTACCATCACAAACGTGTAACTTGCAGCATCAGCTGCAGGTACTGGTCACAGTGCTACCCTTTTTCTATGAAACAGTTCAATTAGAACCATTTCGTTCGCGTGCTGTTTAATGTGCTGCAAATGTACGTATTGTTCTGGAAATCATGAGATGCTGGACAGTCCTGAAGGGTTATACCAAAGGCACATCTCAGTCTGTGTCACACAGCTGCATCACAAAAGAGACATCTTGTGTTGACTCGAGGCTTATGGACAAATTGTTGTAATATCTTAAACGAACTGAGAGGCGAGTTAAATCAGTTCTGTCTTTTGCCAATATGAATATCTCTGAAGTAAAGTGAAACAGCTGATGATCCATAACGAAAAATGAAGAAAACTCAATAAGGTGTAATGTCCCGCTGGCGACTGGGTTATTAGAGATGGAGCACAAGCTAAGATACGACAAGCATATGGAAGGAAACGAGTCGTTCCATTTTCGAAAGAAACATGGCGGTAACTGTTTAAATAGATTTAGGGAAACCACTGAATACCTAAATCAGTATGACCGGTCGGGAATTGAAAGCCATAATGAATAGGTGTGACAGCAGCTAGTTGTGGAAGAACAGAGCGTAATGTAGCCTGAAGTGAGCGGCCCGCCATGACAGGGGATAGAGCCGCCGCTGACACTTTCGGGTGCGAGTGCAATCTGTCTGCGGGGCGTTGTCTGCCGCTGCCACAACAGGACGCGCGGGGACTGCCGCCCACGGACCTGCGCTGATGGATGGTTCCTGTCACCTCTATCACACTCTCCCCAGAGCCAAATGCCACAGTTTCGCTTCTCATTCACGACTCTTTTGTCGCGTTCTGACAGCTATCTTTATCGCGCACTGGAATGTAAGAGTGCAGCACCAGCTGTGCAGTCACTCCCACACAGATCAGTCCTCTGATCATCGATACGGCTCAAACATTCTCTAGCTTTCTCCATTTTTCTACTTCTTCTCCTATGTCGGCTTCGTGGTTAGCAGTACTGGGATCCAGTTTGTTATTGATTGGAAATATGCTTATGGATAATGTGATTCTGGAAGTTTTCCCGGCGTATTGAATTTTCGATGAGATTTCGGGATTGAAGCGATCATGTTGGCTTCTTGTCACGATATTTCGGCTGGCAATCGTCCAGCCATCTTCAGGTGAGTGTCCGTCACTGGAGACTGCAAGTTCCCGGAGAACCCCACAGCGAAAGTGGGAAAGAAAACATCAGCCCTGCTGAATTCTTCTTCTATTCCGCAAGAAGTGGCCAAAAGATTAAGATCTCATAGTTCTGTGCCACCCAGGGTATACGGTCTTGCGAAGATTCATAAACAAGAGGTTCCGTTACGGTCGATCGTCAGTAATACTGACGCCCCCACGTATGATTTGGCGATACATCTCGCCTCTCTACTGAGACCATTCGTGGGGAAGTGCGTGCACCAAGTTCGCAACTCGGCTGACTTTATCAGTGGACTGAAGTCACTTCAACTCAATTAAACTGACTTACTAGTCAGCTTTGATGTCATCTCACTTTCCACTAAGGTTCCTCTTATGGATTCTTTGTAGCTCATCAGCAATAAGTTCACGGCCGACATAACAACGCTTTTCCATCACGTCCTTCCCTCAACCTACTTTTCATTTAACAACGAATATTTTGAGCAGACTGACGGTGTTGCCATGGGCAGTCCTCTCTCGCCTTTGGTAGCTAACGGTTTTATGGAAGACTTTGAGGAAAGGGCACTAGACTCGGCAGAACTTAAACCGAAAGTTTACTGGCGATATGTAGATGACACTTTTGTAGTGTGGTCCCATGCTGAAGAAGAACTGTCACAGTTCTTGCAACATCTGAATGAAATCCACAAGAATATCCAGTTTACGATAGAAGTAGAGAAGGATGGCTGCTTGCCGTTTTTGGACGTTTTGGTTACTAGGAGAGTGGATGGGTCATTAGGGCATTCTGTCTACCGTAAGCTAACACATACGGACCTTTACCTGCAAGCGTCGAGTAGTCATCATCCTGCACAAACTACCGGCGTCCTTAGAACGTTCACGCACCGGGCTTATGTTGTTCCTGATGGAGACAGCCTTACAAAGGAGCTGGAACGTTTAGAGTCTTTGTTCAGAGATAATGGTTACTCTCCACATCAGATTAGAACAGCGCCGAGAAGGAAGAAACGTGACCACCTACAAAATCAAGAAGATAAGGAGCTATTCAAGTCCAGGGCGTTCCTTCCATACGTCGGCAACCTTTCATCTAAAATAGGCCGGATTCCAAGGAAACATCAAGTTAAAGTAATCTTCCGGCCACCGACGAGGATTAGTGCCCTTCTCGGTTCTGTAAAAGACGATATGGGTCTGCGGAAGGCCGGGATCTATAAAATTCCTTACATCGGTCAGACGACACGCACAGAACATGAAAAGTGCGTTGAACACGAACTCCACACTCGTCTTTCGCAGCCCAGTAAGTCGGCCGTAGCTGAGCACTGTATTACCGCAGGACACGCTATGGATTTTTCTGCCACGAAAATCTTGGCCCCAGCGAAAACTTTCTGGGACTCAGTAACTAAAGAATCTGTGGAGATACGCCTAGCTCAAAATCTTATAAATCGTGATAGCGGTTTTCAACTGGATAAGGCCTGGGACCCGGTGATCTCTCTAATTTCCTCTGAGAGAAGACATTTTATCTATAATGACACGTCTGGCGACATCTGACGTCTGTTTTTAGTGACGCGGGCGCGCATTCCGACAGAGGGTGGACATGTAGTTTTCACCTTTGCGCATGCGCCGGCGCGCCACAGATAGAACAGTAGCTCCAGAGGGCGCGGATTTCGATAGAGGACGCTCCTGTGGCGGAGGCCAATGCGCATGAGTTTTCGCACCAATTTTTTGCTATAAAGTTGTCTCCGGGAACTTGCAGTCTCCAGTGACGGACACTCACCTGAAGTTGGCTAGACGATTGTCACCCGAAATATCGTGGCAAGAAGTCAACATGATCCGACTGGAATCCCGAAATCTTATCGAACATGCTTATGGGTAATGTTCTTGGATTGCTGATGTGTCCTCCACCGACCGACAAAAAATTTGAGCATCTAGACGGACTGGTCAGATGTCGATGTAATTTCATACACATGTACACAATCAGTCGACGTGTGAATGATGAGCTACTATGATCTCTGATAGCTACAATGGCTGTCAGGGAGCATTACTGTTGTTACCACGAGACAATAGTTTCAGGCCTGATACGATAATACGGAATCACTTCTTATTGCAAACTTCTGTGGGTTGTGGAGTGGACCGAGTAGATAAGAAACCTATGTCTGGAAATGTTACGTTTGGATATAAAGAAGTTTTCAAGTCGTATCACTTAAAAATCTCGCGCTTCACGTTATGCACTCAAACTGAGAACACGGTGCTCTTCATCAGTCCCTACTGTAACTGTGACATAACATACCATTTTCATCCAACTTCAACGGTTTTGAGAAACTGGTAATTTGGCAGCTAGGAGCATTGAATGTGGTGCATCACTCAAAGGCCTCTCAATTTCAAACAAGACATCCTTCATTACGTAGAAGAGAACCTGACGATAAATATTCGAGAAACACTGCCCACAACATGGGCTCCTTTTGCGCACATACGCCAGAGCTCATTGTCTCCACTGTGTACGTACATTCAAACGGTATGAGTACATAACGGTATGAATACATAACTTTGTGTGTTCTTCAAAAGTTTGTAATAACGATTTAAAAACTTATATTTACATGTGTTCAAACAGTAAAGAACCTTCTTTATGCCTAAGAGCCATAAAATGAAAGCCCACCGATGATGCTACGCCGGCCGGAGTGGCTGAGCGGTTCTAGGCGCTTCAGTCTGGAACCGCGCGACCGCTACGGTCACAGGTTCGAATCCTGCCTCGGGCATGGATATGTGTGATGTCCTTAGGTTACGTAGGCTTAAGTAGTTCTAAGTTCTAGGGGACTGATGACCTCAGAAGTTAAGTCCCATAGTGCTCAGAGCCATTTTGATGATGCTGCAAATGCAGCGAAACATGTTTGGGATATAAAACAAAACAAAAATAAATTAAAAGTGTTCTGCTAAAGGCGGACTCCATCCAAAAACATATGTATTGTTAAAGTAAACACGGAAAAAAAGAGCTACAACCTCAAGAGGTACAGTCTGTCTGTAAACTGACTAGCGAGCGGCGTTTGTGATGGAGGAAGTCGCCTCTCCGGAAGAAAGCTACAGCTGCCGCACAGAATAAATAAGAATCAAATTCCACTCTGGCAGCATAGAACAGTGACCAGAGATATACGTAGATTCTGTCCACATCCGCTTCTTGTGTTGGTCTTATTAGTAACTCATGTCGGTATTTCTTGCAGTGTTAACGTAGTTTGTGGAAAATAAACAATCCCCTGACATGTCTGTGCACTGCGCCATCAGTGATTCGTAAGGCGCGCTGCAAGAGAGTCAGTATAACTTTGTGAACCACCCTGTAGTTGCTTCTCGTGAATTAGTGGGGCAGAGAGAGAAGTGATTCCACTGCTTGCTCTTCAGTAGGCAGCCCTATGAAAGAGAGTGCATTGCTACAGTCTGCCGACTTTCCTTCCGTCACGGTTCTACCCTCCATCTTCCCCCCCCCCCCCCCCCTCTCCATCTTGTTACACCCCCAACACAGAATTTATTCCTTAACACGGCTCTACTACGATTCTGTTTGGTAAACATATGTAATATTTCTTCTTAACGCACTTTATTCAAAAATAAACAATACTTTCATACAATTAAATTACTAATTCTAATAAACCGCGATCTTTCCGCCCTGCAATGCGGAAACTATTAGTCGTAGAGAAAAAATGAGACTCTTTTTGTAGGATATTTAATGTAGTTCAATTTCGTAGCAGGAAAAATTTTCGCTAGATGGTACTGTTTTCCAGCTATTCAAGAACATAAGAAAAAGACCTTCAAAAGAACCTCCCCCCACCAACCCCACACTCACGTTCACACACCACCGTTCAGGATTTTTTGTATGTTATTGATGGCACTCCCTCCTACCACCGTGCAAAAATTTTCTACTACGCGAATTTGTTCCCGTACTTTCTCTTCGCTGACTGGACTACATGCTTAACAGCTCTGGCGTCCTCGTACCGCTCTGGAGACCACAGATCTGCCCCACGTGTAGCTATAGGTCAGGATGGCGGGTGGGGGGTGTGCGCTGTCTGGAGCACCGCCCTCGGTGAAGGCCAGAAGAGCGGACCGCCGGCCAGAGTATGATCTGTCGTCGACGTTGCTGCACATCTAGCGGAAAGCCGCTTAGAAAATATCTCTTACCATCTTTCGAGAGAGAAATTGCGAATATTATTGAGTCTCCTACGCATCTTCCACGTACGGATCGCAGAGACAAGACCCGGTAAATAACAGGCATACAAGCAGGCACTCGTCTTGCACTACATCCGTGAAACGGGGAATACATAAACCAATAAATATTATCCTCTGTGAGGCCTTCACAGTAACTTGTCCACTGTAAATGTCGATGCACTATTCAAAAACCATTGTCTCCGTTTTCACGGAGTCAAGACTACACAAATCTCACTAGTATTGAGACGAAAGAGGTTAATCATGTAGCATTTTATGCTCATTCTTAAACAGTTTTAACAATGGAGAAGAAAAAGCTAAGAAAATTATTGTACATCCAACAGTAATATCTCCACTGAACTAGTGCCTTTGAGATGAAAGTATAACTACACGGAAGCAGTTCAAAGTGAAACTTGTGATAACGATACAGGCAGCATATAATAATGTACGTCTTACCTTTGTCTATGACAGTTCGCACATACATTTCTTATGCACGTCTCGCATAATTGATTGGTAAAATTTAAGTCAGGTCGTACATTACTTGAATGTAGACACTATAATCTCCCGTTTCATTTCTGCCACAAATGAAATAGTAATCTATGTATTTTCTTTTGAGCAATTTCTTTGGAGGAGACGTGCAAGACAGTATCCGTGTGGTCTATGTACCAGTGAACAGCGCTTACTGCCACACTGTAGCAATTTTACATTAACATTGACATTTAATTCTTCAGTAACGAAGTCTATGGTGAGTCACCATCATGCACAGTGTGGAGTATATATACACAAGATAAGGCAGTGGTGTCGGGAGATAACACTAATGACTTGGTTAGACCTGGTACAGCAGTTCTCGGTTGCTGTAGAGACCTGTTCTTAAGATAACGAAACAGACGAGTATATCCACACGGAGCGTGGACGTTTGCATTCCGCTGTTGCGACAAGATTAGAGTAGGACTTGCTTCCAGTGCTGTTAACAGGTGCCTAGCAGACGTAACTCACATAGTGGAGAGCATTAGTCCTTCGTGACATCGCCTTATCTGTAGACAGAAACAAGAACGACGCTGTGATACTGACAACGCTGAGAAATGAATGGAAACATCAGGTTGACTGAATGCTTAGTAGCCAAAGACAAGTCAGCAAGAAAGATGAGAGTTTCACGAACAGCAATGATACTAGGCACGAAGTACTAGTTCTGCTGGACAGAACTGTGGAAGAAATCGGCGATACCATGTTGAAGACTGGATACGGTCTGAGGTCCTTAGTGTAACATCAATTAGGACAGCTGGACAACAATTTGAATGCCGTTCCTTCCAAATATGGGACAAATGAAGGTTCCACAGCGTCATTTTTTTTTTTTTTTTTTTTTTTTTTTTTTTTTTTTTTTTTTTTTTTTTTTTTGAGCAGCTTCCCGGAATCGCTTAAAGTAAATGTCGGGATGGATCCCAGAGAAAGACATCACCGATTTCGTTCCCGACTCTCCATGAATCCGAGTTTGTAATCCGGTTTTAGTGAACTCGTTGTCGACGAGACTTTAACCCATGCTCTTAATTTAGACCTTTTGCTAGCGAAATTTTCCGCCAGTAGACCTGCTGTCGTAGCAAAACTGGACGTTCTTATTATGCCGTTATCTACACAGTATACCAGAGGAAACGAAACGTTGCTTGTATTATAGAAGAAACGAGATGACTGAGGTTTAAATGATAGGTTCTGCGCCAATTTTGTAACCATTCGCGAAGACTGTGCAGCAAATTTTGCTGCTTGAACAAGAACAGCAGAAAACATAATCAGAAGTTGAAGCAACAAAAGTATTTCATGGTAAAAAAGTTACATGGGAGAGAAAACGAAGAAAATGTGGGGTAACTGTACACATATAAATAAACATTTCTGAGAATGTAAACAAAGATATTAGTGTTGATGATGTGGTGATGTGTATGATCTTGAGACATGTAACGATGAAGGTACTGTCACTTCCTACTAACGTTTTCCAGTTGAAGTATTTGGATGCTATAGTATTT
This sequence comes from Schistocerca serialis cubense, assembly GCF_023864345.2. Taxonomy (NCBI): domain Eukaryota; kingdom Metazoa; phylum Arthropoda; class Insecta; order Orthoptera; family Acrididae; genus Schistocerca; species Schistocerca serialis. The sequence continues at coordinate 86,850,990 of NC_064638.1, read as the reverse complement.
TTACCTCTCTGCTTCCAAATACTGTGCCTCCTCCATTAGTAGTACCTGTAAGGAGGCACACAAAAATACTACTTCTAACATTATCATGTAAAAAACCATTCGAACATTTACTTTGTCCGATTTTCCGATTTCTGTATAGCCTCAAAACAAGACTGTAATATAAGAGAGACAGAACAACACAAATTCAAATATCGTACTAAACAATTATGTACATATTTGCGCTTGACAATCAGAATAAATTCTCAAAACGTGTCGTACGTGTGTACGTAATTGGTGTAGTGTTTCATTATTTAAATCATGACTGACACAGTTGAAGGCTCTCCACGAAACACTGATTAAAATGAATGAAATTAAATTTTAATCAAATCTGTTCTTTTCATGCCTTTTCACTCTAATAGGCAATTTTGAAGTTCTGTCTCGCAACCTATTACACACACGTAGCTCCGTGCACTCAGTGCGTTATTTGTGCATACGCAAAGTATTCGATTTTTCCGTTAGAGCCGCCACTGATGGACTGCCAAGTGATGAGCCGTCCCACTGCGAGAGCAGTGCTACCGTTCCAAAGTGAAATCTGTGACACGTTCGAAACTCCAGATGTGATGTACTGCCTTTACAGTGATCCTATACTCGTAGCTTACGCAAATGAGATCAGTTATAGGAAAGAGAAGTTTCGTATTCCGCCTGCAAGGCGGCGCGTGGATCTGCTCCTGAAAGCTTAAAGGTTGGCCGAATTAAGGAAGCGAGTAGGAGCAGGTGAGGTAAAACACGTTGGTACTGCAAGTAAGTAAAAGGGATTTACTGGTGCATGAAAATATACAGACGCATACATAACTTTATACAGACGAAGGTGCGAAGCCTTAGACCGGTCGAAAGTAGTGCAAAATCTCTATACGAAGCGAAGTTGAAGCGAAGTGTGCCCGCCGTCTGCTCTTGATGAACTGGGTGAAAGTAGAGCGGCCCTCGTAGAGCTTCACAGCGTCGGCTAGAGGGCGCAGTGGTCGGCGAAGATCTTCCGCTCTCGTAGTGCCAACCTAAGAACGGGCAGCTACGCTGTGGCATCGTAGCTATAGATACCACAAGAAGCGTAAAGAATATACATCCAGGTTTGTATTTAGCTGCATGTGGCTGTCATCAATGGAGAAAAAGCAAAATACACTCCTGGAAATTGAAATAAGAACACCGTGAATTCATTGTCCCAGGAAGGGGAAACTTTATTGACACATTCCTGGGGTCAGATACATCACATCATCACACTGACGGAACCACAGGCACATAGACACAGGCAACAGAGCATGCACAATGTCGGCACTAGTACAGTGTATATCCACTTTTCGCAGCAATGCAGGCTGCTATTCTCCCATGGAGACGAGATGCTGGATGTAGTCCTGTGGAACGGCTTGCCATGCCATTTCCACCTGGCGCCTCAGTTGGACCAGCGTTCGTGCTGGACGTGCAGACCGCGTGAGACGACGCTTCATCCAGTCCCAAACATGCTCAATGGGGGACAGATCCGGAGATCTTGCTGGCCAGGGTAGTTGACTTACACCTTCTAGAGCACGTTGGGTGGCACGGGATACATGCGGACGTGCATTGTCCTGTTGGAACAGCAAGTTCCCTTGCCGGTCTAGGAATGGTAGAACGATGGGTTCGATGACGTTTTGGATGTACCGTGCACTATTCAGTGTCCCCTCGACGATCACCAGTGGTGTACGGCCAGTGTAGGAGATCGCTCCCCACACCATGATGCCGGGTGTTGGCCCTGTGTGCGTCGGTCGTATGCAGTCCTGATTGTTGCGCTCACCTGCACGGCGCCAAACACGCATACGACCATCATTGGCACCAAGGCAGAAGCGACTCTCATCGCTGAAGACGACACGTCTCCATTCGTCCCTCCATTCACGCCTGTCGCGACACCACTGGAGGCGGGCTGCACGATGTTGGGGCGTGAGCGGAAGACGGCCTAACGGTGTGCTGGACCGTAGCCCAGCTTCATGGAGACGGTTGCGAATGGTCCTCGCAGATACCCCAGGAGCAACAGTGTCCCTAATTTGCTGGGAAGTGGCGATGCGGTCCCCTATGGCACTGCGTAGGATCCTACGGTCTTGGCGTGCATCCGTGCGTCGCTGCGGTCCGGTCCCAGGTCGACGGGCACGTGCACCTTCCGCCGACCACTGGCGACAACATCGATGTACTGTGGAGACCTCACGCCCCACGTGTTGAGCAATTCGGCGGTACGTCCACCCGGCCTCCCGCATGCCCACTATACGCCCTCGCTCAAAGTCCGTCAACTGCACATATGGTTCACGTCCACGCTGTCGCGGCACGCTACCAGTGTTAATGACTGCGATGGAGCTCCGTATGCCACGGCAAACTGGCTGACACTGACGGCGGCGGTGCACAAATGCTGCGCAGCTAGCGCCATTCGACGGCCAACACCGCGGTTCCTGGTGTGTCCGCTGTGCCGTGCGTGTGATCATTGCTTGTACAGCCCTCTCGCAGTGTCCGGAGCAAGTATGGTGTGTCTGACACCGGTGTCAATGTGTTCTTTTTTCCATTTCCAGGAGTGTATAATTACTTGTGCGGATATTTCTCAGTAATAGATCGTTTGTGTTAAGATATTACGTTTTAAAGCGATTATGAGCTGTTGTTGTTGTTGCTGTTGTCTTCAGTCCAGAGACTGGTTCGATGCAGCTTTCCATGATACTCTATCCTGTGCAGGCTTCTTCATTCCAAGTAACTGCTGCAACCTACATCCTTCTGAATCTCCTTAGTGTGTTCATTTCTTGGTTTCCTTCTACGATTTTTACACATCACACTGTCCTCCAATACCAAATTGGTGATTCCTTGATGTCTCAGAATATGTCTTACCAACTAATCTCTTCTTCTAGTTAAGTTGTGCCACAAATTCCTCTTCTCCCCAATTCTATTCAGTACCTCCTCATTAGTTACATGATCTACCCATCTAATCTTCAGCATTCTTCTGAAGCACCACACGATTGTGAATAACATGAGGAAATGTTAGGAGTAAAAACATCCAGCAATAACTTTATCAGCTCATAGTCAATATGCTACACCAATACGGATTATTTTCATGTGTTGCTCCTCAACTGTTTTACTCTACGTGGCTGAATAAAATAAAGATGCCACCATGATTAATGCTAGCAGTTCATGGAAGCAGATCAGACCAGCGTGACCAAGTACAGTTATATCAGAGTAGAGAAATGTGAATTGTAATAATCGTCGACGCAACGGAAAGGCAGGGAGTCTGTCCGGTCGTTTACCTGATTGCTACACGCCGTGGCTATATGTGGCTTAAGCGATGGGAATCGATGTCTTGGTAAAACAGGGACGAGCCAAGCCCGCATAAATACTTCTCAGTTCTAGACAGATGTTTACTGTCTGACAGCTGTCACCAGCAGACTAGCTGTTTGCCTTATCATCTGCACTGATGCTACTGACTTAGCGCCCCTGACTCAGTGAGTCACCGGCAGGCCTACTTCAACTAACTGCCAGCCTCCTGCCCTAGCAGTCTAAAATTCAAGCGTGGTACCACACAGTTTACGTGATATAATCGCAAACTAACAATTTTCGGGTGTATTCCTTTATTTGTACTGTGGAAACTTGCTTCTTGTCAAAGTTCATGATTATAAGTCAAGGGGAAGTCCCCTATAGATTCTGATGAGTGAGTTTGCGACTGTCAAAATATGGGTTACAAATGGCCGTATCTTTTGATTTCATTATCTTAGAAGTTTTCGTTTTCTACAAAGACAAGGCTACAGACCTTAGTTTGCGATATAACTTATTTTCGTGAGAAAAAGGATTCTTAACAGTCAGATAGACGGATAACAAAGTAATCCTACAAGGGTTCCGTTTTAAGCGACTGAGGCACGAAACCCTAAAAAGAACACGGTACGTGCGTACTGATCAAGGTGAATGCCCTCTTTTTGGACGTGATATATGCTCAATTCATCGCCTGTCACGATCCTAATGGAAAAGTCATAACTGATGAACAACGCGCTTATCTAATGTGATCTCGGCTGGGATGTCAAACTTTGTTTGTGCACTGGAATAACCATTAGAACCGAAGAGTTACTTACGCGTTTAACGAGGTGCCAGCGATGGTGGTCGAACGAAAGTCGAATTAAATACGAAACGAAATAATAAACCGTCTGCTGATGCCATCTATCTCTCAGCAGTAATAATAAAGATCGCGTCCCAGTTTCGTAGTTGAGATGGCAGTTGGGATGGAAAGAGTCCAAGGCAGCGAAGTGTGACACAAATCACCAAGCTACTCTTTCCTTGGTCGTCGTATAGGCCAACAAGTCCAAATCGACAGTTGTAACATTTACGTCTAAAGTAGGGTGTGATGTTTATTTCTAACAAAGAACACTTATATCAAGTGGTGTACTGATTTCTTATCTGATTAAGTGTATCTGTATATTTACCTGATCCTGTTTTAAACAATATGTCTACTAGCGAGAAAGCAATACCAGTAAATCCAAAGTAATTAAAACGTGTGAGCGATAATGGCAAATTAGAGATAACTACATTTAGAGTTAATCGATCTTACTACGGTCCCGTAAATCCGAAAAAGTACAAAAGTGGTCCCCGTGCGAAAATCAATAAACTGTTTGAAATAAATTTCTTACCTACAATTGTTGTCGCCTTAGATACCGCGTTGTTCTGCTCTCACCATTAGTAAAGAAACTACAGTTGCAAAAGCCAAAATGAGAGATATTTGACTGAGACACATTTAGAATTAGTTTAAATAAAAATGACTTGGAATTTAGAGGCTTAACATTACTGAGGAGAATGACTGTAATATCTTACTTGAAAATCTTACTATACTGTGAAACTGACTTGCAATTGTTAAGTCGTATCATGGAAATTACATTTACGCAAACAAATTATCTTTACAAGCAGTACAATAAAACACTTGGGGTTACATACAAAGCTGGTCTCCTTCAAATTCGATCTACAGCAAAACGGCATAAATACATGAATATTTATTGCCTTATTGCAGATCGATGTAACAATATGTAGAAAGATTCTTCATCAAAATTTCATATTAATATTTGTAAAACTTACTCAATTAATTTTTCTCAAATATTATTTCATCCATAAATCATTAATACACAACACTGAAAATATTACACCGAATATTTAATATTAAGCGACTGCCCAATCCCAAGCATCGCAACAGACACTGCCAGCCTCTGGCGCGCTGCGACTGCTCCTCCTGAGCGACAAACCGCCCATCTGCCGGACCTGTTTTGAAGAGCGGGTTCAGCGCGTTGTGTGAAGCAGTCGCCCTCCGTTTCTGGCGGTGGCGCCACTCTGGCAGTCGCAGCTTTGGTGTCTCCCTCTGGTGGGAAAGGGGAAAGGTTGCCTGTTCACGTCCATTTAAGGGCCGCTATGAGCTCGGCGGTGGTCAGTCGGGGCGAGTCTGGTCAGTTGGTCAGCCGGGTCAGTCTGGGGCAGTCAGTGTCTGTCTGTCGTCCGGAGTGCTAGTATGTGTTAGGCCGCCAGTCTGCTCGAGTTTGTTCAGGCAATGGTCATTGGCGGTTGGATCGATCGGTTGGTCGGTCGCGCACTGGGACACAACATGACTTTTCCGTCTTGAGCTTCGGCGCATGCGAGGCCGCCACGTCAGTCCAGTGGGCCGCGCCGTATAGCGAGGGGTAGTGGCTTCGCGGCCGACAAGACAGCAACAGGAGTCAACCCACGACATCGGTCTGGCCGACGCGAGCTGCGACGCCGTGAGACGGGAGATCGGCGCGCCTTCCTGCGTCCGTTGAAGCGGCTGGCAGCGGATGGTTCGACGAAGCGTTTTGAGGGTGCTGCGCCAGGTCTTCACCAGACACCGCAGTTTATTAGAAGTTAAGTGATTCGTGATATGTTGTTTCATTTACTTGTTAAATTCTACTTGTTTTCTTGGTCAGTCTCTCGTCCCCAGCTTCCTCATCTGTCTCTCGTCCGCACTTGTTAGGCAGTTAGTGTCTGTCTGTCTGTCTGTCTTCCGTACGTTAATAGCTGCCTCTGTCATGTTTGTCGGTGTTAACGAATTTATTGCTTAAGGTGTAAAGGCCGAATTCCTGAAATATGTTTTTATCTTGCCTATCATCTTGAGAGGCGGTATATGTGTAATGTAGAGCATGTTTGTGTACTTTATGTAAGACTGCATTTCATGGGTTTTTATTTCAATAGTCATTTTAGTATATAAAGTTGCCACCCTTCCACCGTAAGAGTTTTCTTTAAAAACAAGTTGCACTTTCGGTGGCAAGTAATTTTTTTAAAATGTGTTTTGTACGATTTCCATCCATCCTACGGGGTGCGTAGTTTATGTGTTTGTGTCAGTTGTTAAAATTGTTATTTTAAAGTAATCTGGTGTGTTGCAGATTTGCACCAGCGTAGTCTTTCAGAGGTTGTTGTGAGCGGTCGTGACTACTGCCGTGTTAAAAGGGAGCGGCAAGGTTCTCAGCCTGAAAGCTCATACTGTCAAAAAAAAAAAAATTGTTATTTTTGCCTCTGAACTTGATTTTTAGAGGGTGCTTTCTGATTACAATTTTTAAATCTGTTTAAAAGAAAAAGGGTTTTTAGGAATAAAATTTCAATTTATTGAAAGAAATTTGTTTTCATCAGTTACCCACTAGCAACTACTTCCACGCTCACATAATGTGATTAAATGTGTTAATGTTCTTGATAAATCGCTAGTAAATAAAGTAAATTCTTGAAGAAAAGGTTTTTGAAAGTAAATTCACATTTCACCCTTGACACACTATGTAATGAGAAGTCTTAACTAAGCCTGCCTGTGTCAGTTATTTCATCTACAATGGATGGCCGTGTTAGTATTAGGAGCAATTAACGAGCACACTTACTGTCGACAATGGTGCAATACCTACATCCCAAAAAATGTTCAAGTGTGTGTGAAATCTTATGGGACTTAACTGCTAAGGTCATCAGTCCCTAGGCTTACACACTACTTAACTTAAATTATCCTAAAGACAAACACACACACCCATGCCCGAGGGAGGATTCGAGCCACCTACACCCCGCTGGCACACACGTACCATACAATAACTTTCATCATACACTAGCCAACCGAGAAGAAATGTTATAGGCAATGTTAGTGTACATGGACGGAAACAGCAAAGACATGGTGAAACTTCCTTGCAGATTAAAACTGTGTGCCAGACCGAGACTCGAATTCGGAACATTTACCTTTCGCGGGCAAGTGTTCTACCATCTGAGCTACCCAAGCACGACTCACGACCCGTCCTCACAGCTTCAATTCTGCCAGTGCCTCGTCTCCTAACTTCCAAACTTCAAATAAGCTCTCCCGCGAGCCTTGCAGAACTAACACTTCTGGAAGAAAGGATATTGCGGAGACATGGCTTAGCCACAGCCTAGGGGACGTTTCCAGAATGGTATTTTCACTCTGCAGCGGAGTGTGCGCTGATATGAAACTTCCTGGAAGATTAAAACTGTCTGCCGGACCGGGCAAGTGCCCACGAAAGGCAAAGGTCTCAGGTTCGAGACTCTGTCCGGCACACAGTTTTAATCTGCGAGGAAGTTTCATATGAGCGCACACTCCGTTGCCGAGTGAAAATATCATTCTAATGACACATGGTATTGGGGGATACAGCAGCAGATTCCGGGCAGACCTTGCTTTCTCAACTCGGCGCACACGGCATCATAAGTTTTTTATTTTTAACAGACAAAAAGTAGGTCGTATAAAAACAAAGACATCTGTTAAAATAGTTACCCACCCCAGCAGTGATTCCCACGTCATTGAAAAGGACATTGTGGCACATGTTAATAGAATCACACGTATGCAATTATCTGAGAACAATTACAATGTACAATGTTTATAAAATAAGGGTATTTTCCCCTTACAGTAACTCTTACTCATTTGCTTACGTCTGTCGTCTAACGCATTTGCCATCTCGTCCCTCTTCGTAAACGGGAACATTAAAATTTCTCATATACAAACCCTGATGAGCAAAACATTGTGATCCCCTTGTCAACAGCTTGTTCGTCCGTCTTTGGAACGAAATACATCACTGATTCTGTGTATAAGGGATCCGACAGTTTGTTAGTACGTTTGTGGAGATACGTGACGTTAGATGCCTGCACATAAGTCATGTAATTCGCGTAAATAACGGGCTGCTGATTTGCGGACACGGTAATAGCACTCGTTAGCGATCCGTGTGGGTTCTGTAGGATTTACATCAGGCAAATTTGGTCTCCGAGACGCCAACATGAGTTCATTATAATGCTCTTCAAACCACTTAGCACGGTTTGGGTCAGAGATACGGACAGTTATACAGCTGAAAGACGCGACATCGCCGTCGGGACATCAGACATGCAGATGGTTCGCAGGTGTCAACAGCGTGTCTTCGATTACTGTCACACGTCCTATGCAAGCGCAGGAGAGTGTCTCCCATGGCGTAAAACTGCTCCCACCAGTCTGCATCCGTGGCGCGTTTCTCGTTTGGAGCCGCCGTTCACCTCGATTAAGGCGTTTATGGACACTACCAGCGATCTAGTGCCACAAAAATGTGATTCACCCGAAGAGAAGACACGTTTCCATTGGTCTACAGTCGAATCCAGATGGTCTCGTAACTGACGACGTCGATGGGTCAAATTGTGAACAGGTAGGGGTGGATTGCTACGGAGGTTCATTTTCAATGACGTGCGATGAACGGTGTGCTCCGGAACACTTGAGCGTGCACCAGCATTGTACTCTTTTGGCAGAGATGCCATAGATCACCGTGTATCCTACTTTCCAGAGCTGACAAGCCTCCGAACCCCACGCTGTGTCAAGAGTGGTGGATGTCCAACCATTTAGCACGTAGTGGTAGTTCCACTGTTCTTCAATCTCTTTCCGTAGAGATACTCACGACAGTAGCACATGAACATTCGACCAACTTCGTCGTTTTAGAGATACTCGTTCACAGGCTTTGCGCAATGGTAATCTGTCCGTTGACAAAGCCGCTTATCTCAATGGATTTGCCCAACCGTTTCTGCTGCGCTTGCATACTTTTCACTGCGCGTCACGTGACCCCAGAGTCACCAGGCGGCATCCAGCCTCACGGTGGGCATTAGTCGTAATGTTTTGGCTTATAAGTGTGTATGGCATCTGTTAAAGAATTTCTCAGGTGTAAATTTTAATAACATGAACTGAAGAACTTTATGAGTTCTACAGTTGTGGTTCAGCACCATAGTTAAAGAGCAACTCATACAGTTTTATATAAGCGCCTGCCTACGTATGGTTTGCTGTTTTCCTGCTTGCAGCGCCACATACACAGAATGAGGACCCAGCGTAAGGCTTTTTGTGTTCAGCCATTTGCTAAGAGTGAGTTTGCAATTTCAGTTCAACGTGCGTTTCGTTAAAATTGTTTGGCAAAAATATCCTCCGATGGTATAATCAATTCGAAACGAGAAGGTGTGTGTGTAAAGGGAAAAGTACAGGAGTACCAAAAGTGTCTGAAGAGAATGTTCACCGTGTCACAGGATCTTCCCTTAACAGTCCTAAGATGTCTGTTTGGAAAGCAAGTCTTAATTTCAGTCGTCAAAAGACGACAGTGTGGTAGGTTTTAAGAAGACGTTTAGACACGTGTCCGTACCGTTTACTGTTGGTGTATGCTATGATGTACATTTTTGCAGGTGAAGTGTTGCAGCGGGAATATTACTTACTCATTCTTGTGGTGCTCAGTGATGAGACAACTTTCCATCTAAGTGCTAAGATAAATAACCATAATAATGGTGTCTCGGGGTCTGAACCTCCTCTGAACCTCCTCGCGAAACTCCAAGTATGAAAGAGATTCCCTTGCGCTGTGTCCCGATGTCAAGCGAGTCGGTAAATGTTTGGAGATGCATGGAGCTCGATTTGAGTGTTTGCTCTGAAGACTATGTATGTTTCGCGAAATACGTGCTGTCTCTTATACGTAGTCTGTTTAAAATGTTACAACTGACGCGTCATTTATTTTTAACTGATTATTACTCTTCAAGACTATTCCTGACATGCCTGGTCAATTATGGTCATGTTCAACATTTAAAAAATGTACTTGTAGGATTCATAACGTTTAATAAACAATGTATACTACAGCATTCTGAGCAGATTCTGAGCAAAGTACACCTAGATTCGGAATCAAACTCGTTAACTTGAGTGTTCTAACGAAAAATTGTACCACTTTGTCCTAACTGGGCAACATAACCGCGTATGTCGCAGTAGATGTTTTCCTGACATTTTACGCTGGACAGCAAAATTTGCCTTTTTTTCATGCTTCGGAAACTGGAAGTGTGTTTCCTTATCAAATCGAAGGTGCTAAATGCGAAAACGACAGTAAAAATGTTGAATTAGCTCGAGTTTAAGGTGACTGTAAAGGGTTAGTGCTGTTCAGTAGTAATGAGATATAAACAGGAGTGCACACAATGGAACTGACAAACGCACATCTCACCCAGATATTATATACTGCAGCTTTTCGCCTTTCGCTTGTATTGTGGGTGTGGAACATCTCCAACGATCGTCTAGTAACAATCAGCATGCATAGACTTGCACCATATCGTTTTTCCTTTGTAGATATGATTTGGTGGAAATGTTCCCCCTGTTCATCGCTGACTGCTCCCCAATCTCCTGTAACACACGTATTTTTAGACATATTGCATCGTGTTGCTTGAAACGGTGATTTATAGTGCTCCACTGCCAGGAAATTTGTGACCACATTTCGGAAAGAATCCCATGCCATCCTGTCCTTATCTTGTAACAGTGCATCAAATTCAGGATAATTGAAACGTTGTCGACTTTGGGTCCAATAAATATTCCCTCTTTGATTGCTTTCATTAATTCGAGGAAATTTACTCAGAGTGTATTTGAATGCGTCACTGTCTTGGTTCATACTCTTAAGAACGTTCTTCATTAAACCTAGTTTAATATGTAAAGGAGGAAGTAAAACGCTGTAGGAATCTATCGAAGGAATGTGTTGAACGTTCTGTATTCTGGTACTGAAGATTTACGGAGTATGCGGTCATTCTTAAACCTTTTGGAACCCTGATCTCGGCTGTCCAATTCGCATTGAAAACAGCAATATCTTGTGCACCTGAGGGAGAGGTCAAGAAATATGACTAGAACTTTGAAGTCGCCACAGTTATTGCAGTTGTATTCACTATAATTTACAGCTCTCACCAGTTTTTCCATGTCAGCATATGTCTTCTTCCAGTGTACTGAGTAACCGATTAGAATTGCTGGAAACACATTTCCATTGTTTACTAACTCAGATTTCAGACTTAGTTTTTATGCGTCATTGTACAGTCGCCAGTCATCAGGATTATGTTCTATGTTAAGTTTGTTCATAAGACCAATTACATTTCTACAGTACACTAGATCGCTTTCCACTGAAAAATAATATTCCAGAGTGTTTTGACGAGTCTGAAAAATAGATACCTTAACATCTTCAGCAAGTGCTCCCCAATGTTCGAGTCTAGTGTGTTGTACAGACGGTACCAGAGCCAGGATGAGGAAGGTGTAGGCACATTTATTTGGTCCAAGCCTTGTTGACACAAATTTATTATTTAATAATAATTGGTTATCCATCCAAGTTAATACAATTAACAGTTTAAAAGGAAATTTTAGCAATAAATTTAGCATTGTCCTGCAAAATTATGGTCAGGTCCTGCAGAAAGTGTCATCACTTCTGTCACTATACTGTTCATTTTTGGAACACAACGACCAGCTTAGTTGCCAATATTAAAGTTCCAACCCTCGTATAATGATCGGTCGACCCTCTCCATATCATGGGAACAGGAAACAGCATGTTAGGTCTTTTTCTATGCGGCCTGTCCCGCAAGTTTGAGGAAATGGTATTACAAAAAATGTGTGGTGTCCACTTCTTGTCCATATCTCCCACTTTACAACCAAAATACAAGTAGTGCGGTTTCTTTATGATTGGTCTGAAATTTATTTTTTGATTGGCAAATGTTACTTCACCGCAATCGTAATGAAAATCGTCCGCGCTGCTCACACATTTATCCGCGCTGCTCGCACATTTACGCGACATGTTTTTGGTCAGTATAGATAAAAAAAATCGTCACATACTCACCCAATATGTAACTGCGAACACATTCGCGAATGAAAAGTCTCACTAAAACCTATACAAACGTGGAAGTTCTGGTAGGCCTTCATTTTGATGGGCACGAAATTATATTTTTGACAGTCAAGTGTCACGTTGTCGTATGTATTAGTTTTCTGTGCACTGTTATCACATTTGGATGGTATGAGTCAAACTAGTCATTTCAACTAACGATAAGGGACATAACACAACGCAGTAACGTAATATCTCACCACAACCATCTCTGGGAGTGCAAGTTGTAGCTAACACTACACAATATGTTTTTCCTGTCTAATTTTTTAAAGCAAACTAGAGCATGATATTCTATGTTGCTAATTAATTTCAAACAAAACCACCAAGCTTAGATACAAAAATTATTTTTTGAATACAACAAAATTTAGTTTAGAAACCCGCTAAACTACCGTATAAACAGTGTTAAATTAGGAAGATTTTTTTCGCTGAAGAATATCCCAGATCCACTTGATTTAGTGGCAAAACTAGTAAAATGGCAAGACTGATGAGGTAGTGGACGTTTATTATATAAGCAGACAACTGCTGTTGTCATGAACCCTTATTGTGCGGACTTGGGCATATTGAGCAATAATGTGTTTCTTCGAAACCCAAACCAATCTTCAAAGATTAACTTCATATTTGTCATCAGCGCCCCCAAATTACGAGGGCTATTCGGAAAGTAAGGAACGAAAGATCGCGGAATGGTAACCACAGAGAAAATCAAAAGTGTTTTATTTGCGATGGTTAGTTATACCTTCCAGCTACTTCTCTACACAGTCACCGCTCAGACATCTATCGTAGCGTGCTTTTCAATTTTTCTACTCTGGACTGCAACTCGTTGTCTGTGTAAAAATATTGTCTTCATAGCCAGCGGTTCACTTGAGCAGAGATGAACCTCAGGGGTAGCCAATTAAGGGCTGAATTGTGTGTGATCAAACATTTCTCATCGAAAACGCTGCAGGAGCATCTTCATTGGCCCTGCAGAGTGCGGCCGAGAATTGTCGTGTAGAACGAACCGCATGACAGTTATGTTATGTGGATTGCATAGCTTCAGGCGAAATCTTTCGCGAGGCCCTCATACTTGGCGGGAGACGCTAATTTCTAGCCATCTTTACGTTCTCACTGTGAGCTCAGAACCGAACAGAGCGACATGATGCGATCGATGGGAGTACTAGACACAGTGCCCAACGCATCTGTGCAAAGCTTCATCAGATTTTCACTGTATGTTCCATTTCGCGATCGATCGTTCCTTTCTTTCCGAATAACTCTCGTAATAAGATACGGTTACTTTTGTCTCCAAAGCATTTTCACTGTTGACACATAAGTGTCCACTAATTTTTATACAATTAGGTTTTATGCACTACTTTGTAATGAAGTCAGACACGTGTTATGTACAGTCATGCTCAAAAGTAACCGAACGATCTGAATTGAATTTCGCCTGATTCTCATGCAACCCACATTACGCAGCTGTCTAGCAGGTCCTCTAATTGCTCCTCGGTACAGACGTTTGACTATTGCGCGTGAGTGGGTTCGAATCCTGGCCTGGCCTGGCACTAAAGCTTTCATTATGTATTATCAAGCTCTAGCATGAGAACACCTATCTGCTGGTGGATAATAATTTTGGTTTTTAATGCATTTGCATTCGTTGTCAACACTAACGATATCTGACGTTTTTGTCTCCCAGTGAGGCACAGAACTATTTGAGAGACCACTGTAAGTTCAAGGATGTTATTCCGAGCAGCTGGTGGAGAAAAATTCGGTAGCTGACGTCTCTTTGTGTGTAGTCAAGTACGATATGTGTTGGGTTCGATTCCCAGCCAGCACTGAACTCTTCGTTATATTATTTCTAGTTCAAACATGCTCACATGTCGCTGCTGGTGTAACAAACCCATATTTGACGTTCGTTTTCTCTAGAATACAATAGCATTAGGTTCCGAATTGGAGTCCTGGGAAGGGAAAAAGTAATGTTTCGTCTCGTCATTTCAGTTAAAACATCTAGCTACTGCCGAGAAAATCCGATATGTCACAGTCGATCGTGCTTCGATAACAATCCGATTAGGTTCTGCGTTTGAATCCCTGTCCAACACAAAGCTTTACGTCACGGAAATGCAAGTAAGTCACTTGTGAAGAAGCAATATTTAACATCACTCGTAGTTCGTGAACAGGGACAATTGATGCTGGGTAGGAATTCGCGTCCGTTAAAAATATTTACGTTATGTAATTTAAAGTTGATATTTGCTAACTGATATTTTCTAAAATCGAGGTATATCACTCTCTGTATGCCTAGTCAGGAATGTGTAGTGGCGTGGCAAGACAGCCAAGCCACTCGGAGATAGCCGAAAGGCACGTGTTAAGCTCACGCAGATTGGCGTTAGGTCTGGAACAAGGTAAAGTAATTATCCTATAAAGGAAAGAACGTAGTTCTTGGAATACTTAACTTTAATCCATAATTGGAGAACATCGCTCTTGTTTGTATATGCTTCACACGATAAATATCAAATGCTATGGCGCCTTGCTAGGTCGTAGCAAATGACGTAGCTGAAGGCTAAGCTAACCATCGTCTCGGCAAATGAGAGCGTATTCGGTCAGTGTAGCTTCGCTAGCAAAGTCGGCTGTACAACTGGGGCGAGTGCGAGAACGTCTCTCTAGACCTGCCGTGTGGTGGCGCTCGGTCTGCAATCACTGACAGTGGCGACACGCGGGTCCGACGTACACTACCGGACCGCGGCCGATTTAAAAGGCTACCACCTAGCAAGTGTGGTGTCTGGCGGTGACACCACAGAATGACTGTTAGTTTCCGTCAGTCACGAAATCTTAGTCTGAATGACCTGGGTTTGAATCTATATGCAGAACGAGGCGGCTCGTCGCGTCATTTGAAGTTCATAGATATTGTCAACTAGCTGCTCGTGAATAACTTAAATTTTTAATGTCATTTTGTGTTAAATAACAACTACGGTATGTTACTTTGAAGATCACGAATACTACGAACTTACTACGTGCATTACCTATTTGACGTAATAATGAGAGTGTTAACATTTCAGGTATGTCATTTATCGCAATAAATGTGAGCTTACAAGCCTTAAGGACAGTCTTACCTGTGATGAGGTGTTCCCTGATATTTGTAGTATCGTGGTATTACTGTACATCTTGAGTTATTGCGATACACATCAGAGTTTTCTAGTGGTGACTTGTTGGAACCATTTTCAATAGTCAAACGACTGTACCAAGGAGCCATTAGAGGACCTGCTAGACAGCTGCGTTATGTGGGTTGCATGCGAATCAGGCGAAATGCAATTCAGGTCGCTCGGATACTTTTGAGCACGACTGTACATCATACAGCGGTAACTAGTGAGATGAGCTTTGCCTGAAACAAAGCAGATGAAAAAATAACGGCAGATGTGGAAGCGCTGCAGTGCGTCCCCACAACAGCACAGCTGCAGTGAGACAAATGCGATGCAACGCTTGTTCCGAATGCCGGAGCGACTCGTGAGGAAGGAGTGCGCCTCGGCGGCGAACCATCGCTGCGCTCTGTTGTTCGTTAGCTCGCGGAGCGGCCCCAGACCGAGTCGTGGACGCGCTTATTTACGAGGCAGCGCGGCCGCCGCAATCAGCATATTTGTTGACGGAGCCCTACTAACGACGGACTGCAGCCTCCTGATATATGGCGAGCTCCACACTTAAATTAAAGATTGGCGGCGGTGCAGATTTTTCAGGCCGTAATTGCGCGGCAGGTCCTCTTACGCGGGCAGCGCGTGGTATTATTCATTGGTTACAATATACGGACGAGCGCTGCCGCTCCCTCTGCGGGTTGTTTAATTAGAGGCGCAGGCTAATGAACGAGTGTGGGCGACCTCGGGAATGGCTCCAGCTTGTTACCTGGCTGCGCTCCCAGAAAGCTTATCCCGGTCGGCGTGCAGTTAGCGCGCTGTCTGCAGGTTGGCCAAGGTTAGTGTGCAGCGCCCGTCACAATGGAGCTACGGTTGCATTTAACTATCGTTCTGTTTACGTATACAAACATACATTTTATATAGTCACAATTTTACACGAATAGTTGGTAACAGGTAGGTTTTTAAAATTAAAATACAGAACGCAGGTACGTTTGAAAAATGTGTGTGTGTGTAATCTTATGGGACTTAACTGCTACGGTCATCAGTCCCTAAGCTTACACACTACTTAACCTAAATTATCCAAAGGACCAACACACACACCCCCATGCCCGAGGGAGGACTCGAACCTCCGCCGGGACCAGCCGCATAGTCCATGACTGCAACGCCTAGACCACTCGGCTAATCCCACGCGGCTAGGTACGTTTGAACATTTTATTTCGGTTGTTCCAACGTGATACATGTACCCTTGTGAACTTATCATTTCTGAGAACGCATGCTGTTACAGTGTGATTACCTGTAAATACCACATTAATGCAATAAATGCTCAAAATCATGTCCGTCAACCTCAATGCATTTGGCGATACGTGTAACGACATTCCTCTCAACAGCGAGTAGTTCGCCTTCCGTAATGTTCGCACATGCATTGACAATGCGCTGACGCATGTTGTCAGGCGTTGTCGGTGGATCACGATGGCAAATATCCTTCAAATCTCCCCACAGAAAGAAATCCGGGGACGTCAGATCCGGTGAACGTCCGGGCCATGGTATGGTGCTTCGACGACCAATCCAGCTGTCATGAAATATGCAATTCAGTACCGCTTCAACCGCACGCGAGCTACGTGCCGGACATCCATCATGTTGGAAGTACATCGCCATACTGTCATGCAGTGAAATATCTTGTAGTAACATCGGTAGAACAATACGTAGGAAATCAGCATACATTTCACCATTTACATTGCCATCGATAAAATGGGGGCCAATTATCCTTCCTCCCATAATGCCGCACCATACATTAACCCGCCAAGTTCGCTGATGTTCCACTTGTCGCAGCCATTGTGGATTTTCCGTTGCCCAGTAGTGGATATTATGCCGGTTTACGTTACCGCTGTTGGTGAATGACGCTTCGTCGCTAAATAGAACGCGCACGAAAAATCTGTCATCGTCCCGTAATTTCTCTTGTGCCCAGTCCCAGAACTGTACACGTGGTCGCCATGTAAATCCTGGTACTTCGCAATATCGTACGGGTGCAATCGATGTTGATGTAGCATTCTCAACACCGACGTTTTTGAGATTCCTGAATCTCGAGCAATTTGTCTGCTACTGAAGTGCGGATTAGCCGCGACAGCAGCTAAAACACCTACTTGGGCATCATCATTTGTTGCAGGTCGCGGTTGAAGTTTCACATGTGGCTGAACACTTCCTGTTTCCTAAAATATCGTAACTATCCGGCGAACGGTCCGGACACTTGGATGATGTCGTTCAAGATACCGAGCAGCATACATAGCACACGCCCGTTGGGCATTTTGATCACAATAGCCATACATCAACACGATATCGACCTTTTCCGCAATTGGTAAACGGTCCATTTTAACACGGGTAATGTATCACGAAGCAAATACCGTCCGCACTGGCGGAATGTTACGTGATACCACATACTTATATGTTTGTGACTCTTACAGCGCCATCTATCACAAAGTGAAAAAAGTGGTCCAACTAAAACATTCATATTTCTTTACGTACTACACGAATGTGTAATAAAAAATGGGGTTCCTATTTTAAAAAATCGCAGTTGATATCCGTTTGACCTATGGCAGCGCCATCTAGCGGGCCAACCATAGCGCCATCTGGTTTCCTCCTTCAAGCTAGACAAGTTTCGTTCTTTGTAGTTTTTTCGTTTGACGCTTCTTTCGTGAGATATTTGGCCCGGTCACGATCAATGGACCACTCTGTACATATTTTCGTTTTTTGTTTTGGCTTTCGGGACGTGCCCATTCATCCATGTCAATAGCGGAACATTAGTTATGACGATACGAACGTAAAGACAACACAAAACCCTGTCCTAGAGCGGAAAAAATCTTCGATCCGGCCGAAAAACGAACCTGGGCCCTTTGGTTAGCAATTAGCGACGCTGACACCCAGCTACCGAGGCGGACTTCAAAACTGACGTTCTGTAGGTGTGTTTCTCGTAGCAAAGCAAAGGAAAAGCGTCTAAAAACATAGATCTGGTAGTGTGTCGCGTTTTGAAGATTGTAGTATGCAACTTTCTGGCAGATAACATTGTGCGCCGTAACAGGATTCGAAGCTGGAGGCTTTGCGTCTCGTCGACAATGCTCTTACCGACTAAGCGATGATTTACCACTTTTAAATTTATTTATTTAGCATATGGCGCTACACACATGGTTTATACTTATTACATTATGAAATTATATGATAAAATACACCTTAAAATACATAAGTGAAGGATACATATTCAGATAAAATACAATACATAAACACAATAAAAAATAACATCACAGTTGATATTTAGCGTTACACAAGTCTTCAAATTCTGACGTCCAAATTGGCGATCCATTCGAGGCAGGGCGGTGTGGCGTTGAAGAAGTCAGCCCGACTACCCTGGTAGGCTCTTAATTCACAGTCCTGGTCGATGTGCTGTATTGTTTGATTAGGTGCCCCACAGTCACAGCTACGGCTGGGAAGCTTTCCCCACTTGTGTAGATGGTGTGCACATAGTCCATGTCCTGTTCGGATTCTGATTAGGCTTTTCCATAGCTGTCGTGGAAGTTCAAAGCCCTTAGGTTTCTCTGATGCACAGATAAGTTCACGGTTGTCAGGGGAGGCACTATCACTCCAGCTCTCGTGCCATTTAGTATCCATGCTGAAGTTGGCAGCCAGTCTTAAAGGGGGATTTCTGGAGCGGAATCGTGTTCTTTCCAAAGTTGGGACGTCTTCATGGATAGGAAGTAGGGGGTTCTTCATTATTTTTGTGTATTCCTTCATCAGAGCTTCCTGTCTTCGCAGGGAGGGTGGAGCTATATCACTAAGTGTTGGAAGCAAATATGCTGGGGTAGTCTTTATGCATCCAGTTATGGTTCTCATAGCAGCGTTGAGCTGGGTGTCCACCTTGTTTACATGCTTGCTGGTTAACCACGCTGGTGCGCAGTACTCGGCTGCAGAGTACACTAAGGCGAGTGTAGAGGTTCGTAGTGTGTCTGCTGCAGCTGCTCCCCAGTTAGTGCTGCAGAGCCTCTGAATGAGGCTGTTCCGTGAGCTTATTTTATTGGATACATTTTCCAGGTGTCTTTTGAAGGATAATGTCCTATCTAGATATTAAATATTTTTGATAACTGAAATATCTTAATGCGGCACTACAGCTGCATGTCAAGTCATTCAAACCAGCAGGTTCGATCACCCATAATCTGGACTTGCGCTGCTCCCTGTTGACATACAGAGTTCAGTCACATTAATTTCAACACCTGTCAAGAGCCTGAATAACCGCCCTTTTCAGTGTGGACAGCTGTGAGATGTGCAGGAAGAGAGTCACTGAGATTCTGGAACGTGCTGACAGAGGTGTGGAGCTATGTCGACTCCAGCGCCATGGTCAGCTGTGCTAGGTAATCCGGTTGAGAATCCATGGTGCGAACAGCCCGATCGAGGTGGTCACACAGATTCTCAATTGGGTTAAATCCGAGGAGTTTTGTGGTCAGAAAAGTGTGGTAAACTCATATTGGTGCTCTTCGAACCATGAACATACACTGCAAGCTGTGGCCATCTGTCCGATTGAGCATTAAACGTGATACTTTCGAAAAAGCCACTGGACGTCCAGTTGCGGTTCAGGCGTTACAATTCCAGCCTTCGTCACTGACGAACTGCACCCAGGATGGGTGCATGAACCGGATGCCTGTTGCAGAGGTCCATATGGAGCAGTGTTCGCTGAACGGTAGTTGAGGAGACACTGTAGGTAACGCCTTCATTCATCTCAGCTATCAGTCACTCAACAGTTCCACGCCTATTCGCCTATGCACATTTTCGCAACCGTCATTCACCCCTGTCTTCTATGGCCCATGATGCAGCACAGTTGCCTCTGCGGCGGTTTTGCATAGCGGTATACTTTAACTGCGGTGACATACGAATAGTTTACAAAATTAGCCGGGTAAGAAATGATTCCGCCCTTCGCCCGAAAGTCCATGATCATTCCCTCTCCGTTTCCGCATTGCAGCAACGACTGCACTTGTTGTCCGTGTCCCCGCGAGATGCTTTATATACCCTCCACTGTTAGTGCTGCCACACGTCTCCTGTGAGTGCTTATTGCACGCTGGCATCGAACATAGGCGGTGGTGACATTAATGTGACTGGGCCGTATATTTCCTAATGTATGAATTGTCTGCTCTCCTTCAGTTCACCATTTTGATGTAGTTCGATCGTTAAAACTGAGTAAATTTGTGCTGAGCATTTTCTTGACGACTCAGTATTTGAAAAACTTATCGCTTCTAGGATAAACAGGATATTTCTGGAAGTTAAGAATAAGCATACCGCCATTATACTCTGACGACGAAAGAAATGTAGATATGAAATTGTCTAGTGGTGATGGAACGAACAGAATGAGTAAGGTACAGTGAGGTTATAATTAAACTTTCAGTGCTTGAAGGGGCCTCCAAGAAAAACGATTGATCGAAGAACAATGAAACTTTGTGGAATCATTTGTAAGAGCATTCCGAAGAGAAATAACGAATAAACCGCTGTAAGAAACGCATTTTAATTTCCAGATGAGAGAGTAATAATTGTTAGTTTTGTGCCACGTTTACGTTCCAAGCTACAAACGTTGCTTAGTAAGATAATCATCTGCATCCACGACAGCCTGGAACCGCACTAGAGATACCATTTCACAACTGTTTGCAGCACTTTTCGAACAGTGGGTCATGGATGGTTCAGATGTCGTGATACAGCTTGTGCAGTGTTTGTAGATCGCACTAAGCGACTAGCATTCTCAGCCATGGGAAAGTAACTTGAACAATTTGTGGCACAATTGGCCATCGGCCTCTCCTAGGAACAATTCCCAAATTACCAGTTAATTCGACCTCCGTGTGGGAAGAAGTCCTGTCCGTATTTCTGTAATTCATAGATACTCTTGAAGATTAACAGTATTGCCGTTGCACGAGTAAAACAGCATTATGAATAAAACCCTGCTCACGTTGACCGGAGAAATGTTGGCTGCCTGCCGTTGTAATGCACTCTGATGTATGTTTCAACCCTACGTCGTCGTATCACTACTGGCACGCGCGGCAAGTCATCACATCAACACCACTAACAGCGCAAATCCCGCAGCGCATACTTAATACGCTCCTGGAAATGGAAAAAAGAACACATTGACACCGGTGTGTCAGACCCACCATACTTGCTCCGGACACTGCGAGAGGGCTGTACAAGCAATGATCACACGCACGGCACAGCGGACACACCAGGAACCGCGGTGTTGGCCGTCGAATGGCGCTAGCTGCGCAGCATTTGTGCACCGCCGCCGTCAGTGTCAGCCAGTTTGCCGTGGCATACGGAGCTCCATCGCAGTCTTTAACACTGGTAGCATGCCGCGACAGCGTGGACGTGAACCGTATGTGCAGTTGACGGACTTTGAGCGAGGGCGTATAGTGGGCATGCGGGAGGCCGGGTGGACGTACCGCCGAATTGCTCAACACGTGGGGCGTGAGGTCTCCACAGTACATCGATGTTGTCGCCAGTGGTCGGCGGAAGGTGCACGTGCCCGTCGACCTGGGACCGGACCGCAGCGACGCACGGATGCACGCCAAGACCGTAGGATCCTACGCAGTGCCGTAGGGGACCGCACCGCCACTTCCCAGCAAATTAGGGACACTGTTGCTCCTGGGGTATCGGCGAGGACCATTCGCAACCGTCTCCATGAAGCTGGGCTACGGTCCCGCACACCGTTAGGCCGTCTTCCGCTCACGCCCCAACATCGTGCAGCCCGCCTCCAGTGGTGTCGCGACAGGCGTGAATGGAGGGACGAATGGAGACGTGTCGTCTTCAGCGATGAGAGTCGCTTCTGCCTTGGTGCCAATGATGGTCGTATGCGTGTTTGGCGCCGTGCAGGTGAGCGCCACAATCAGGACTGCATACGACCGAGGCACACAGGGCCAACACCCGGCATCATGGTGTGGGGAGCGATCTCCTACACTGGCCGTACACCACTGGTGATCGTCGAGGGGACACTGAATAGTGCACGGTACATCCAAACCGTCATCGAACCCATCGTTCTACCATTCCTAGACTGACAAGGGAACTTGCTGTTCCAACAGGACAATGCACGTCCGCATGTATCCCGTGCCACCCAACGTGCTCTAGAAGGTGTAAGTCAACTACCCTGGCCAGCAAGATCTCCGGATCTGTCCCCCATTGAGCATGTTTGGGACTGGATGAAGCGTCGTCTCACGCGGTCTGCACGTCCAGCACGAACGCTGGTCCAACTGAGGCGCCAGGTGGAAATGGCATGGCAAGCCGTTCCACAGGACTACATCCAGCATCTCTACGATCGTCTCCATGGGAGAATAGCAGCCTGCATTGCTGCGAAAGGTGGATATACACTGTACTAGTGCCGACATTGTGCATGCTCTGTTGCCTGTGTCTATGTGCCTGTGGTTCTGTCAGTGTGATCATGTGATGTATCTGACCCCAGGAATGTGTCAATAAAGTTTCCCCTTCCTGGGACAATGAATTCACGGTGTTCTTATTTCAATTTCCAGGAGTGTATCATTCCTATAAAGTTAGGTACTCAAGTGGTAAACAGTTTGGTCTGGTGGCCAGCGGAAGTGTTCTTCAGAAGAGCGTTCCTGGAGCCCCTCCGTAGCAATTCTGGACGAGTCGGATGTCGCACTGTCCTGCTGGAATTGCCCAAGTCCGTCGGGATGCGCAATGGACATGAATGGATGCATATGTTCAGACATGATGCTTATGTACGAGTCACCTGTAAGATTCGTATCTAACATATCAGTGGTCCCACATCACTCCAGCTGCACTCGCCCCACACCATTACAGAGCCTCCACTAGCTTGCACAGTGCCCTGCTGACGACCACGGACTCATGCGGCCGTCTCCATACCCGTACACGTCCATCCGCTCGATACAATTGGAAACGAGACTCGTCCGACCAGGCAACATGTTTCCAGTCATGAACAGTCCAATATCGGTGATGATGCACCCAGGAGAGGCGTAAAGGTTTGTGTCACTCAGTCATCAAGGATACAAGAGTGGGTCTTCGGCTCCGAAAGCTTATATCGATGATGTTTCGTTTAATGGTTCGCACGCTGAACTTGTTGATGGCCCAGCATTGAAATCTGTAGTTTACAGAAGAGTTGTACTTCCGTCACGTTGAACGATTCTCTTGAGTCGTCGTTGGTCCCTTTCTTACAGGATCTTTTTCCAGTCGTAGCGATGCCAGAGATTTGACGTTTTACCGGATTCCTGATATTCACGGTACACTCGTGAAATGGTCGTGAGGGAAATTCCCCACTGCATCGCTACAGCGGAGATGCTATGTCCCATCGCTCGTGTGCCGACTACAACACCACATTGAAACTCACTTAAATCTTGATAACCTACAATTGTAGCAGCAGTAACCAAGCTAACAACTGCGCCAGACACTTGTTTCATACAGGCGTTTCCGACCGCAGTGCCGTATTCTGCCTGTTTACATATCTCTGTATTTGAATACGTATGACTATATCAGTTTCTTTGGCGCTTCAGTACTTTCCAGTAAAATTCCCATGTGACTAGCGCCCAAGCAGGTTGTCCACATGCCAGGGTAATGATATCATCAGTGACCTCGAGCACATGATGTAATCAAGATGGTGGATGAGGCAATATAAAAATTAAAGTTGGCACAAGGCAAAAAATTAAAAAAATTAAAGAGGGTGCATGTTGAGAAATTTTAAAATCCAAGAGGAGAGATGTTGGTGGCAAAGTTCAAAATTGCGTGTTGACATTGACGAGAAGTATTTTTGTATCCATTGAAAATTAAACAGTTAACCACAGCGCTTAGAAAAGGCAGAAGTTAATAGGATAATTTTTTAAAACTTAACTACCGATGAAAATGCAGCATTTTTTTATCAATGCCTGCCATATTCAAAAAAGTTAAGCTACATTGGTTTCTCACATGCTTCTTCAAATACCCTGTTCAGAAACTGTTCGGTTATTTTCCAAAAATTTCTGGTAGTAGACCCCCCCCCCCCCCCCCCCCCACACACACACAGAGAGAGAGAGAGAGAGAGAGAGAGAGAGAGAGAGAGAGAGAACACACCTGAATTTGGCATCATGTTCAAAAGTATTCTCTCTGATAGTATTTCCAACGTCTGAAAGATGTAAGTCCCTAAAATCCCGCCTCATCTATAAACATCATCTCTCTCTCCGCTTTGTACTCCACTAATGTTTATGTCAAATTTCATCTCTTTTCCTCTCTCTGTAATAGGTTCTTAAATGACACATCAACATTATATTACAGAGGAACTGGAGGGATTAAAACCAAAAACAAAAAAAAACTCTAGCTACAAATTTTATTATAAATTTCTTCCTTATACATTTTAACACCTTTTCTTTTCATTTTCAGACCTACGCTGAAATCGCTGTTAAGTATCTCTTACATTACAAATTGTTTGACTTTAATGCTGTGTCACATTCGTATTAATCTCCAACTCCATTTAGAATGTCGTCTTCCGCAAACAATACGTTTTTATGATTCTTCATTTTCTCCCGGGATACTTCATGACAAAAGAGTTCGCGGGTGAACAGCTGTGTGCTGGGGTCCAACGGGCACAATATTTCGGCAAGCGGCGACTTGCCGACATCAGGTGCACTAACGAACTGTGCACTGTTGGTGGCAACTGGTCGCTTGCCGAAATATTGTGCCCGGACACCAGCACCCAGCTGTTCACCCGCGAACTCTTTTATCAATGCGTTTTTACGTGAACATACGCGCATCTGCTAAGCTCTTACCTTGTGTGACGATCTGCTTGTAATTCGGCCCTCATTTTCAATTAGCTGAAATCGAATATGATCGCTGACGATCTGTTCCCAAGATCCAATGTGTGCCGTTCTATACGGGAAATCCCTTGCAATAATTTTGTAAACTGTTTGCAGATCTTTCGAATTTGTGGATGTCTTTCAACTAATGGATTGTTCTCATACACAAATTTCATTCTGTAATTCAGTCTTTTGCAGACATTGTGAACTTCAATCAGTAACCTATCAGCTACAGCTTACCCTCTTTGCCGGCCGGAGTGGCCGAGCGGTTCTAGGCGCTACAGTCTGGAACCGCGAGACCGCTACGGTCGCAGGTTCGAATCCTGCCTCGGGCAGGATGTGTGTGATGTCCTTAGGTTAGTTAGGTTTAAGTAGTTCTAAGTTCTAGGGAACTGATGACCTCAGCAGTTAAGTCCCATAGTGCTCAGAGCCATTTTTACCCTCTTTGCGGCAACGCCAGTTTACTGTGGATACTTCATAGAGATTTCAATGTCTAACTTTTGAGACTACTCTTCATCCAGCAGAGTGGAGAGGCATGTAGACAACCGCAATGTTCAGCCAACATGTGAACCAGCTGTTAGCGAACATCTCAGTTTATACTATTCTTCACACGGATAAATGGACAGTAAATGGTAAACACTAAACGGTAAATGCCTAATGGTAAATGATAAACAGGAAACAGTAAAAAGTTAATGATAAATATAAATTATTAAATGGTAAATTGTAAACAGTTAATGGTTAAAAGTGTTGTAATACCAGAACCGGAATGTGTGTGTGTGTGTGTGTGTGTGTGTGTGTGTGTGTGTGTGTGTGTGTGAGTGTGTATGTATGTGCAGCTGCTTGGTCTTAAATAGTATTCTAATACCAAAAGCTAATTGTGTCTACGTGCAGTGAGTGTTAGCTAATGGATTTTAAACCTGTAAGACCACTTAAATTTATTGTCACATGAAAAGTTCCTTATGTTATGTGACAGTGTACTATCAGGGACGTCAGGTAGAGTATTTAAGCTTGGTTCAAATGGCTCTGAGCACTAAGGGACTTAACATCTGAGGTCATCTGTCCTGTAGAACTTAGAACTACTTAAACCTAACTAACCTAAGGACATCACACACATCCATGCCCGAGGCAAGATTTGAACCTGCGACCGTAGCGGTTGCGCGGTTCCAGACTGAAGCGCCTAGAACCGCTCGGCTACGCTGGCCGGCATTTAAGCCATAAATGAAGAAGTAACAAAATCATACAGATGCAACAGATGTAATAGTGTCTGTTAGGAATATCTATCAAGTGAGCTTACCAGTACTGAACTAGGATTATTACATGGCCTTTGAATAATGCTGTAAAATTCCATGTATTTATTTATTGGTAATAGAGCAATGATGAAAATCTAAATATGTCAAAGGAAAAAAAAACTTATTTTCCCTATATAAGCACCATAAAGGTGTAATCTCCTACCTCTGTTTATTTGCAAACCCTGTTACAAGATTAATCAATCTCAACTAAAGTATACCACCTTGATATCATTGTCATAGGAGGCGGTTTACAGTGATCTGTGTTGGTTACCACGTTTGTAAACAGTGACTACATCTTACGTATACACAATTACTATTATAATCAATAGTGAATAACTGAGACAAATTAAAGGATGCCACAGTAAACGCAAAAATACCTGTCCAGCAAACATGGCTCTGTAAACAATCAGTTTGCGAGGTGACTGAATGTGCGGCTAAGAGCTGACACTGACTTAAGATTGCACAAGGAGGTACTAGCTGGCAGTGGCGGCTTTTTTCATGTGGAAGCCCGGCAGACAAGGCACAGCTCAGGTTACGCTTGGTGGCACTGCGAGATAAAGCTGACAGCCATCGTGCTGCCATACACGAGCTTGGAAGGAACACAGCCTGTCTAGTTCAAAATTATCTCAATTTTGCGTAAATTATCGTCACTTTCAAAAGCATATGAACGACTGAAATGTTGCTTAAATTTATACTATACTCGAAAGTATCGAAATGATTTGTTGGAAATTTCGGTGTCTATCATTTACCATAATTAATACTACTATGGATATAGGTTAGTGTATAACTGATGTTTGACGAAATAATGTTTAATGTTTCTATAAACCATTTTGCAAAGTATCGGCCGTTTACGATTCTCGCCGATGCATTTGACTCATCTTGGTGTAATGACACATACATTATGTGATCAAAAGTCTAGGTGTTGTGGGTTGGCAGGAGAGCCAACACAGTGTTCATAGAGGAAGCCGAAAGGCACGCGTTTTAGCTCACGCAGGCTGGCGTGAGGTCTGGAACAGGACAAGGAAATTAGACTTTAGAAAAAACGGACGTAGCTGGTGGAATACTTAACTTTAATCCGCTAATGGTGAACGTCGGTCTGACGGTGCATGATTAACAAGATCAATAGCAACTGATAATGGCGCCTTGCTAGGTCGTAGCAAATGACGTAGCTGAAGGCTATGCTATCGTCTCGGCAAATGAGAGCGTATTTTGTCAGTGAACCATCGCTAGCAAAGTCAGATGTACAGCTGGGGCGAGTGCTAGGAAGTGTCTCTAGACCTGCCGTGTGGCGGCGTTCGGTCTGCAATCACTGATAGTGGCGACACGCGGGTCCGACGTATACTAACGGACCGCGGCCGATTTAAAGGCTACCACCTAGCAAGTGTCTGGCGGTGACACCACACTAGGCACCCCCAAAAACATGTGTTTTTCATGTTTGGTGCATTGTGCTGCCACCTACTGCTAGGTACTCCATATCAGCGACCTCAGTAGTCATTAGAGCAGAATGGGGAACTCCGCAGAACTTAAGAACTTCGAACTTGGTCAGGTGATTGGGTGTCACTTGTGTCATACGTCTGTGCGCGAGATTTCCACACTCCTAAACATACCCTAGTTCCACTGTTTCCGATGTGACAGTGAAGTGGAAACGTGGAGGGACACTGCAGCACAAAAGCGTACAGGCCGACCTCGTCTGTTGACTGACAGAGACCGCCGACAGTTGAAGAGGGTCGTAATGTATAATAAACAGACATCTAGCCAGAGCATCACACAGGAATTCCAAACTGCAACAGGATCCACTGCAAGTATTATTATGGTTAGGCGGTAGGTGAGAAAACTTGGATTTCATGGTTGAGCGGCTGCTCATAAGCCACACATCAAAACGGTAAATGCCAAACAACGCCTCGCTTGGTGTAAGGTGCGTAAACATTGGACGATTGAACAGTGGAAAAACGTTGTGTGGAGTGACGAATCACGGTACACAATGTGGCGATCCGATGGCAGGGTGTGGGCATGGTGAACGTCAACTGCCAGCGTCTGTATTGCCAACAGTAAAATTCGGAGGCTGCGGTGTTATTGTGTGGTCATGTTTTTCATGCACGGGGCATGCAACCCTTGTTTTGCTTGTCACTATCACAGCATAGGCCTACATTGATGTTTTAAGCACCTTCTTGCTTACCGCTGTTGAAGAGCAATTCGGGGATAGTGACTGCATCTTTCAACACGATCGAGCACCTGTTCATAATGCACGGCCTGTGGCGGAATGAATACACGACAGTAACATCCTTGTAATGGACTGGCCTCCACAGAGTCCTGACCTGAATCCTATAGAACACCTTTGGGACGTTTTGGAACGCCAACATCGTGCCAGGCCTCGCCGATCGACATCGGTACCTCTTCCCAGTGCAGCACTCCGTGAAGAATGGGCTGCCATTGCCCAAGAAACTTTCCATCACCTGATTGAACGTATGCATGCGAGAATGAAAACTGTCATCAAGGCTAACGGAGAGCCAAAACCATATTGAATTCCAGCATTGGCGATGAAGGGCGCCATGAACTTGTAAGTCATTTTCTACCAGGTGTCCGGATACTTTTGATCACATAGTGTATACTGATTCCTTTGGGCCGGCAGACAGGCATCGGCAATCTGAAATTTTAGTGAAGCGTTTTTCTTTTTCTTTTTTTTTTTTCGTTGAAACAAACCGCAGCTTGTCCTAGCTTGTTTGTCTGAGAAAACACTCATGTATGTTTGTCGAATCGGTGATATGTGACATGCTTGTAGCTTGTGGATGTACTGAACCACTGACTAAGCGAGAAGGTAGGTGATAAAGAGAGGGAAGCACTAGAAGAAGTAGGTCACTTCATCCTGCAGTCCTCTGTTTAATCTGAGATTTTCGTGTGATACAATTCGTCCAGCTGACTGTGGAACCACTACTGTCTTGTTTTCATTGTTGTACGTGAATCGCTATCTTGCCAGGATCTTCTTCTATGGCCCGAAAGCATGGAAGTCGGGGAGAGGTCTGGACTTTATGATTGGTGCTCCAGACTCTCCCAGTGAAAAGACTTAAATATGGGACAATTCTGATTGCCATTTGTCACCTGGTAATGTCGTGGAGGATAACCTTGTTGGCCACAGTAAGAATGCCTCAACCCTTCTTCCAGCTGGCAGCCCCAGACGTGACAGTGTACGACAATAACTGTATAACTGTAGGCATTGATGGCGGCACCTGGCAGCGATGCACCTACTAGCATGAAATCCACGGGAGCGGTCTACGGAAATTCCAGGAGACAGTTAACATCACAATTCCAACAGATGGTACTAAAAAGACTTTTTTTATTGTAACAGACAAACCCGGATATTTCCACTCTATGCTCCACTTCTTCGATTCAAGCGTGAAATGCAGTATCCACGTTTCATTGCCGGTAACAATGTTATCCAGCAA
The DNA here is from genome assembly GCF_023864345.2 of Schistocerca serialis cubense. Classification (NCBI taxonomy): domain Eukaryota; kingdom Metazoa; phylum Arthropoda; class Insecta; order Orthoptera; family Acrididae; genus Schistocerca; species Schistocerca serialis. Next base: position 86,821,226 of record NC_064638.1, on the reverse strand, counting down.
ACTGTCACCGTGCAGATCATCCAGAGGAGCAACCATTCGCTTGTTTGTAATCGCGTCATCCAACTGCTTAGGCACCCCACCGACATGAAACCTTCCTGTACCCTAAGGTCCCATGAGCAATGTTGCAAACACCCCCATACGAAATGCCAAACTCCTGGCAAATGTCACTTGAGGTGCTCTTCCACCATTGCATACACATGGGATATGTTACCTTCAGTTAATGACGAACGCGGCCTTCCTGAGCTCTCATTGTCCTGCAAGTCTTCACGGCCTTTTGATGCACAACACCACCATCTCACACCTCTGAAAGCGAGACACTTTTCCCCATACGTGGGCTGCATTTTCCTGCGGTTGTCGATGGACGTTCGTCCCTTGATCCATGAAAAGTGAATCAAACTTCATTGCTCGTACACTGTGCAGGCGTGAATCTTCAACAGCAGCGCCGTGCCGTGGAGCTACTTGCAGGCAAGGCCGGTCTGGTCCAGGAAAGGTCCGCCGATGGGACTGGATGTGTTGGCTTCGCATTTACAGCCGTAATTTGGCTAAAACAAATAGTGAAAAATACTTTTTGATTCTACATCGTAACATAATGTACAGTTGTTTTAACAACATAATTCGTTACGCATTACGAGTAATTATCAATGTTTAACTGCTTAACAGAAGACCGTTTCACAACCTTTGCTCTGCGCTTTTCACGTTCTGATTCAGTCTTAGGCGTATACATTTCAGCTCACAGAATGACAAATTCAATCATAGGTTCCCTGTTCAAATTCCTATTCCATTTTCTTTCCAACTTCCTTTTTATTTAGATGTGTAACTTTATATCTGTTATTTACAAGGAAACCTGAACTATCAAACCAGCTCATACCCTCATAACACAATTTTACATGCTTAGCTGGAAACTTGGTTTGCATATATCTACAATGAAAGTCTATTAGTTGGGTCTTTCAGATATATAAAATAGCCATTCCTACTGGTAACGGGTTATCGAAAACTACAATAAGTCTGTTTAATTCAATACTAACTAAATCTTCGTTAAAAATACTGCCCCATTGAAAATTAGGTTTTCCCTTCAATGTATCTGTTCCGTATCCCCCTTTTTAAGATGTCGCTAGTTTTATGTCTTTCATTTTTCGTACATTTTGCATAGTTTTACCATTCATAAGTTTCGAAAAATCTGTTTTTTCCATTAGAGATGATAAGTGTTTCATAATAGATGATAAGTTGAGCGCTGTTATGTGTGGTCAGTGCTGATTTACCAGTACCTTACTGTATTATAAAAATAAGTTTACATTTTACAATACAAATCTGCGTTCTGTCTTTTTTCTGTATAATCTCTTTCTCATTCCATTAAACCACTTTCTGGCATACTGTGGGTGCACAAATGTTATTCATTCCACGTACCATGTAGTTTCTACTCTTAAACTGCACAAGCTAGATTTATCAGCACAAGAAGATAAATGTTTTAAGCTTCCAGGTCTTTACTTGGGATCACTACTGCCTGAAAAATGATACTGATTTTATTGTGTCTACATAAAAATTTAAAATGATACTTGTACTGAAAGGGAAAGTAAAAAGTGCTTTTTGTATTTGTGCGAAAGAGTAACGCCATTAAATGTGATTTGAAGCTGATTTATTGTGTGAAAAATAAAAAAAAAACATCAATTTTATTTATTTCATTTGAAAGTTTCTTCGGCTTAAAAGGTGGCTGATTTTTAATCTGACACATAATGAAGCTGAGAAAATAATCCATTCTGAAACACTTGAGTTAGCTTGTGTAAAATATTACTAGACACGTTTAAAGGTTTTCATTGAAAGAGCAAAGAATGAAAGATATAGAAATTTATTGATGAGGCTAAAATATTTGATATCGACTTTGTGTGTGTGTGTGTGTGTGTGTGTGTGTGTGTGTGTGTGTGTGTGTGCTTGTGTGTGTGCTTACCAATATTTTTGTTAAATAATCGAATACCTTTGAACATGGCATCTGAAGAAGCTGGTGGAAATACTGTAATGTAATTGAGTACTTTTGCATGCAGTGGGCTTTGGTAAGAAAAATGCTGCATTTTGGATGACAATTTCATTTTAATGTAAGTTTTTCCAACACCACAGTCTTCCATTTTAATGCACTGTGATTAGCAGCTTTTTTATGTGTGCAAAAAAAAATTCTTCCAGCAGTGTCTACAAATTTTTGAATTCACTGACACTGTCATCTTGGATTTTTAAATTTCCCACCATGTGCGGTCTATAATTTCCAAATTTCCGACCATCCACTTCTGTAATTTTTAAAATTCTCGTTATCCACCACCTTTAAATTTCCCGCCAACTGTCAGCTTTAGCTCTTAAATATTCTGCCATCAGCCGTGCTGATAATATTATGCATTCAAGATCACTGATGATATCATTCACCTTTGCGCATAGACAACATGCATGGCTCCTGTCAGGCACTAATGAATGGGAAATCCATCAAAGTCGCCATTGGCATACTAATCACCACAGTCATCCAGGGCAGAATAAGACAAGAGCCGATTCACCTATCACTGTAAGAACTTAGACATCATAAAAACTAGACTAAGAGAAAGATGGCAGCAATTATGAAATCTAAGTGACAGAAAAATCTTGCACAGAATCGAGCGGTAGCTAAGAAGTTTCAACAGTAGAATGGATGTATGAAAAAGGGAGGATAAAATGACAGAATATCTGCAGTTTTATGAAAGACTCGGAGGAGAGAAAAACGCAAAACATGCTCTGGAAATCGGGACTAGATTGATTAACGACCCCATAGAAAAAACATATACCTTCATCGAGACCTTTGAGAATCGAAACGAACTTTTACGATAACAGGTGAATTTCCGAGACAGAGAGCGTAGAGTAACTACGAATCAAATAAGGGAAAGAACTGATCAGAACGCTGGCTGGGTGCCCACAGTGACGTTAAAACAGTAATCAAGAATCTAAAAAATAGGAACGCACCTAAACCAGATGATATCACACGTGAACAACGAAAATACCGTGCAGGAAGGAATTGTGTTTGTAACGAGAATATTCAAGAGTTGCATGAGAAACTGCTATTTCCGGAAAGTGGCATACGTTGTATCGATCTTGAAACCAAGGAAATATTTAACTAAACCGACGAGTAACAAACCAATTAGCCTGGATTGTAGTCTTCGTACAACTCTTGAAAGGAAAGTAAAAGAAAGAATACAAGAAATATTAGTTTAAGACGAAACACTTCTCGCAAATCAGTACGGATTCCAAAGCAAAATATCAGCGGAACTGCACGTAATACATATTACAGAACATGTAATGAAAAACTTTAATATTATCACCTCTATTGTTGCAGTGTTTGTAGATGTAGGAAAGATCTATGACAAGGTTTACGAAGAAAACGCACTAAAGAAAATGCGATACATAACAAAGATCCCAGACTGTTACACGAAATTGATAGCAGGCTTTGTCAGCAATATAAAGAGAAGGGCACGGACTGATGGGGGGTCAGACACGAGACTAGCACAGGCGGGAATACAGCAAGGATCAGAGCTATAATCATTGCTCTTTAGAATCTACGTAAATGGTATGGCGACGATAGTAAACGTAAAATTGGCACAGTTCACTGAATACACTGTTTCTTTCGCCAGCAGTATACGCTACAAATAAAAACTCAGACCATCATAAACACAGCTTGGGCCCATCGGAGAATGGTACAGAAAAACAAAATAGAATTAAAATCAATCCAGAGAAGACAGATGTTATGTACTTCAGTAAGAAGAGACCACATTTGAAAGAAAATTTAAAAATCAACGAAAGAAACGTGGAGCTCAAAAAGTAAGTATATCGGAATTACAATAGATAACGAATGTGCAAGAAATAAGAAGCAAAGGCTTTGGAATGACCAGCGAGTTAACGAACCTATTTATTGGTAGAAAATTAAATGTGACAATAAAAGTAAAACTCTACAAGGCACCAGTACCGGCTAAGATATTAGCCATATAACACCACATCGTGGAGACTCGCAAGCACACCAAATTAGACTAATACAGAAACACAATACGACACATCGGAAACAGAACTACTAACGTAAATCAGTGACACAGATTGAAAGTCCCTAAGGCATTAGTTTTATAGGGTCTCCAACAAAATAAAAATAAAAATAAAATTAGAGAAACTGCGAATAGGCATCTACGGATATAAACGGGCTTAATAATACCATCTCAAATTAAATTAAATAAAGAAAAACCGAAAAATCCTATCCCTATCAATGAGAAGCCGAAATCACTGAGGAGGTGTTGGAGCTTCGGAATAACAATGACAATTACGGATCAGTAGTTGGTATGTCGCTGCTGAAGTCTGTACGCTGAATATCGAAAACAACTACACTACTGTCCATTAAAATTGCTACACCACGAAGATGACGTGCTACAGACGCGAAATTTAACCGACAGGAAGAAGATTCTGTGATATGCATATTATGGCTAGAGGTGGTTGTTCTGGGTACTGATTTCTCAGGATCTATGCACCCAAATAGCGTGAAAATGTAACCACATGTCAGTTCTAGTATAATATATTTGTCCAATGTATTATCCCGCTTTCTGGAGTTCGACTTTGACACGCAAGGTGATGGGACGGTTAGCACTCTGGACTCGAGTTGCGGAGGACGACGGTTCAAATCCTCATCGGAACATCCAGATTTTCGTTTTTCGTGATTTCCCTAAACCGAGCCAGGGAAATGCCGGGACGGTTCCTTCGAAAATGCGTAGTCGGTTTCCTTTCCCATCTTTAAAACTGCCCGAGCTTATGTTTCGTCTCTAATGAATCCGTTGTTGACTGGATATTAAACGCCAATCTTCCTTCCTTCTTTGTTCGGGCTTTGATTTTGAACATTTTGTGAATGTGTGTTGCCGTTTACCAAAAGCTTGACGTTTTCAACGGTACTGATTTGAGGTCACTTTAATTGCAGGTGTAGCGTTGGTTCCCTATTGGTTTTCGGTCTTCGACTTAGCATCCAACTTGGTATGAGCATGATACGTATTTCGTGTCAGGCCCAGATGCATACTATAGTCTACTTTTCCTCCAAAGATTCCTCTTTAAATTCCCCTAGCATCTCTGTTACACTTTCGTATGGTCTATACAAACCCGTTACGCACATAGCAATGCGTACCTGAATTATTTCGATATTTGCTGTCATGTCTCCTTGGCACGGATTTCAAACACTGAACCAACACTCCGGAAGTACCGTATGAGCGTCTCGTACACAGTTCCTTTTACAGATCCACTGCACTATACCAGGACCTTTTCTACAAATCTAAGTCTTCCATTCACCTTTCCTCATATTGATTTTACATGTTCGTTTCATTTCATATCGCTTCCTAAAATTACAGCTAAGAATGTAATCGATGTTATTTGCGGCAGCCGAACGCGGTGGCCGAGCGATTCTAGGCTCTTCAGTCCGGAACCAGGCGACTGCTACGGTCGCAGGTTCGAATCCTGCCTCGCGCATGGATGTGTGTGATGTCCTTAAGTTAGTTAGGTTTAAGTAGTTCTAAGTTGTAGGGGACTGATGACCTCCGATGTTAAGTCCCATAGTGCTCAGAGCCATTAGAACCATTTATTTGCGGCAGTTGTTCGTCACTAATCTTATAGGAGTTTGTCAAAAATATGGAAAACGCAGAAACACAACACACTGCCATTCGTAATACGATGCAGGAAATCCGTTGGCATTAAATACAGCTTCCAGTCGTTTCGTAATGGAGAAATACAGGACTGCAAGGTTTTCAAAGAATCTTATATCATTCTTCCTTCACAGTAGTGGCTGGCTGGTTCAAATGGCTCTGAGCACTATGGGACTCAACTGCTGAGGTCATTAGTCCCCTAGAACTTAGAACTAGTTAAACCTAACTAACCTAAGGACATCACACACAGCCATGCCCGAGGCAGGATTCGAACCTGCGACCGTAGCAGTCGCGCGGTTCCGGACTGCGCGCCTAGAACCGCTAGACCACCGCGGCCGGCAGTAGTGACAATTTCGGAAAACGAAGATGGAGGTAGAGCGATCACGCTCACTTCTCTGCAAAATATACCACAAAAGCTCAAATAATAATGAGTTACAGTTACTGGTGTCCAGGGGAGAAGAGCCAGTTCATCCTCTTGCTCACAAAACCAGTCCTAGACGATGCGAGCTCTATGAACATGGGCCTCGTCGTCTTGGAACACAGCATCAGCCACTGGGGAACAAACACTGTACCATGAGATGGACCTGATCAGCCAAACTGGTCATCGACCCTTCGACAGTAACGTCATCTTAAAAATTAACCATGGGACCGGTGGAATACCATGATATGGCTGACCAAATTATCATCGAACGCCCGCCATGCTTTAATCTTGGAACGGAAACTCGGTCAAGAGTTAGAAACAGCGTGAAACAAGACATAAGCGAGCAAATGACTATCTCCCTTTGCTTCATAATCGAGTTTCCACGTTTTCCTATTACGGGAATTTGCATCACTGATGGTTTTGTAATTCCAGATCGCCTTCCATTTACTTGTTTATGGAGTTCACTCCTAATTGTTTTGTGGCAGTCACGGTTTTGCGAGTGCGACTTTCAGATCTGTAGTAAGTTATGTAACTTTCGTCCCCTTATTTTTGATCAGAATCATCTTCAACGACTGTCTGTTGCCATCAGTTAATACACACTTTCGACTACGTTGTCATTTTGCGGATTGTATTTTCCGCTTTCCCTGTATACTTCATAAATCTTCCTATACGCTGCCTCTTGCAACACCAAATAATTCGGCCACCTCGGTTACGGAAGCACCCACCATGCGAGGACCAATATGTTGCCCACATTTGGAGTTCCTTAGCTCCGAAATAATGCGACACTGCTCTGACTGCGGCGGACGCTTGCAACGTATGGAGGACATTGCACAGGTTCCGTTCGCGGTCAGATACAACAGCGTAACCGTACGTTTGGCCAGTATCTACATTCATTACCGTGCGTTTATTTCTCGAGGGGCTTCCATACTTTTGTCCAGCCCCTGCATAATCATGTACTATCGAATCCTTTCTTTCTCTCACGGGAATTATGTTGCACTTATACCGGCGTGGGAAGACATAGCTTACAGAGGTTTACAAATTCCTGTCAGTCATGAAAAGGAAACGAGCGAGCGATACTTTTTACTACGCTTATCTTATCCTAGCTTACCCTAAGTCTCTAATAACTTCACTGTCGACTTTACGTTGCAGCCTTGTCATCATCCTTGTTTCAAGACTGTCTGAAGTAACCAATTGTGTTTTCTTACAAATTATTCTGATTCTGATTCGTAGACATTATTTTGAAACATTACACAACTCAGTAATTCTGCTGCTTTGTACGTAATTTGTGTATAGTGGCAGTATACGATCCAGAAAATTTCATAGAATGTAGAAAAAATTGGTGTGTGATGTGTCAAAGCCACCGTCAAACGTACTGCTGAAAATTTCTGTGTGACGTTCCATGTTTTTCATTGTCAGGAGAATAAATGTGTTTTGATACTGGTTCAAACTGCTCTAAGCACTATGTTACTTAACATCTGAGGTCATCAATCCCCTAGAACTTAGAACTACCTAAACCTAACTAACCTAAGGACATCACACACATCCGTGCCTGAGGCAGGATTCGAACCTGCGACCGTAGCGGTCGCGCGGTTCCAGACTGAAGCGCCTAGAACCGCTCGGCCACATATAAAATAAATAAAATAAAATAAAATATTAATTATGTATTATTGTATGATAGTGATTGGTTGTAATTAATATTTGCGTATCTGGAACTTGGACGTTTAATTATTCGGTATCAGACGCTTGACAATGGCTTTTTCGTAAATGTAATGTTATTCGTAGTTGACCGTGAAATAAGACTCAAATAATCGGACTTCGTATTTAAATCGTTTCCAAAGACTGCTGCGGTAGGTGCGGACTCAAATCTAAATCTCAATATTAGAATAATTTGCCAACCATGTCAATACGTCGTACAGAGGTGACTGTCTACTAAACATAAAAAGTTTACACAGTTAGTTAAATCAGGTATATTCAACCAATAAGCCTACAGTTAAATAATTCTACTTACTTTTATAAATATAAATTCTTTACAGAATCGAGTGCCTAGTAAGATTGCAACTCGCAGTGATCTTATATAACATTAAATATGGCGGTGTGCCAGTCAATAAAATATACGTGCTTCCAGCACCACTTGTCCAAGACCTCCCTCTCCTTAATCAAACATAAGAGTATCGTAATTGTGTTTTTGTTTTATCAGCGACACAGCGCTGCAGTTCTGTGCCATAGGCTTTATTTATTTCTCACAGATTAATTATTTAATTAAGATTTCGCGTTTCCGAGGAAACTCACGCACGGCATGCAAATGTGCCTTTATATTGCCCCCTGAATTGCGAGGCGAAAGGACACACCTGCAGGCGAGCAATTCACCTAAAGGCACAAGAAAATCTAAGTTATCTACAACTATTTACACGACTTACATTATACTGTATATTATATACAAAATTTGAATGACGCGCGTGCGCCGAAAAAGTTCTTATGTTGGCAAAACAGAGTGCGCGCATGCGCAGAAGCGTCTGTGTAACTCCGGCACTGCCGTTATATCGTAAATTTAGATCACGCGGTACAGTATTGCAGTTCATATTGTTCGTGTGCGCGCGCATTTCTTAGTCGTTGCACAAAGAAAATATTCCACCAAGATTACATATGAAGACTACATTCTATGACAGGTAACTTAGTTTTAAAATTACAATATTTGTTATAATACAATACAACTTTAGATTGTTGAATGTTCTTAGTTACATAGTATTGCAATGAAATGCTTCAACGAAAAATGTCCTGTTGTTTCAGGTGCATTGACCTATACACATCGTGTCGTTATTACAGTTTATATTCATCTACTGCACAGTACTGTTTCACAGGTTAGTGTCGTCGTGGTAAAGTTTTTTGATCACAGTAACATCGCTGTATAATAACGTGATTGATACATAAGCATGTCCATTTCCTATTTCCATTATAGTCGTTGTGATGCAGTTCGTTGTGACAAAAAGCATTGTTTATTACAGATCAGACGTGACCCGTCGAGTAATTAGTCCATATGCAGTTCGTTTTCGATATTCCGTGGAAGCTTGGTTGCAGAACCTCGGACGGCACATAGCTGGCGTCGATCCTTGGACAGTCCAGGTAAGTGTGTCCGTCACATTTCGAGAACATACCATTCCCTGAAGTTCCAACCAAAATTCTTCCACTCGTCGTGTTGTTTTCTGGACAGGCACGTTGTGACCATTTAGTCCAGTTAACATCTTGAAGTTAGATACTGTAGTAATGTCACTAGACGATGCACCAATTACGCACTTCACATTTTCAGTTTTTTTTTTTGCTAAATATAGCTCACCTAAATGTTCGTAGCTACTCATCAAATAAATCGTTCATCGCGTTTACAAAGGTACGATGCATGATGAATGTCATTAACAGTTTCTTTCACATAGGTTTCTGCATAGTTGCAGACTTAGTAATGTACGTTAATGTCCGTGATCAGTGGTTCACTACGCATTTTTTTTTAAAAAGTTTTTCACATTTTGGCACTCGTTATCGTTCAAATTTTCACACAGTAACAGTTACATTATACATCAGTTTAAAAAAAAAAACATAAGTAATCATACATATACACATCACATATTTTCTTAGCATAAACATAATACAGTTACACATAAACATGTTTACATCATCATTACATAGCTATAAATTATTACATTGTGTCACATTTGATTACATGGATTGCAGATATTTACGTCCTCTTTAACGGTTTTGCTGGTATTTTATCGATGTTTTTTGTGATGTCATCTGAAATTAAGATAGGTTAGACACAACATTCATTACATCAGTAGGCAAGACCAGGCATTTTCACTACTCAATAAATATTCAAAATAATAAGAGACGGAAAACTGTTCGATTCCTCGCGTTTTGTGCGTGTGTGTATAGTGTCTGTGTGGCCTTCGCTACTGGTAGATGCTTTTCTTGCTGAGAGATGTGCGTCTAATCTATTTCTCGAAGTAAAAGATCGCTTCACAGATGACGTCTGTCGGTTCGTCAGGTGTCATACCAAGTCAGTGGTACCTACAGTCACAAATGTTACGAGAAAAATTTATATATCATTCACTGCTACGTAATCATAAATTTTACTTTAATATTCTGTCTTCTCGGTGGTGCCGCGGCGTTGAAAGAAAAGTTCTTCTGTCTTCAACTGCGTCACTGGAACCGCTGAAATGAAAATTTCTATACTACTTATAATCTATGTTGTAATTTGTTTTAGTTCTTGCCACACAGCAGGTCGTTGAGATAACGGTACGTTATATGTCTTGTGGTAGAAGATCTTGTGAGGCTTAACTTCAATCTTGTACACATACGTGTTGATAACACCTAATCGTTTGGTAAAAACTTGTTAATATTTGGATAACACTTCCTGTAGTTTTATACGTTCATGTTCACTGAGAGCTGTAGCTTCATTTATCTTATGATCAAGCAATGTTTTCAAGTCCATTAGCTCTGTGTCAGATGAGTATGTGTGCGTCTTGAATGTCATTGTCAAGTACTAACTGAACAACGTCCTGTCACGCGGCGCCACGTATAACTCTGTAATAGCGTATTTACGTAGCTTATACTATGAAATACCAAGTTAGGCTTATTACGTAGTATGCCCCAACAGAACAAATAGTCCTGTCACGGTCGCCAATATAAAATAAATAAAATAAAATAAAATAAAATATTAATTATGTATTATTGTATGATAGTGATTGGTTGTAATTAATATTTGCGTATCTGGAACTTGGACGTTTAATTATTCGGTATCAGACGCTTGACAATGGCTTTTTCGTAAATGTAATGTTATTCGTAGTTGACCGTGAAATAAGACTCAAATAATCGGACTTCGTATTTAAATCGTTTCCAAAGACTGCTGCGGTAGGTGCGGACTCAAATCTAAATCTCAATATTAGAATAATTTGCCAGCCATGTCAATTCGTCGTACAGAGGTGACTGTCTACTAAACATAAAAAGTTTACACAGTTAGTTAAATCAGATATATTCAACCAATAAGCCTACAGTTAAATAATTCTACTTACTTTTATAAATATAAATTCTTTACAGAATCGAGTGCCTAGTAAGATTGCAACTCGCAGTGATCTTATATAACATTAAATATGGCGGTGTGCCAGTCAATAAAATATACGTGCTTCCAGCACCACTTGTCCAAGACCTCCCTCTCCTTAATCAAACATAAGAGTATCGTAATTGTGTTTTTGTTTTATCAGCGACACAGCGCTGCAGTTCTGAGCCATAGGCTTTATTTATTTCTCACAGATTAATTATTTAATTAAGATTTCGCGTTTCCGAGGAAACTCACGCACGGCATGCAAATGTGCCTTTATACACACCGGCCGGCGTTTTGGTATTGATTTATTACATTTCTTTTCCACAATACCCCGACTGATACGATCATTTTAAAATTAAAAATTTAACTCTGAAAATCCTAGGTTCACTTGAAAACATCGTTCTAGTTAGGTTCGGGGGAAACACGGCGTCCGACTTCACCGATTTTCAAAATCGATCAATATAATTTTTTTGGTAGTTAAATTCTATTATTTAACTAAAAGGAAACTTCTTTTTTACCTTTTAGTTTTCAGATATATGCAAGGGTTAGCCACAACTCCCATCGCTCGGTAGACGGAAGGTAGCACCGCTGTAAGCATTCGGCGCCTTTATCAATTACCTTGGCTCGTCACCTATGGGCGTACCACCGCGTCAGATGGACAACGAAGTCAGACTGTTCCTAACCAGCAAGAAAATGCTACTTAGGCGGGCAGTGCTGTAGGTTCTGAAGAGACAGGCTGAGGCGTAATGCCACCGAAGGATGAAACGTAAATCTGAGATTTACAACGTGAGAGAACTCTTGTTTTGATCTGCAGCCAAATCACGCTGTCAAAATAAACGATTAAACGGGCTGATTTCTTGTTAATTACTTCTTTCAACTAGCTTTCAATCGCTTTAAGTGTATCGAAGATTTTATTCGGTGCTCATAACATAAACATTTACGGCTGGCCGACACAACGCTATCGTGAGAAGTCACCGTGCATCGAATCGCTGCAGAACGCTGCGGCGGACCAACTTAATTTATTTCCCGGTACTGGCCGGGCTACGAGACTCGGGAACCTGTGGCAGCTGCCCCGGCGAGCGGCAGCAGGCATCCAGCAGTGGTCACGCTTCCGTTGTGACATTCGTGTGTTCCGAGTCACGAAACCACGAATACCTATTGAGGCATAAATAATCTGAGTATTTCTTTCCTCACAGTGTAGTTCAGCATAGTCTAGAGCGGGCAACGTAAAACTGAATTCCATCAGCAGTAGTAGTAATAGTAGTAGTAGTAGTAGCTTTTTTCATCAGTAGATCTCTTTTTACAAGGATACATGACATGTCAAAGTATTTACAAGTTTAGACCAATTCAAAATAAGCTGATTCGTCTACAAATACATTTACAGACTTCTAGTTAGAGACAATCATTAGATTTACTCCTGGTATACAATACTTTTTTTTACAAATAATTTACTAAATAATGTAATGCCACACTGTTCACTCATATCTCACTATCAGTCACTGCACACACTATACACACATTGTTTCATAAGACTTCACTCACTACACACACACACACACACACACACACACACACACACACACACACTCACACACACACTGGTGATCTCTGGGCCATTTTCTGTAGTGCAACTTCCCATTTTCTATCCTGAAAAACTGAGTCAGTATCCCTCCATAATGAGTGAGATATTGGGCTCAGAAAGAGGAAGAGGTGTTAGTGTAGTGCTATGCATTTCTAGAAAGTAAAAAAAACGTAAAGTGAAGGTGTTTTGTGGAATGTTGGATGTTTTATAATCAATTTGATTATTGAAACTTCCTAGCAGTACCTCGTCTCCTACCTTCCAAACTTTACAGAAGTTCTCCTGCGAAAGAGGTACTGGCAGAAGTAAAGATGTGAGGACGGGGCGTCAGTCGTGCTTGGGTATCTCAGATGGCAGAGCACTTTGCCCACGAAAGGCAAAGGTCTCGAGTTCGAGTCTCGGCACGGCACACAGTTTTAATCTGCCAGGAAGTTTCATATCAGCGCACACTCCGCTGTAGAGTGAAAATCTCATTCTGGAGACATCCCCCAGGCTGTGGCTAGGCCATGTCTCCGCAATATCCTGTCTTTCAGGAGTGCTAGCTCTGCAAGGTTCGCATGAGAGCTTCTGTAAAGTTTGGAAGGTAGGAGACGAGGTACTGGCAGAAGTAAAGCTGTGAGGACGGGGCGTGAGTAGTGCTTGGGTAGCTCAGATGGCAGAGCACTTGCCCGCGAAAGGCAAAGACCCCTAGTCCGCGTCTCGGCCCGGCACACAGTTTTAATCTGCCAGGAAGTTTCATATCAGCGCACACTCTGCTCCAGAGTGAAAATCTCCTTCTGGATTATTATTATTATTTATTTCTATAACATTTCTTATCAAACCCCTACTCTCTTTCACCTAGGTAATCCTTCAATCAATAGAATGTATTGCAGGTACATTTTAGCTGCCTTTTTAAATAAGTGTATTTTTGCAATTTATTTAATCTCTCTTGATAATTTATTGTGCAGTTTTATTCCATGGTAGAAAATGATATTTTGAGTTTTTTGTTTATTTTTTCTTGGTAAATGTAAGTTGAGTCTAGCTCTTCTTGCAAGGTCATGGACAGAGCTGTTTGTGCAGTAATTACCAATCTTATTTTTGATGTGTACAACTGACTGGTAAATGTACTCACATGGAGCAATTAAAATCCCCCGTGTTTTGAAGAGATCTTTACAATGAGCTCGACTAGTATTTTTGGTTATTATTCTTATGGCTGTCTTCTGGAGTTTGAAAATTGTGTTCATGTTTCGTGCGTTTGTTCGCCAAAGAAGAATGCCATAGCTAAGAATTGAGTGCACAAAGAATTCGGAGATAAATACTCATGACGTGCTCGTTGAGTTGTGTGTGACTATCGCGTGGCATCGAAATGGCGTACATCCTTGCCATCGGCCCACACAAAAAGAACATCAGAACGGAAACACGAATTTTTAAATGCGCTGATGTTAATGACTGATTATGCTACAGTGTTTCCTCTTACAACGCCATCGACACATGACAAGTGACTGTAAGGAACAAATACGATTGTAAGCAATGAAAAAACTTTGCAGTTGGGTTACGTGAAAGATAAAACCAATTTTACTGTAAAATAGTGGAAGTACACCGATATTACGAAAGTCATATAGGGTACCTCGTAATATAAGGTCGGATGCGCAGGAACCGTACGTCGCACGGGCTCAGCAAGTCGTTGGAAGTTCCCTGCAGAAATACTGAGCCGCGTTACCTCTGTAGGCGTACATAGATGCGAAAGTATTACCGGTGCAGGAGTTTGTCCACGAACTGACCTCTTGACTATGTCCCGTAAATATTCGAGGGGATACATGTCAGGCAATCTGGGTGACCAAACCGTTCTCTCGAATTGTCCAGAACGTTCTTCAAATCAGCTGTGAACAATTGTGGTCCTGTGACATGACATTGTTGTTCGTGAATATGAAGTCCATGAATGGCTGCAAATGGTCTCCAAGTAGCGGAACATAACCATTTTCAGCCACGGCCCACACCATTATGAAGCCACCACCAGCTTTCACAGTGGCCTGATGACAACTTTGGTCCATAGCATCGTAGGGTCTGGGCGGACTCGAACCATACCATCAGCTCTTACCAACTAAAATCGAGACTCATTTGACCAGACCACAGTTCGCCACTCATCTACAGCCCAACCGATATAGTCACGAATCCAGGAGAGACGCTGCAGGCGATGTCGTCTTGTTAGCAAAGCAACTGACGTCGATCGTTTGCTGACCTAGCCCGTTAACGCCAAATTTCGCGGCATTTACTAACGAATACTTACGTCGTACGTCCCTCATTCATTTCTTCTGTTATTGCATGCAGCGTTACTTGTCTGTTAGCAGCGACGAGCGCCACTGTACTCGAACCTTAAGTGAAGGTCGTCGGTCACTGCTTTATCCTTGGAGAGAGGCAATGCCTGACGTTCGGTATTCTCGGCACAGTCTTGACACTGCGGATCTCGTAATAATGAATTTCCTAACGATGTCCGAAATGGAATGTCCAACGCGTCTAGCTCCAACCACCGTTCGGCGTTCCGTCGTGCGCTCACAATCGCGTCGGAAACCGTTTGACATGAATCAGCTGAATACAAATGACAGCTACACTAAATGTACTGCCCTCTTATACCATGTGTACGAGATACAACCACCATCTGTATATGTGTATATCGCTGTCCCATGACTTTTGCCACTTCAGTGTAACACAGAACACAAATGGAAGCTAAAAATATGTCAGAGAAGGAATAAGTATGTGAAAAGTCGGACATTGGCAACCATGGGTCCAGTGGAGCTTGTCCAAAACACCATGGCGGCCAAGGAGTTTCACACGCTGATTGCAGACCACGTACACCCCTTCTGGTCGATCGTGTTTCCTGATGGCAGTGGCCATTTTTCATCATGATAATGCGCCATGTCACAAGGACAGGAGTGTGATGGATTGGTTGGAGGAACACAGTAGCGAGTTCCAATTGATCTCGCCAGATCTGAGCTCGATGGAACATATCTGGGATGTGATTGCACACGACGCCAGAGCTCATTCCCCCACCCCGGAATTAAGCGGAATTAGGTGACCTGGGTCTGCAGCTGTGGTGACATCTCCCTCCAGTGACCACCTAATGCCTCAATGCCTCCATGCCACGACGCATCGCTGCTGTTTCCATGCCAAAAGGTTGTCATATTGGCTATTAGGCAGGTAGTCACCATGTTCTTCCTGATATATATATAAAAGTTTTGCATCACCCCAGTTCCCAGAATTCTGGAGATAGAAGCTGACTGTGGATATTGTATCACAGACACAGTACCTTTAACAGTTCATAGATGTCACTAAACTCGCCCAAAGATGTAAACAACCATGCATGAGCAGCGCCTATTAGACGGAGGGGTCCGACGGCCGATCGGTTCCAGTCATTTCACGAGGAAGCAGGTACATGGCTCGTGTAGTCTCTATTTCAGCCATGCCTAGACGGTCATTACCGCGGTTCGATCGCGTCCGCATTGTTACTTTGTGCCACGAAGGGCTCTCAACAAGGGAAATGTCCAGGTGTCTCGGAGTGAACCAAAGCGATGTTGTTCGGACATTTAGGAGATACAGAGAGACAGTAACTGTCGATGACATGCCTCGCTCAGGCCGCCCAAGGGATACTACGGCAGTGGATGACTGCTACCTACGGATTATGGCTCGGAGGAACCCTGACAGCAACGTTACAATGTTCAATAATGCTTTTCGTGCAGCCACAGGACGTCGTGTCACGACTCAAACTGTGCATGATCTGCAACTTAACTCCCGACATCCATGGCGAGATCCATCTTTTCAACCATGACACCATGCAGCGCGGTACAGATGGGCCCAACAACATGCCGAATGGACCGCTCAGGATTGGCACCATGTTCTCCTCATCGATGAGTGTCTTATAAACCTTCAATCAGACAATCGTCTTAGACGTGTTTGGAGACACACTGTCCAGCGAAAGCAGCAAGGAGAAGGCTCCCTGCTGTTTTGGGGTGGCATTATGTGGGGCCGACGTACGCCGCTGGCGGTCATGGAAGGCGCCGTAACGGCTGTACGATACGTGAATGTCATCCTCCGACTGATAGTGCAGCCATATCGGCAGCATATTGGCGAGACATTCGTCTTCATGGACGACAATTCGCGCCTCCATCGTGCACATCTCGTTAATGACTTCCTTCAGGATAACGACATCGCTCGAATAGAGTGGCCAGCATGTTCTACAGATATGAACCCTATCGAACATACCTGGGATAGATTGAAAAGGGCTGTTTATGGACGACGTGACCCACCAACCACTCTGAGGGATCTACGCCGAATTGAGGTTAAAGAGTGGGACAATCTGGACCAACAGTGCCTTGATGAACTTGTGGATAGTATGTCATGACGAATACAGGCATGCATCAATGCAACTGGGTATTAGAGGTACCGGTGTGAACAGCAATCTGGACCACCACCTCTGAAGGTCTCGCTGTATGGTGGTACAACATGCAATGTCTGGTTTTCATGACCAATAAAAAGGGCGGAAATGATGTTTATTTTGATCTCTATTCAAATTTCCTGTCAGGTTCCGGAACTCTCGAAACCGAGGTGAGGCAAAACTTTTTTTGGTGTGTGTATATAATCGGAAGTATCCAGACGTATATTAGGGGATATTAAAATGGGATGTGTCCTCCCAGTGCCTTTACGACAGCTTGAAATCTGCTGGGGATACTTTCAATGAGGTCTGTAGACGAATATTAGCCCATTCTTCAAATGGTTCAAATGCCTCTGAGCACTATGCTACTTAACTTCTGAGGTCATCAGTCACCTAGAGCTTAGAACTAATTAAACCTAACTAACCTAAGGACATCACACACATCCATGCCCGAGGCAGGATTCGAACCTGCGACCGTAGCGGTCGCTCGGTTCCAGACTGTAGCGCCTAGAACCGCATGGCCACTCCGACCGGCGCCCATTCTTCCTCAGGAACACAAACCAGGGAAGGCAGTTATGTTGGACTCTGGGGTCTGGAGTGAAATCAACATTTTAATTCATCCCAAAGGTGTTCCATTGGGTTCAGGTTGGGACACTGTGGAGGCCAGTCCATTTTAGGACTATTACTCGGCAAACCATTGCCTCACAGTTGTTGCTCTATGACAGGGTGCATTGTCACACTGATACGATCATGGTCTCTGAAATGTTCCTCTATGGTATGCAGTATACAATGCCGTGAAATGTGTTCTTATCCTTCCAAAATCGCGTTTTCTTATGGCCAATAAGGGGAAAACACCCCTACAAAGAAGAACGCCCCTAAAACCTAGCACCACCTCCATACTTGACTACTGGCAGTATACATTTTGCTTAAAAAATGTTGTTACTTGGGATTGCAGACATCCGATTTGAAGCTACTGCTCTACCTCAGCAACACATGAGGTAGCTGGATTCGCTTCTTTAATAAAAAAGGCTAAATTTTCTGTAACACTCAGTGCATGAGCAGCTGCGCGATGAGACCAAAATGGCGGCCGTCGACAAACTGGTCATACTTTCCATTTACAGAACTTGAGCCAGCAGAGGATCACAACGCCCCTTGTGTCAAATTTAAGTAGTTGTTCCAATTGTGATCATAGCAGCCGTACTTGTGTAAGACGTGTATATTTCTATTATCTATTGTCAAACTACAATTTATGAAAGATGTTTATATTTTATTAATAGGATTAAGTAGGAATAATTAATATTTGTCGTGTTGGAAATAATTGTGGTAGCAAGGAATGTCTGCACCAAAGTATTGTTGGCAAGAGAGACCGCAAATTGATATAATTTTAAAAAGGACGGGAGAGACCGCGTATGGATACATTTTAAGAAAAGAGCGGGGAAGACCGCGCATTGATACATTTTGTAATGGTAGCAGGGATTGTCTGCACCATAAATCATTGTTGTCAGTAGAGACCGCACTTTAGCGTTCGTAGGAAGTCAGTAGAAAGCGAGATGTGAAGCGAGTTGGTAGCAGGTCTGAAGCGAGAGGTTGAGAGGAGCAGTGTGCCTGCCAGCCACCAGCTATGATTTACAAGAGATTATAAACGAATGTACAGAGACATCAGCTAACTATTATCATAAGAGGAACTAATATTACTGAATTATTTTCTTTGCGAAACTCAAGACTACTAAAGGTATGTTTGCGCAATGCTAGTTGTAAGATTATTGTAAAACGTAAGTCCCATTTGAACGCTTGTAAAATCATTTCATTACCAGCAGCAAATATTTGAAGAAACGTTTTCAGAATATAATTAATTTTTGCCAGCAATGTTGCATTACTGATTATAATCCATCCCAAAAACCATCAACATAAAACTTTGGAAAAAATTTATTGTTGTCAAGAAGATGTGTAACTATTACATGGGGGCTTATTTATTAAATTTGAAAATCATTTAAATTTTTTAGTAGCTGTATGTCCGATTACGCTGTGTCTCGTAAACGGTTGGCCCTGACTAGTATTATTACGCAATCTGACTGCATAGAACAACAACAACGAATGAAATGAAAATTTTCGTTAACACAATTAATTAATTAAGTCCCCAGCAACTATAAAACCTACGAAGCCAACAAAGCAAAAGTGTAGCTGTTCTGTGTGTGGAAGTGTGATTCAACGTACACATCTGGCACGGTTCTTCCTCACTAAGACAAGAAATTTTAAATATCATTTATACTGAAGTAATTAAGAAAAATAGAAATCCTTTAATTGCGCAAGAAAAGCAGAATTACACTGTAATACGAGAACACAAGCCAGATGCTTTGTTGACTGAACCTGTAATGACGCATTATTTAAGACATTGATATAATAAAAAGAAAAGGAAAAAAATTTTTTTTTTACCTTCATGTATTGACGAAAATCACTCTAATCATTACAATATATCTCCACACCGACTCTCTACTACCACATCTCAACAAGAACTCTCCACCACGACCTCTCGACAAGCATTCTTCACTAGCACATCTCAACAAGCACTGACTACTACGAGTTCTCCCCAAGCACTGCCAGTGGAGGCGGCTGAATAATACTCTTTGGCGCAATCTCTGGCGCTGTGGCTCAGTGTAGCCACCTTTCATATGCCCCGCCTCCACGGACCAGAATTTGATGGTATTTTTGCCAGCATTGGTGGTGAAAATACCACCAAATTCGTCCACAAAAATACAGACAAAAATAAAAGATAATATTTATACGTAAATATCACATAATTAGATAAAATTTTGGTTTTGCACTGACCTTTAAATACATAAAATACGGTAGGCAATACAAATTCTTTCATACATGTGACTTTACGTAATAGTTAACACAATACACAAAAAATCAGTTTATACAAATGTTCACATAAAATGCTTTCAATGATTAGTTCCAGCAGTAGCACCCAGCAATGGTCAACAGGTGCAGACACTAACAAGTGACATTATGTCAGTAGAAGCAGTTCCATTAGTGGCACCCAGCAATGTTGAATAGGTGCAGACACCAACAAGTGACATTATTTCAGTAGAAGCAGTTCCATCAGTGGCACCCAGCAATGTTGAACAGGTGCAGACACCAACAAGTGACATTATGTCAGTAGAAGCAGTTCATTAGTGGCACCCAGTAATGTTGAGCAGGTGCAGACAGCAAGAAGTAACATCATTTCAGTAGAAACAGTTCTAACAGTGGCACCCAGTAGTGTTGAACAAGTGCAGACATCAACAAGTGACGTTATTCCAGTAGAATCAGTCCATTAGTGGCACCCAGCAATGTTGAGCAAGTGCAGACCCCAACAAGTGACATTATTTCAGTACAAGCAGTCCATCAGTGGCACCCAGCAATGTTGAGCAGGTGCAGACACCAACAAGTGACATCATTTCAGTAGAAGCAGTTCATCGGTGGCACCCAGCAATGTTGAGCAAGTGCAGACAGCAACAAGTGACATTATTTCAGTAGAAGCAGTTCCATCTGTGGCAACCAGCAATGTCGAACAGGTGCAGACACCAACAAGTGACATCATTTCAGTAGAAGCAGTCCATCAGTGGCACCCAGCATTGTTGAACAGGTGCAGACACCAACAAGTGACACTATGTCAGTAGAAGCAGTTCCATTAGTGGCACCTAGCAATGATGAGCAGGTCCAGAGAGCAGTCCATAATATTCACTATCACTGATCACACTGTTCATCAGAGTTTATTAGCAGAAATTAAACATGTCCTAGTGGCACCAATCATGTAGAAAAAGTACAAGTAACACTCCATAATATTCACTATCCTAATCACACAGTTCATCAGCAGAAATTAATCATTTCTAAGTGGCACCCATTATGTTGAAAAAGTGCAGGTAACAGTCCATAATATTCACCATCACTAATCACACAGTTCATCAGCAGAAATTAAACATTTCTAAGTGTCACACATCAATGTTGAACAAGTGCAGGTAACAGTTACATACAAATTCTAATAAACACACAAATGATATCAGATAGTTGTCATATTAACTATTACAAATACACAAATATCAGTAAACCTATAATATTTATGGGTGTCAGTGCAAGCCACAACTAACAAGTAAAATAATATTTATGAGATAGGTTGGGACTAATTATTTGGGATTAGGAAAGGAAAACACACTCACTCATCTCTCATCCACATTAAGTACTACTGTGTAATTGAATAGTGTTAACTGTGTAAATGTAATTCTGTCAAAATTTGATGTTCATCTTGTGTATCAAGTAGTAGTGGCAGCAATGTATAACAGTCAATAATAGTTAAGTCAACGTCATAGTCATCATGTCAAGACCAATGTTTGCCAAGCCAGATCAAAATGTACGGTTGCTGAACAACTGTCAGTGAGCCAAGATATGCAATTACTTCCTCTTTCCAAAAAAAAAAAGTATATACTGCTTAGTGTTTTAATAAAGTGTGTGTATAGACTATCTTCCTCCTACTTGAGTGTTCTAGTCTGCTATCTTCATCCTCCTTGTTCCATACAGACCAACAAAAAAAAATATGCTCCTCACTTACTTTACCTCTTATACACCAAAACTCCAATAATCATCAGCATCACATAATCTCAATACTTCAATAATACCTCTTACGTCGATACATATAAATCTTATCATCAATATCATTTACCTTACCTCTTGTCCACAAAAACTCCAATAATCATCAACTCCACATAATCTCAATAATACCTCAATAATACCTCTTCAATACGTCGATACATATAAACCTTATCGCCAATATCATTTCACTTCCATAACAACTCTTTCCTCTAATCAGTCTCCTCGAACAAGTACAGATAAAAATCCTAATGCAAACCTCATCATCCCATACAATCCGAAGACACACTGTCAACACACAACCTCTGTGTAATCCATCTGACCCAAATCTTCTACTCATTATGAATTATAAACAAAAGAAATGCATACATGACCTCTAACAGACTTAGTTCGACTAACTCTCAGTAATTAAGTACGATTACGGAGTGTGAATGATCATAATATTTCACAGTGTGTACACCACTTCAAGAATTATGGCAAACAGAAGCAAACATGTGGAGTATTTCTTGTGTCAAGTGTCACTTCCTATTTCAATTGCTCACGAAAAATGCAGTGTAACAACTGCCAATGGTCTAAACCTAGTATTGGTATGTCATGTCGTTAGCTTCCTTCCTATTAGCATAAATTTATACAGCTTTCATAAAACCTCCAGCTCATGTGACTTCTATGAAGTTTCTTGTACTAATGTCGTTCGTCGAATTATAGCAGTTCATTTTCTTATCTTAAAAATATAAGGCACTGAGCGTAAGCAAAACAAGCAATAGCGAGTAAATATACCAGTAGAGAACAGAATGTCAACAGGTGGATGCAGCACAATTCTTACAACGAGCCTCTGCCAAGCGAACAATCTATAATTAATACAATAATGTGACCTAAACTCTATGTTTGTACACAGTATATCAGCATTTTTATATACCAAATTAAAGAGTAGTTATGACAACAAAACAGAAATGTGTAAATATGCAATCCATAAGCAAGGCAGCAAATATGTTATCTAACATAATAAACAGGTCATTAGCATCATATCAGCATAAGCAAATAAATGTTCATATGTCATCTTAATAAGTAAACATGAAGCCGCAAGCAGATAAATCACAAAGTATAACTTACATACATAATCACAGTCAGCACAATTACTCAGGTGACAATTATAATTTAAATAAATAAGCACAGCAGGCACATAATAAAAAAAATATGAGATCAGTGAAAAAGCAGTGCAGCCAAGCGATGCATAATATACACAAGTTACAACCCAGTTCATTAATAATCATTGTCAAAATCAGTTAACGTACGCAAGCACGTCGCTTCACACGTAAATTCATAGAACATGAAATTTAGCACAAAGTCTGAATCACGTAATTGCGAGCAGCAAATTACGTCTAAAGAACGTACCTAAGTGTAAATATGTTACCTGAAAAATGAACTCAATTAATAGTTACCTTTTTTAGTTTATTAGTTTCTTCTTCGAAATTACATTCTTTCTGAAATTTTCTCGATAGCAAGTCCTCTTAACGTCGGAGACACACAGAATTTACCTGAAGTTCTTAAATATTTTATAGAACCGTATCCTGAAAAATACTGAATGTTAATAACATAATTCATCAAGTCACTATAGCTTTATACTGAATTTAATCGGAGAAATTAGACTGTGCATTTGCTTACGGCTGTCAGTGCATTCGCACTGAGCGCTCGATCAGCTGTAGGCGCGTGACGTAGAAAGTAATTGTTTGCGGTCAACGACTGCCTTGTGCGACGCGCAGACTTGACTGTTGCTTTGAGTATGTGCCGCCGCCAAAACACAGCGCGGTATCCTTGTACTCTCCGCATGTTTACATATAACTGTTGATGTCTCAAAAGTATGTCATTCCACAAAAATTTTGACGTTTGATATATGATGTATTCCCTTAGAGCGTCGTGATTTAAGAGTTTCTACTTCGACAGTGTTATCATGAATAATTTTGCGAATTCTATATGGACCGTTATAAAGCAGAAAATTTTTTCGACAGAATCCTTTTCCTTTATGAGACAAACGATGAGACTTAATTAACACCTTTTGGCCAACTGAAAAAGTTTTTAAACGACCAGGACGCTTAGCTGATTTCTCTCTTCTAGCAGCCGCAGACACAATATTTTGCAGAGCCATGTTCACAACTTCAGAATGCCGTAGTTTCCGTGTAGGCGGAAAAGGAACGATTTCAGATATGTGTAGTGGTTAATAAAAAAAATGGGAGAAGAGAGACCGTGAAAAAGGGAAAGAATGAAAGAAATGCAGATCGGACTTTGTATTACGGAAAAGCTATCGGACTTCGTTATTCGGAAAAGCTATTGTTGGGGTGGTCCTTGTGGCGTTTTTGAGCAAAAGTTAAACAAATTTTCACTACAAAAGTTACTGAAAAGAAACCGAGAATAACAGAATGTAACTGACAGGGGCAAGTGGCGTAGACGAGAGATCATCCTTTACCAGATTAACTTATCTTCTTTCGGGCGGCGTCCACGTCTTCAAAAATCTCCTTCATTTCAGCGTGAAAAAATCTGCTCCGAAATCTTGTAATAGTCCAGGGATCACTAATTTATACCAATTAAAATCATCTTGATACTGTATGCAATTTAATTCACTTTGCTACTTCCATACACCGAATTTCGTAATAACTTCCACAATGTTTACACATTACAATCAGATCAAGATTAGCCATTAAGTTTTTACGTCAGCATCCGATCACGCCTGCCTTAAGCTTCGGCTAACAAGAGACAAATGAAACGGATAGAAAACAAAAAAAAGAGTTACAATTTTAGTATTTTCTCTGTCGTCGAGCGCTCATACCGCAGCGACGGGATATTTTTTATCTGAGGGAACGAGTGTAGCGCGGCGAAATTCAAAGTCTCGCTACATCGCCCCCTCGACTGTCACGCTAAAACATTTGGCGTGGCAGGCTAGCAAACAATAGAATAGATATACCTAAATGTCTACTACACATATTTTCCCAGGAAACGCCACGTGCATACTTAGAGGATTATCTTTGCCAATACTTGGTTTCTAAATCTATATACTACATACACTTGTTACAGTTTTGATCCTTTTTAGACAATTAATATATATATGTTTACATAGTGTGTGTTTGAGCAAGCTGCTCACCAGCGCAGTTAATGTTGTGCGCTTCCAGCAATCGTTGGCTTCCCAACGCATCTCTGGCAGCACGTAGTCTTTGCGCATGCGCAACAGCATCACTGAATTTCGCGTGCGGCAGTTTCAAAATCGCTGTGTTATGACAGTCTTCAGTAGTATTCGCTCTCACATAGTGTTCATTACAAGTTGTTATTCCAGCATAAATGGCGTGTTAAGTTCGGTGACACCATAAGATTGAGCGTGTGCGTGATCTGAAACAACGTCCATGTCTTCTGTTACGACACAACACTCCAGGTCCTTGTGCGTTTTCATGACTATTGTTCCCGGGGCATATATGGTCGATGTAGTTTTTAGCCTCCACATCGCCTACGACAGGTGCTGAGTTTATTGTCTCCAAGCATCTGAAGGCCGGCCAGGAACAACGGCGTCGATGTTCGCAAAGGTAGGTGTTTCACCACATTGTTTACACTTGCCAACAAACGTTCATTTGCAGTGTGAAAATCCTCATTATCGTCGAAGTAAATTGCAGTTTATATCGGTTTACAAACAGGTATTTGGTTTATGCGCCATAAGTTTCACAAACAACACAAAATTCGTCGTTTATAACGTTCACTGTTTAACACAGTTTGCAACACTTTTTGCCACATTTACATTTTAACAGTTCACTTTGTCCAAGCATGTTTACATCGTTAATTATGAAAGTTTACACTTCGTGGTCACGTTTCAAAATATGTTGACAATATGCAAAGTTTTAACACATATACAAATACATATAAATATACAAGAATATACACGTGAAATATTTACACTAAAAAAAATTATACTAAGTCCCATTGGCTTTCTTTTATTGGGGTTTATGGTCATCTTGATTTTCTTTATTAAGGTTTTGACGTGCCAAGGGATATAAGACTTAATGTTTAAAGCACGGGCTTTCCTTCATTTATTATTTATTTATTTATTTCTTTTGATTCCATATCTTAGCTAGTGGTTGACCAGGCTTGTAATGCCATACTCAATTTTCTTCATGTCTTTTAATTCATACCTGAAAGTTTACTGTCACACAATATATTCTTACATTCCATAAACAAACAATACCCAGCTGCAGTAGGTGGTAGGATAATGGAGAAAGAAAGAAAGATAGACTGGAAGAAACTATTCACTACCTAAAAACTGCCAAATCCTACTGCTAATACATAAAAAGAGTACACAATACGTTATAATGTTTGCATCACCTTCAAGGGGTGTGTGAAAGGGGCTGCTTACAATTTACCAAATCATGGGTAAATGTAAGTGTCCTTACGTCAAGTCTGTGTAGGGTAACATCATGACAGATTCTCTGTTTGTGTTGTGATTGTTCATATGACTTAGCGTATTATATCTTAACAAATCCTTGCATGAGTGAATCGCATATCTGCTCAGTACATCCTCAATATCTCCACTTCTTGTGGATACCGTCTATACAAATGGAAAATGTATCTCAGAGATTGTCTCTCTCATAATGTGTATTATATGATAACATATCAAATTTCCTCTCAAGAGTTCAACCATGAACTTTCTTCTACTTTAGTGAAGGTTAAACATCATGTATGTGGTATATATATATATATCATTTCTATCTGTAAATCATAAATAAAGAACATATTATTATAATTGACAGTAAAATGTCTCTTTCTCACTGTCCGTTGCTCGACGTCGGCTGCACGGATGGTCACTGCTCCTTTGCACTTACCTTGCATAGCCTGAAAAGTCAAATGTCTTCAACGTAGATGTAATTTTGTCATCTGTTCGCTTAAGTGGAGGTGTTGTACGAATCGCAAAACGGCCTTAATAACTCTCCTATCTTTTGCTTCCTCAGGGTTTTCTGTCTTGTGTAAAAAAATTTTTTTCTATACAAATGTATTCACATGAGGGCTGTGTAAAAACTATATTTCAACTTAAATTCCTTAAAATATCATTCTCCTGTCTGAACACAAACTATAAATGTTTTCTTCCACACAGTGGCTTAACAAAACTTAACAAAAGGTTACCAAGTTACACTTCTGCCATAAATTAAAGCTAATGTGTTTCCAAGTTACATTCTTGTTACACTTCTTTCCACAGCTGTAATCATCGTTATGTTCACTCTGCTTTTATTGCATTCATTCCTTTTCAAGGGCACTGAAAATAGATTCACATTTAACGTCTTGTACTCACGTGTTCTAACTCATCACAAATGTTTTCTTTCAAACTGAAATTCTTATGTAATCTTAAAGATGTAGACTGTTTACTCACTTCTCCATGTAGCACAATATTACCAAAACATTCTCACTCATTCCTTACTCACATATTCATCATAATATATATATATCCTTATACATTAAACATATTCCTCATCAAACATTAATATATCACATACGTGGGGCCATTTGGCACTTCCATTCTCATAAAACTCCAATAATATTTTCCTCAAATAATCTCTTGTCTCCAACTACTTCACAGTAACTTACCTTCTTATATTAACTTAAATATTAACTCATTCATACTGATCATTCATTCTTACTTCCTCATTCATTCTGCTACATACCTATGTCATTACTGATGTCAATAGCTATTATTTCCTCTCATTATAGTGCCTTGAAATAACTAACTAGTTGTTGATTCGCCTTATAATTTACAATTAACAACCAATGTAACCTGCGTAGACTTCATTCCTATATGAATATCTTTTCTCATTCAGTGAGTGTACTCATCTGGGTTTACATTCTCTTCGTAATTATGTGTACAAGTGTAACTGCAGTATATAATTTCCATAAATGAATGTTTGTGTTCTTAGGCTGTATAACTTAATGTTCGTGTATTCAATACAAATATTTATGATCTCGTTTTCACAGCAACTTGCTCATGTTCAACTTAGTTATCATTATATTATGTTGTTTTAGTGCACAAAGGGTTTCAAATGTCTGTGGGGACGCAGCCCCCTCGGCTTGTGAGATAACGGGTATTCTAGGGAGTAACAACCTGGGTGAGGTATGCTTGCTATTCTCAAAGGACCTGAATATAATAGCTGCCATTTTCTGTTCAGTTGTTTTAATTTTGTAGACTTGTGATGTGAACGCAAAAGAGCAAGGTCATCAACCTGATAGGTTTGTTAATTCCTGTTTTGCTGTCATTTTGTCATCGTACCTGAGGAAACAAACCGTCTCAGCCGTTGCGCTCTTACAACATCTCACGACCGTAGCACGAACGCTTAGCTCGGTCGTCGACTGTTTTCCGTCGTCTGCTGTGTTTGGCAGGGTTCATTGACCAGCTCCACTATGTTTACATTCCGGCCGGTTGGCGCCCACGCGTCAGCTGATGGCGCGCCGCAATTGTTATTGCTACTTCGTGGCGGGGAGTACATAACTGTACTGGGGAACGGCGGTGGATTCCGTGGAGGGTTATGATTTGTCATGCGTGAATTTTGTGTGTTCCACATATTCTGTCGGTGATTGTTGGGATTGGTATTGTTTTGGTGGTAATTATGTCTGTTATATGGCATGTTCCTGTCAAAGTAGCCCGGGTTTACCGGTTATTCTCACGTCTCCTATTGTTGTTGTTGTTGTTGTACTGTCTGTAATTTTCATTTTGCTTGTAGTTACCATTTTGATATGGGTGATAATTATTGTTATTATTATTATTATTCCACGAATTTCTGCGGTTGTTCCTACTGTCATACACGTTTCCATTTGGATATGTTTCGCGCACAGGCATCGTATTGTGTCGCGGCGCGGACGGATGGTTCCACCAACCACCGTCACTACGGTTCCTTTGGGGTGGGTACTGATTTGGTTTACTAATATGCGTAAAATTTGAATGGCGTGAATCGCCTCTGTAAACTACGTCCATTTGATCTAAGAAGTTTAAGAAAGTCTTAACGTCATTCTCCGGTACTCCTATTAATCTGTCTCGGTATGGAAAGGGTAAGTGGCTCTTCAAAGTGTCAATTATCGCTGACAAGTCGGCTGGTTTGGACCAGTACAATGTCTTGTCTAAGTACCTCTCAAAGTATTGTCTTAATGTCTCTTTTTTAGGGTCATAGGTTTCGGGGTTGCACACTTCTCTCCTTAGACTCTGTTGCTCATTCTCGGACCAGAATTCGTCCAAGAAGGCTTGTTCGAACTGTTCAAACGTAAGGCACCGCCGTCTCATAGCGGCACCCCACTTAGCTGCTCGTCCTCTCATGAGATTGGTGACGTATCTGATTTTATCGACTTCTGACCAACTACGTGGAAAAACACCGTCAAATGATCTAATAAACACAATAGGGTGGACTTTGTGCTTGTCCTCACTGGAAAATGTGTGGAAATACCCATGTCTTACAAACGTGTCATCGGCCATGCCGGTTGGCATAACTGTATTGATGTGATTTAGGTCACTTGCTACTCTAGGTGTGGTAACGTAATATTGCTCGTTCGGTGGAAAAGAAAGCGGCACATTGTAATTTTGATTTGAATTAGGTGATTCCACAATAGGTGGTGTTCTGTCTGTGTCATTAGCCATGGTTTTAGCTGTTTTGTCGTTTCCTGACGATGCGTTTGCACCTATCGCCAAACACGGCACAACATTGTCTCGTAATTTTGTCACTTCGTCTTGTATGTGTTTTGTCTCGTCTTTAACATGTGTCTTTGTTTTTGAAAGTATGTCCTGTGTAATTGTTTCAAGTTTTTTGTCCAGGTAGTCGTCACACAATTTACATTCATGTACAATTCTTTCGGCCATGTTGGTGTCGTTGTTTAGTGACGCGAGGTCCGTTCGATCTTCTAATTTTTCTATCTTTTCTTTGAGGTGGGTTTGTTCAAGAACTACCATTGTGAGCTGTTGGGTAATATTTCCCACTTCTTCAGTCAGCTTTTCTTGGGTGGAGCTAGCTGAAGTTTGAGCCTGAGCTAACTCTCCCACACGAGTGTTCACTTCCTGCTGCACATTAACTATTTGAGTTAACTGATTCTCACATCGGGTGATATTGTTTTTTGTTTCGTGTGTGAATGTAACCAAAGTTTCTTCCTGTTTAGTGACTCGGTTGAACAAAGTTTCAAATCTCTGGCTGAGCTTTTGAGTGGTGTTATTTAATTCTGTCATCTGTTTTGTCGTTCGTTCAAAATTTTCAGTCATAGTACGGTTTAATACGTCAAATTTTTCGTCGCTTTTATCTAGCCTTTGTTTAAAGTCCTGACCAAGTGCGTCCAGTTTTGCGTCAATTTTCTGACTAACGTCTCGTTTCATGTCTGCAAATAACTCTAATAGTCGGTCCAGTTTGTCAGTTTCCTGTGTCCGATTTGTGTCACATTGCTGAATTTGTCTCATATTCGGTTCTGACATTGATGTTAACAATGGCGCTGACGGTCTAGTCTCGCGTCCATTCCACATTTCGTCATTTAAAGTCGCCATCTGTGTATTATCACAAATCTTGCGAGTTTGAGGCAAAATCATTGCATTGATCTGTGAACTGGTCCATGGAGGGAAACGCGGACTTTCTTTGGTTGAAAGATGAATCTACTTCACTTAACTCATCTGCCGAAACTATCTCTACCTTACCGCGTTCCATTGTAATAGAATGTACACTCCTGGAAATGGAAAAAAGAACACATTGACACCGGTGTCTCAGAACCACCATACTTGCTCCGGACACTGCGAGAGGGCTTTACAAGCAATGATCACACGCACGGCACAGCGGACACACCAGGAACCGCGGTGTTGGCCGTCGAATGGCGCTAGCTGCGCAGCATTTGTGCACCGCCGCCGTCAGTGTCAGCCAGTTTGCCGTGGCATACGGAGCTCCATCGCAGTCTTTAACACTGGTAGCATGCCGCGACAGCGTGGACGTGAACCGTATGTGCAGTTGACGGACTTTGAGCGAGGGCGTATAGTGGGCATGCGGGAGGCCGGGTGGACGTACCGCCGAATTGCTCAACACGTGGGGCGTGAGGTCTCCGCAGTACATCGATGTTGTCGCCAGTGGTCGGCGGAAGGTGCACGTGCCCGTCGACCTGGGACCGGACCGCAGCGACGCACGGATGCACGCCAAGACCGTAGGATCCTACGCAGTGCCGTAGGGGACCGCACCGCCACTTCCCAGCAAATTAGAGACACTGTTGCTCCTGGGGTATCGGCGAGGACCATTCGCAACCGTCTCCATGAAGCTGGGCTACGGTCCCGCACACCGTTAGGCCGTCTTCCGCTCACGCCCCAACATCGTGCAGCCCGCCTCCAGTGGTGTCGCGACAGGCGTGAATGGAGCGACGAATGGAGACGTGTCGTCTTCAGCGATGAGAGTCGCTTCTGCCTTGGTGCCAATGATGGTCGTATGCGTGTTTGGCGCCGTACAGGTGAGCGCCACAATCAGGACTGCATACGACCGAGGCACACAGGGCCAACACCCGGCATCATGGTGTGGGGAGCGATCTCCTACACTGGCCGTACACCACTGGTGATCGTCGAGGGGACACTGAATAGTGCACGGTACATCCAAACCGTCATCGAACCCATCGTTCTACCATTCCTAGACCGGCAAGGGAACTTGCTGTTCCAACAGGACAATGCACGTCCGCATGTATCCCGTGCCACCCAACGTGCTCTAGAAGGTGTAAGTCAACTACCCTGGCCAGCAAGATCTCCGGATCTGTCCCCCATTGAGCATGTTTGGGACTGGATGAAGCGTCGTCTCACGCGGTCTGCACGTCCAGCACGAACGCTGGTCCAACTGAGGCGCCAGGTGGAAATGGCATGGCAAGCCGTTCCACAGGACTACATCCAGCATCTCTACGATCGTCTCCATGGGAGAATAGCAGCCTGCATTGCTGCGAAAGGTGGATATACACTGTACTAGTGCCGACATTGTGCATGCTCTGTTGCCTGTGTCTATGTGCCTGTGGTTCTGTCAGTGTGATCATGTGATGTATCTGACCCCAGGAATGTGTCAATAAAGTTTCCCCTTCCTGGGACAATGAATTCACGGTGTTCTTATTTCAATTTCCAGGAGTGTATAATCGTAAGTCAAAAAGGGAATAATATAAGTCTGATTAATAAAAATTTGACTCAAATTTAGGTTGAAATATTTTCTCGTCAGTGTAAATGATTGCTCTATTGCAAACAATGATTGAGAAAGCTGCAGCAGGGCGGACAAAGTTTTTCGTAACAAATGACTGTTTGGCGGTCAAATTCACGATCTTCATATGCTACAACAATACTATAATTACCACAAACTACAATAGAGATAGATAATTTTGGAAAAATCTAGAAGAAAACTACAGGATGTGTGGAAAGGGAAAAATGGATTCTGCAGTTGGCTATTGAATGCTTGAATGAAACATAATTATGCGACTCACCATTAAATTTTCTGTCTTGCAGCGGCTGGTCAAACACTTCTGCGTAAATCGTATTCGTCAAAATATGGATTTTCTTAATACATCTTCATCGGATAATCACCAAAAGTCCTCAAAATAAGTTTCGCATCAATATATGCCATGAAAAGAAAAACAGATTGAATTAGTTACAAAAATTCTTTACAATATTGTGGTATCATTTGCTTAGGTACAATAAAGTTTGTGTTTTAGTTACCATTTAAAGTTCAGGATTTTTTTATATTCTCTGTTGGGAAAAAATACAAATTAAAGTTTCAAATTTGCTCAAAAACGACACATCCGAAAATTGCGTCCTGTCGCGGGAGCCAGTTGTAGTGGTTAATAAAAAAAATAAATGGAGAAGAGAGACCGTGAAAAAGGGAAAGAATGAAAGAAATGCAGATCGGACTTTGTATTACGGAAAAGCTATCGGACTTCGTTATTCGGAAAAGCTATTGTTGGGGTGGTCCTTGTGGCGTTTTTGAGCAAAAGTTAAACAAATTTTCACTACAAAAGTTACTGAAAAGAAACCGAGAATAACAGAATGTAACTGACAGGGGGAAGTGGCGTAGACGAGAGATCATCCTTTACCAGATTAACTTATCTTCCATCGCGTGGCGTCCACGTCTTCAAAAATCTCCTTCATTTCAGCGTGAAAAAATCTACTCCGAAATCTTGTAATATTCCAGGGATCACTAATTTATACCAATTAAAATCATCTTGATACTGTATGCAATTTAATTCACTTTGCTACTTCCATGCACCGAATTTCTTAATAACTTCCACAATGTCTACACATTACAATCAGATCAAGGTTAGCCATTAAGTTTTTACGTCAGCATCCGATCACGCCTGCCTTAAGCTTCGGCTAACAAGAGACAAATGAAACGGATAGAAAACAAAAAAAGAGTTACAATTTTAGTATTTTCTCTGCCGTCGAGCGCTCATACCGCAGCGACGGGATATTTTTTATCTGAGGGAACGAGTGTAGCGCGGCGAAATTCAAAGGCCCGCTACATATGCGATTTGTCGGTGCTTTGTTTTTTAATATCAGAATAGGCGGTAAAGAAGTTGAATGATTAGGGAGTTCATTCAGAATGTTTTGAAAAATATGAAGATACTGATCCCACGTTCTGTGATTCTGAAGACAATAAAGACGACACAATTTATTGATTTCCTTCATCCATCTCTCTGAAGCGTTAGATTGAGGGTGAAAAAGTGAAATGAAAATTGGTTTAATTTTACGACGCCGTAGAGTACGAAGCCAAATTTTAGAACGAAACTGTGATCCATTATCTGATATAACCTTATCAACATGACCAACTTCTTTAAGAAATGTTTGATGAAAGCGTCAGATACTGAACGAGCTGTTGCTTTGCGTTACGGTGTAAAACACACATATTTTGATGTCAACTCCACTGCTACGAAAATGTACGCAAAACCATTAGTACAACGAACCACTGGACCGAACAAATCGACTGCAGCCATGTCCTTTAATTTCGCTGGAATGATAGGAAACAACGGTGCTCTGTGAGAAATTGTTGGCGGCTTAGCCTTTTGACATAATTGGCATTTGGCCAGAACAGATCGAATACGTTTTTCCATATTATTGAAGTAGCAATTTTCCCGTAGTTTGTGAAAGCATTTTCTGGGACCAAAGTGTGCATAACTGAAATGCGTATACCAAATCAGCTTATTAACCCACTCATCAGGAATACAAACTAACCAAACAGAGTTGTCGACCGATTTTCGTTTAAAAAGAACTTTCCGGATAGATCGCAAAAACGAGGTGTGGCCAAATTGTCCAATCTAACAAAGCGTCTAGGAAAATTAGAGACACCAAGGAAACTACGAACGTCACGTTTTGTGGTAGGAACAGCATAATTACGAATAGCGTCTAGTTTCTCTGGATCAGGAAGAATACCTTCTGTAGAAATAATGTGACCGAGAAATTTCACCTGAGAACGACTAAATTCAGATTTTTCTAAGTTCACTGTAATGCCAACTCTTGCAAAAATACGTAATAATGAATCCAAAATTTTGTTGTGCTCACTCCAAGAATGTTTAGCAATAAGAATATCGTCAACATATGAAGTAATATTGTTATGAAGATAAACCGGTAAAATTTCGTTTAAACTAGGAATGAATGCTGCTGAAGGTAAAGTCCAAACGGTAATTTACGAAATCACTTTTAGGTAAAATAGTCATATCAGGTTATTGTTTACTTACTCATTAGATAGATTGATAGTCGAAGAGTTGTTTTGACAGATGCAAAGAATAGTAAAAGAGTAGGCAGCGGTGCAGAAAACTAAAAGGGAAATAGCACCACTACAGCTCGGGGCCCTATGCTCGCTACAGCACATATTCACTTAGAGTAGTGAATCCCCTGAGGACATTAATAGCTGCACATAATTTCCAGTTTGTGACCTAGTGGCAAATTTGGCGGAAGTGCGTACATAAATTGCTCTAACCATGAACATGGATGTATGTCATTCTTAGAATTGCGGAAGATCTTAAATTTCCGAACAGTCAAAAAGTGTTTATAGTCAAAGTTTTCTCCTCGTGGCGACAAAGACCTACCGCGACTGTTCCAGTCACAATGACGATTATTGGTAAATTCACGCGCCTGGCGCTCTCTTGTTGCATCCCGTAAATGAAACAAATTATTTTCTTCAAAGCCCTCTGCTATCTGTGATTCTAAATTTCTTCTGCTGTCTTTTCCTACGATTTCGCCTTCAATTTGTTTGACTTGCTTTCGTAATGCCTCAACTTCCCTTTTAACGCGTTCATTAAATTTTCCCTGATTTTCAACATGCTTATTTATGTTCTGGTACTCTTCGGTTTCTGAAAATGGCAATGGTGCTGTATCATCTGAATCTCTGTCCCCATTTAAACTAAGACTTGTCAACTTATCTGAAATCTCCTCAACTCTTTCCGATAAGTCACCTATTTTTTCTTTCTGTTTATTTACGTCTTCCGTAAGTGTCGCGACTCGGGTTTCAGTATTGACACATTTGGTAGTTAACTGTTCATATTGTTGTGTTAGGTTATTTATTCTGTCATTTGGTACGGATTCCTCGATTCTCTCAAATATTTCTTCCTTATCGTGTGCACGTTGTAAATTTAACTCTGAAAATTTTTGTACTATCACGCAATCTCTTTCTTCCTGTTCTCTATCCTGTTCCCTTTGTCTAATCTCTACTGCAATTAATCTATTATTGTGAGAATTCAAAATCGGTTGTACTTCTTCTCTGATTTCTTTCTTTAATTCATCTTTCATATTTTTGAAACATGTCCCTATTCGTGAGTCTAACCGTGTTTCCAAAGTTCCCATCTCTGTTTTAAATTCAGATCGAAACTGCTCCATTGTTCCCCTATCTGTTTTTAATTCAGATCGTAAAGTTCCCATCTCTGTTTTAATTGTTCCCATTTGTGAGTCTAACCGTGTTTTTAATTCTGATCCCAAATTTAATATTACACCCATCAACTGCTCCGTATAAACTTGTTCGAAATTCTTTTCGCACCTAACATTTCCCACGAAACTAACTTCCTTCTGCATAGCCATAAAGCTATCTGTGTTCGATACTATTTCAGAATCTTCTATCGTTAATCTCGTATTCTGTGAATTTTCTGATTGGGAAAAATTTTGAAATGGTTCCGGACTACTTTCCCGACTTATTAAATTGTTTTCCACTTCATTATTCATCATACTGTTCTCCTGTGTTGGCGAATTCGCCATGTCAACAATTTCGTCATTCTGACTATCCATCATTTTTGCCTTTTTCATCGATCGCGTAATCATTTACAAAACATACAAAATTCTTCACTATATGAAAATTACACTCAATGACTCCTCATCTCCAACAATACCATTCACACGAAATGTTTCCCTCAAACACGATTAACGAACAATTGAAATAATTGTACTAAATTGTCAAATGCGTATACAAGACAACAAAATTAAATTCTGAAAAAAAATACCATTAGAAGAATGACAATTACCAAATCTACACATGCAAAATAGACTACAATTACTAAACTACAAATTACTACAACAATACTACTATCTACTATTTTTACAATCAGAAGAATTCCAAGGGACGATCCGAAGCAGCGGTCGCCACGTGCATGGGGGCTTATTTATTAAATTTGAAAATCATTTAAATTTTTTAGTAGCTGTATGTCCGATTACGCTGTGTCTCGTAAACGGTTGGCCCTGACTAGTATTATTACGCAATCTGACTGCATAGAACAACAACAAAGAATGAAATGAAAATTTTCGTTAACACAATTAATTAATTAAGTCCCCAGCAACTATAAAACCTACGAAGCCAACAAAGCAAAAGTGTAGCTGTTCTGTGTGTGGAAGTGTGATTCAACGTACACATCTGGCACGGTTCTTCCTCACTAAGACAAGAAATTTTAAATATCATTTATACTGAAGTAATTAAGAAAAATAGAAATCCTTTAATTGCGCAAGAAAAGCAGAATTACACTGTAATACGAGAACACAAGCCAGATGCTTTGTTGACTGAACCTGTAATGACGCATTATTTAAGACATTGATATAATAAAAAGAAAAGGAAAAAAATTTTTTTTTTACCTTCATGTATTGACGAAAATCACTCTAATCATTACAATATATCTCCACACCGACTCTCTACTACCACATCTCAACAAGAACTCTCCACCACGACCTCTCGACAAGCACTCTTCACTAGCACATCTCAACAAGCACTGACTACTACGAGTTCTCCCCAAGCACTGCCAGTGGAGGCGGCTGAATAATACTCTTTGGCGCAATCTCTGGCGCTGTGGCTCAGTGTAGCCACCTTTCACTATGAATTACGTAACTTCAGTCAAATTAATTAAGGAATAATGTCAGATTTGCTATTAAAGAATAACGACAGCTTTGGTAATACATACAGCCACTTATTATGACAGCCCACCAGCAGTTAATAGAGTATAGTAAACCAGAGTAAGTATATTCAGGTCGCAGTTCGATGTAGCACTCAGATTCCGATCCAGTAACAGTAAAAAAGGTAAGGAACAGTTTTGGGTTATTGCAGGTAACGATTGAGGGCCACGACGACACATTCTATGTTTCGTCGAAATAATCAGAAAATCACTTTTAATAAGCAGCAATTAAATTTGTATGCGAAGATTGAGAAAGAGAATAAATATCAAAGGGAAGATTTCATTTGTTATTATTAAGCAAGAGATAGAAATTCTAAGGAAAGGTTTGATGGGTTATTGTAGAAGGGAAGGTTGCGTAAAAAAAAAAAAAGAGACATAGAGGAGACGGGAAGGTTTCACTTAGTTGCCTCCATTAGTTACTAACCAGGTGCGATACTCGAAACAACAGATAACTTTCAGAAAGTCAAACATAGTTGTGATTTCAGCATTTTCATGATCAGCACTTGGTTGCTATTCCGTCTACGATGCAGTAGTTTTAATAATCGTCTTTACTGCCATCTATCAGAGCCCCATAAAAATGAAAATGTCTTGAATTTATGTCAGCATATAGGAATAATCCAGTATCTCTATTAAAATGACGTGAAAAGATGAAGCTGTCTTCCGTACTGGCGGGTTCCTCAGTCGCTATAACTGCCATTAGTGCTCTTCTCGTACAAAAAGTACGGAGAAGTTAAGAAATGTCCATGTCTTCCTCTGCCAGTACACTGGACTCGCATTCGGGAGGACGACGGTTCAATCCCGCGTCCGGCCATCCTGATTTAGGTTTTCCGTGATTTCCCTAGATCACTTCAGACAAATGCCGGGATGGTTCCTTTGAAAGGGCACGGCCGATTTCCTTCCCCATCCTTCCCTAACTCGAGCTTGTGCTCCGTCTCTAATGACCTCGTTGTCGACGGGACGTTAAACACTAACTTCCTCCTCCTCCTCCTCCTCTGCCAGTATATCAAATGACATTTCTTCTGATTTCATACGTTCTTCGTGATGGAATGAATGTATGGAAGTAAGAACAAATGCTAGAAACATTTGTTCAAACTGTTGTTGGATAATGAGACAATACTTTTGATACGTGCGCTTCATGCACGATCTAATTTTCCGCTCCCTTCCGTTCCCTTCCCATCCCCCTCCCCGCTCCCTGCAAACCCCCCCCCCCTCCCCCCAATGTCACCCCGACACAAATGACATGGCTCAATAACACTGTTCGTGTTCTGCAGATCAAATGGTTCAAATGGCTCTGAGCACTATGTGACTTAACTTCTAAGGTCATCAGTCCCCTAGAACTTAGAACTACTTAAACCTAACTAACCTAAGGACATCACACACATCCATGCCCGAGGTAGGATTCGAACCTGCGACCGTAGCGGTCGCAGGGTTCCCGACTGTAGCGCCTAGAACCGCTCTGCAGATCATACAACGAAAAAACGTTCATAGGTCAGCGAGATCTTCCTAACGTACAATACTGGATTCCATCTTTGGCAGCACGTGCAAGGAAAAGTACATGTCAGAAGAGAACCTGTTTTATACTCGTTCGAAGCCGTAATGTATGCATTGGGCCGTCACGAACATTTAAATCGTCAGCAAAAAACTTCCCAAATGTTAATGTTTCCAATGAAATATAAAATTACAAAACTTACATTCCTGCAAAGATAACAAGACAACGTAGACTTTAATTTGCTTTTGAAATCCAAGTAAGATAAAGAAAAAAACACTTTCAGACAGGTGTAGATGTTATCAGAGCTTCATGCTGGGAACAGTGATGTGAAAAATAATGAATCTGAGGCAGTGGAATAAAATACTTTGTCATTTCCCAGTGAACATCGACCACTGTAGTAACAAGGATCTTGCTATACGCGCGGAGTCGAGATGCATTTGCTAGTATAAGCCGATATCTAAACATCGCATAAGCTGGTTTGCGTGTGAGTGAAGTCGCAGCTTAATGTAAGACCGATATGTACGAGAAGCGGATGAGATTTTATCTTTGAAATATTATGACGACAACAGTGGCCATTACATAAAGTGTCGGGATACACTTAATATGCAAATGGGACACACGTGTACGAGAAAAGGATAGGTGCTGAATCATTGCAACAGTACAAGCCCGCCCGTGCGAGGCTAGCGACCTAGTACAGATAGTTAACCGGAGGCACACGTCTTTATTTGACACAGTATATTGTTCTGTGACAGCAGAACCATATTGAGAGTAAGTTCAACATTCGAACGTTTCTCCAAATTACTCGTATCCAAAGTTGTTATCTGAAACACGAAATTATTTTACTCTTAATGATAACGTAAAAATTCCGCAAGTGACTCCGGACTTGGCAATGCAATAATGACGACAGACACTTATTAATTTTTAGTGATCTTTTGATCGCAAATGTGGTGTCTTTGGCATATACTGTTAAATTACTTTTTAAGAGACTTGGAAACGCCTAGCAACGGTCTGTATTAACATGGTGATATAGCTTACAGAGTGTTGGAAATCAATTTTTGATTGCAAACCGTGCTGTACACAAGATCATCTCGTTGCACCACGGGGGCATAGCATCCTGTGCCGATTTTGCGTAATAGAATAATCGATAGTTACTTACTTCTTGTCGTCAGTGTTGTATCACATCATAATGCTTAAGCTTCTGCAGATGGAGGAAAAAAAGAGACACGAATTTCGGACTGAAGGAATAATAGAGCATCAAAAGACGGAACGGCATGGCAAGAAAGTTACAGGAACGCACTAAATAGGTATAAATTCATTTGTGAAATAACTTCGAAGAAACCGAAGACACATTTCTGAATACACCGTAGACGTGAGAACTGTCGTAAATGATCAGTTATATCATTTTGTACTCGTAACATGCCTTTTTCTACTTGAATTTCAGCATTCTTCTGTAAAAACGGAAATGAAATTCAAATAATGTAAAATCCCGCTAAAACGTTCCGTTCGGGTCATCTGAAGCCTGTGACGTCCCTCGCTAGCTCACTATTGCTACTGTCACAATGGTATTCAGGCTGATGTCTGTTTTGGAATTTACGTTTCGGAAAATGGGTTACAAATGGTGTATAGTACGATACCATACACATACATCTACAAAAACTCCTGAAAAGTTGTTTTTGAGGGTTCCAGAGAATGAAAAGATGCGTAAGATGTGGTTGTACTGTATCGGCCACCACGTCGACGCACAAGTTCACTGAACTTCATCAAAAATGAATTGCACTGTGAAGTTAGCATAAATTTACCTCTGTTATAACGAAGGATAGCGTCATTGAACGAAATTAAACTGCTAGTGATTGTCGTTTTACCCAGCTACACGATAATTGTTCCGTAGTTCAATTGTTGAAGGGGTAGACCATCGAATTTTATAAGATGATGTCCATGGATTGCTGGTTCGAATCTGACTCTTTAGAACATTATAACTTATTTGTGAAACGACTCGACAGTCCTCTCGTATGAAAACCAAATCACAATTACAAAACTTCAACACACCGAT
This sequence comes from Schistocerca serialis cubense, assembly GCF_023864345.2. Lineage (NCBI taxonomy): Eukaryota > Metazoa > Arthropoda > Insecta > Orthoptera > Acrididae > Schistocerca > Schistocerca serialis. The sequence goes on along the minus strand of NC_064638.1, from coordinate 86,780,505 downwards.
CAGTTACAGATTGTGTTTTCCTTGCTGTCTTAGTGGGCTTACTTACATTTGCAATCGCTGTTCATACAAGTCAATTTTAAAAAAGATATTTTCTAGTTAATCTGACCACACACGTTTTACTTTATTAGAAACAATGTTTTTATCTTCGTACTGTCCAAGTACAATCGTTATTGTTTAGACTTTCCCAGTTTCATGATGTTACATGAAGATGAAGTAGGCATACTTCAGACACTAACTTTAGTTAACACTCACAAACATCACAGCTCTTAACGTTTGTGTCACCTGCAGGTTGTACACGCTTTATATCTCTCCGTAAAAACCTCATCTTCCTACATGTCGTTGTACTTGGACATATGATGATATCTTCACTACTAGCGATGCTTTCCAAATGCATTTATCCTTTGTTATCCATTTCTCAGACTGAGAATAAGTGAAACTATATAGTATAATACGTCCCACAATCTAGAAACCTGCTACAATCAGTTCTTGCTAACGCTGTTTTCATATTTCGTACAAAACATTTAAAAGTATATGACCCCGCCGCTATTAGAACATGTGATCTCTTTAATTGCACTTAGATGCGCTACCCGTTGCGCCACCGAAAGCGGCAGGATTCAATATCTCTGCAGAGGAACTGAGCACTAAGTTTTTCCAAGAATAATTTTATTGCATTTTGGGACGTAGCTCATGACTAATTATCAACAATCTAGTTATAACATACGGACCCATTTGCCAAAATTCTACAATTCCTTACTTTTGAGCGAGTTTAATGATGTTGCAGGGAACAAGGAAAAGCATGTCCGTCGTTGCTCATATCGCCGATCTAAATGGGTGTAGCATAAAGGCATCAACTTTCGCAAAACTTCCACTATCAACGCTCACAAAATGTCTGTCTATTATTGCTTAAAAGTTTAATTGTGTTTTCCATCACTAAGCAGCTAAACTATTTGCAGAAAAAGTACGTAAAAACCTCGTAACTTCGGCCAACGCTCTTACAACACAAGTATAGCTTCGTGTTACTCCTAGTCTGTGACGTCACCAGAGCATCAGTCAATAACAGAGCGTTTTCGATCACGTGGCCAGATCTTGATATTTAATGATTTTCAAGAGTTAATTACATAAAAATGACAGATATTTTGTGAGGATATCGAACGTAAATGCTAGTTAAATCTAATAATAAGTCAGAATAACAAAAATCCTAACCATATTTTTAACATTGGAAAATAGCCTATTGCTGTAATGACGTGCAGCCATCTACCATTAGTATATTTAGATCCACACATTTTGTCGTGCCTAGAGTGAGGTGCGCCCACCTAGGTGTCACATTTTGCAATGACGGCTTAAGAGAAAAGATATACTTGTCATATGCAATCAGACGCAGCTTTTAATGCCACGTGAACAAGTTCAGCTACTTTTGCCATTCGTATGGTGCTAATTTGGCAACCAAAAGAATCAGCTCTTTAACATAGTCTGAATATTTCCTCCTAGCAAGTGCTGCATCACTTTCTGGGATAACTCATCATTAGAAAATAACCAATGACAATAATCTGTGGTGTTCACCCATAATCAAATTGTATACGACTATTCAAGAATTTATCCACATTCTCAAGCCTTTCAAAATATGTATATCTGCTAAAGAAATTCATCATAGCTTTATTTAATCTACACTACCGGCCATTAAAATTGCTACACCAATAAGAAACGCAGATGATAAACGGGTATTCATTGGACAAATATAATATACTAGAACTGACATGTGATTACATTTTCACGCAATTTGGGTGCATAGATCCTGAGAACAACCACCTCTGGCCGTAATAACGGCCTTGAAACACCTAGGCATTGAGTCAAACAACGCTTGGATGGCGTGTACAGGTACAGCTTCCCATGCAGCTTCAGTTCATCAAGAGTAGTGACTGGCGTATTGTGACGAACCAGTTGCTCGGCCACCATTGACCAGACGTTTTCAATTGGTGAGAGATCTGGAGAATGTGATGGCCGTGTATCCAGAAAGGCCAGTACAGGACCTGCAACATGCGGTCGTGCATTATCCTGCTGAAATGTAGGGTTTCGCAGGGATCGAATGAAGGGTAGAGCCACGGGTCGTAACACATCTGAAATGTAACGTCCACTGTTGAAAGTGCCGTCAATGAACAAGAGGTGACCGAGACGTGTAAACAATGGCACTCCATACCATCAAGCCGGTGATACGCCAGTATGGCGATGACGAATACACGCTTCCAATGTGCGTTCACCGCGATGTCGTCAAACGCGGATGCGACCATTATGATGCTCTGAACCTGAATTCATCCGAAAAAATGACGTTTTGCCATTCGTGCACCCAGGTTCGTCGTTGACTACACCATCGCAGGCGCTCCTGTCTGTGATGCAGCGTCAAGGGTAACCGCAGCCATGGTCTCCGAGCTGATAGTGCATGTTGCTGCAAGCGTCGTCGAGCTGTTCGTACAGATGCTTGTTGTGTTGCAAACGTCCCCATCTGTTGACTCAGGGAACGACACGTGGCTGCACGATCCGTTGCAGCCATGCGGATAAGATGCCTGTCATCTCGACTGCTAGTTGTTGTCGTTGTTTTTTGGGGAAGGAGACCAGACAGCGTGGTCATCGGTCTCATCGGATTAGGGAAGGATGGGGAAGGAAGTCGGCCGTGCCCTTTCAGAGGAACCATCCTGGCATTTGCCTGGAGTGATTTAGGGAAATCACGGAAAACCTAAATCAGGATGGCCGGACGCGGGATTGAACCGTCGTCCTCCCGAATGCGAGTCCAGTGCCTAACCACTGCGCCACCCCGCTCGGTCGACTGCTAGTGATACGAGGCCGTTGGGGTCCAGCACGGCGTTCCGTATTACCCTCCTGAACCCACTGATTCCATATTCTGCTAACAGTCATTGGATCTCGACCAACGCGAACAGCAATGTCGCGATACGATAAACCGCAATCGCGATGGGTTACAATCCGACCTTTATCAAAGTCGGAAACGTGATGGTACTCAGTTCCCCTCCTTACACGAGGCATTACAATAACGTTTCACAAGGCAACGCCGGTCAACTGCTGTTTGTGTATGAGAAATCGGTTGGAAACTTTCCTCATGTCAGCACGTTGTAGGTGTAGCCACCGGCGCCAACCTTGTGTGAATGCTCTGAAAAGCTAATCATTTGCATATCACAGCATCTTCTTCCTGTCGGTTAAATTTCGCGTCTGTAGCAGGTCATCTTGGTGGTGTAGCAATTTTAATGGCCAGTAGTTTATCAGTAGCTTAGAATGAAATTCGAAATGCATCCACAAGAATCTTTTGTCATTAGCACAATGACATAAAATGTTTTTATGGCCGCAAAGAAAATTTTTAATATCCCTAAAATTTCCTTTTGAAAGCTCCTTCCATTCCACAGACGAGTATTTATTCAAAATTTCTAGTATCTATGTCTAAACACAAAACACTTCTTATGTTAGTAATATAAGGCCTCATATGTTCATTGTTACTAACGTGAGAGTAGCTCATGAGTAGTACATGAGTACTACTAATGACTAATACGTTCGTTGCTCTCAAATTTAAGCTAGTGCGCTGTTCAGTAGCTTGTAAATATCTATCATGTAGCTACACTCACAAACATTTGATGTTTATGCAGGCTGTAAACTGACTCTTTCCACATTATTTAGATATAAATGGTGGAAATAATTTATTCTAACTCACTACGGAAATATCTTTAAGTGTTCCAGATTTACAGTCAGAAGTGCAGCGACAACTGTGCGTGTTTACAAAGACAGCCGGTTCGCAAACAAAGCGTGCAACAGCGGGGGTTAAGTGTTATCATGTAATCATTAGCATACAACAGTTTAAAAGAATCCTTGTACTTGTTACGCTGCAGACAGCGTTCCATTCAGCAGTCGCGGGCTCAGAGTTGGCTCCTCAGACGGGTTTAATTATCTTGTCACCTCGCTGGCGCCAGCCTGCTGTCTCGGCGCGCCCTCACCTGTGTCTCCCAGGAGCAGACGCCTCATCGTAGCAGTGGTGGGGGGTGGGGAGCGAGGGCAGCCCCCACCGCACCGCCACACTTACAGCCCGCTGACCTCACGCAGGTCGACGCCCTTCCTCTAGATATAAACAACTCAGCAGTAGAGGCGCTCAGCTCCACTAGATTAATTCTCTCGGCGAGCTTGTACAATGTTCGGCGGTCAGGTAATTGGAGATTCACCAAAAATGTATATGTGGACGACTGCGTAATGCAACTGCTCGGTAATAAATTCCAGACCTCCGCAGGCGACTGCAGTAATGCTTAACACAGTGAGATACTTCCTTTCTATTTCACTGGCTACACCACATAATAATAATTACATCCTGTCTCGAAACAAGCAACGGTATTTCGTTATACAGCTCCACTTTTTGACTGTGGCTTTCTTGTTCTTTGTATTAATTGATAGCTTCGTCATTTTTTTGGGTTAGACAGTGGCAGATAATGAGACTTTTTGCCCCATCACTATAAAATTAGATAAACTGGGACTTGCAGTACATAATTAAGGTCCTTGACGATGAGTTCTATTCGATGAGGACGGACGATAATATCACAGCAACACTGCTTTAATTGTAGGACCATTTAAAAACTTTCTGTGGCCACTTTTCCTGCAGGGCTCTATTTTTAAATGATAAATTTTTCTCACAACGATTGGTTTTTTTTCAGTTGAATTTATTATTTAAAAAGGCCTTGCATGAAAAATGGTGTCTTCTTTCAAGGGCTCTCCACTCTGCAGCAGTTGCTCTGTATCACCGAGGGGTTCTAGGCGTTTCATTCCGGAACCACGCTGCTGCTACGGTCGCAGGTTCGAATCCTGCCTCGGGCATGGATGTGTGTGATGTCCTTAGGTTAGTTAGGTTTAAGTAGTTCTAAGTCTAGGGGACTGATTACCTGAGATGTTAAGTCCCTTAGCGCTCACAGCCATTTTGTTCTGTATCTCAGCTTCCGTGATCATGACAGTCTTCCTCTTTCTGTTCTCTCTTCGTCATCATTCTAGTTACTTCTGCTCTCCACGTCAATCTCGGCCGTCCACGCTTCCTCCTTCCTGGCGGCGACCATTCCAGGACTGCTTTTGGTAGTCGCCCTTGTTCCAATAGAGCTCTCCATTGGAGAGCTCTATTGGAACAAGGACGACTACCAAAAGCAGTCCTCTCCATTGGAGAGCTCTATTCTCACTTCTATGCGCTACTGGTTGTTCCATACCCAGTATCTCCCTAATTTCCTCATTTCTTCTTCGCTCTCTTCTGGATATCCTGGCTGCGCTCCATATTCCCATCCATCTCTACTGCTTGTATTCCGCTTCTCTGTTGCTCCTCCAGAGTCCATCCTTCTGCATTATATGATAGTATGCTTTCCACTGCTGTTTACTGAATCCTCTTCTATGTTTCTTTTGACATTTCCCGACTCCACAGAACTCCATGTAGCATTTTGATTGCTCCTCTTGCCTGCTGGATCCTGCTTTCCACACCAGCTTCACAGCTTCCCGAGGAATGGATAATCGATCCCGAGTACTGAAACTGTTTCACTGCTTTAAGAGAACCTTGCGGCAGTAATACGTCCCTTCCTTCTCCTTCCACTGCTAGATATTCCGTTTTGTTCATATTATTCTACGCTCGACTCGTTCAAATGCTTCCATTAACTTCTTTATCATAAATCTGACATTCTCTGTAGTTTGTGCTATCAGTACTTGATCATCAGCAAATAATAATTAGAAGATAGTACCACGCTGGAAAGAAATTCCCATACCTCCGCATGACTGATTCCACTTCTCCAATTAGCCGGCCGAAGTGGCCGTGCGGTTAAAGGCGCTGCAGTCTGGAACCGCAAGACCGCTACGGTCGCAGGTTCGAATCCTGCCTCGGGCATGGATGTTTGTGATGTCCTTAGGTTAGTTAGGTTTAACTAGTTCTAAGTTCTAGGGGACTAATGACCTCAGCAGTTGAGTCCCATAGTGCTCAGAGCCATTTTTGAACTTCTCCAATTTATAGTGCACATATATTCTAAACAGGGTCGGCGACATACTGCAGCCCTGTTTAAGCCTTCCCGATGTTCGAAATGTCTCACTCAACTTTTTCCCTGCTTTAACTAGTGCTTGACATTGGTGAGACATTCTCCGAATTAGAAATATTTGTTGTCCTTCTACACCTATATACTCCATCGCTTCCCATAGTGCTTTGGCGGGTACAGAATCATATGCTTTTTCTAAATCCATAAATATTTACGTGTACTTCCTGACCCTTAGAATACACCTTCTTATTTACCTCTCTAAGGCTAGAAATATGATCCATATAAGATCGCCCAACTGTAAAACCTGCCTGTTCCTCTCGCATCTTCCCCTCAATTACATTCTCCAACCCGTTTTTCAGTATCGCGCTACAAATTCCCCTATAATTGTTTGGGTTTTTATTTTTTCGTTTTTTATAGACAGCATGTATGTCTGATACACACCACTTACTTGGTATTTTCTCTCCCTCCACAATCTGACTGGACAATTTACATATTTTTATCACTATTTGAGGGGGCCCCATATTTTCACAATTCCATCACAACTCCTCCATGTCCACTTGCCTTTCCATTTCTTGCCCTTTTCAGCATCTCTTTTACTTCTTCCTCTAGCATAGATTCTGTATTACCTAATGTGCTAATTTTATTGCAGACATCTATTGCAGACATCTATCACGTTGTCTCTTATTTTTTCTGTCAGAAGTTCATCATCGTGCTTTTTCCACTGTCCGACAGATGCATGTTGTATTGTGGGTGCAGGATTACTAGCCATTTTCATCTCTTCTAATCATCGAAATGATTTCAATTAATAAATTTACCATGACCAATAACCCATAGAAAATAAAATACAGGTGAAATCAGCGCTTTGGATGACAATATACTCACTAAAAGAAAAAAGTTAAGCTCCATGAGGAAGAGATGTAACTCAAATGAAAGGTTATGTGGTTTTATTTCAGTTGTTAGGAAATCAAGCTAAATGAACAAAGAATTGCCCGTTTGACCACAATGCTTGTTCTATATCACTGTTAAGTGGCACCCCATTGGTGGTGGACGCATGCATTGATTCGGTTGTGGAGGTTGTCTTACAGCCAATGTATCCCCATTTGAGGTATGTAGGCCCACAGCTGTTGTAACTTCTACATTCTATAGATTGGCTGAGACGAAGTTAACGTCCGAGCTGGACTGACACGTGTCATATATGGGATATATAAGGGTAAGTTGCAGGCCAAAGGAGCGTCTAAAAACCCATACACAAAATCCATAACACATGCCATGTATAGATGAGTATTGCCCTGTTAAAAGACACTAACTGGATACTGTCCCATGAGATGAACACATGTGGACAAAGGATACTTGTGGCACACAGCTGTAGCGTCCGAGTTCCCTGCATCAATGCCAGAAGTGACCCGAAATCGTACCAAATGGCCGCAAACATCGTATATTAATAGTAAAAGAATTACAAATTGTATACTGCGATTAAAATGACTTTGTGACTGGCGTTTCAGCGAGTCGAGTAGCAGAGGACAGTGGCCATCCAATCATTGTTCTTCCTCGAGTGCCACGTGCTCGCTGTGTTGACTGTTTCGTAGTTAGATGCAGCGCCGTGTGAGGCGTGGCCGTCTCCACGCCGGCAACACTGCCCCACCCCCTCCCTCTCTGTCCACTGTGATCCGCCAGTAACTGACAAGGGAACCTCCCCATCGCATCCCCCACAGATTTAGTTATAAGTTGCCACAGTGGATAGACCCTGAAAAACTGAACATAGATCAATCGAGAAAACAGGAAGAAGTTGTGTGGAACTATGAAAAAATAAGCAAAATATACAAACTGATTAGTCCATGTGTAAGATATGCTCCATCGAGGAGAGAAAAATCTCAGGAGCGCCTTGGTCCCGTGGTTAGCGTGAGCAGCTATGGAACGAGAGGTCCTTGGTTCAAGTATTCCTTCGAGCGAAAATTTTAATTTTTTATTTTCAGACAATTATCAAAGTTCAGGCACTCACACATAAATCAACTTCGCTCTCCAAAATTCCAGGACATGTTCAGATTTGCTTGGACATATGCAGGATTTGACGGTCTACACACGGAAAAATTTGAAAAAGTTAAAAAGATATGTTTTGACAGAGCACAGGGAAAAGTGCGCGACTGTGAGACTTTTGGGTTCATTTATTGCAGTTTATGTGACAAACTCTTCTGTTTTCATCACTTTTTTGGGAGTAATTATCACCTCCACAAGAAACCCTAAATCGGGCAACGTAGATGAATCTTTTTACCCATTCGCCAAGTGTACAAGTTAGGTGGGTCGACAACATATTCCTGTCATGTGATGCACATGCCGTCACCAGTGTCGTATAGAATATATCAGACGTGTTTTCCTGTGGAGGAATCGGTTGACCGATGACCTTGCGATCAAATGTGTTCGGTTCCCATTGGAGAGGCGCGTCCTTCCGTCTACTAATCGCACGGTTTTGTGGTGCGGTCGCAAAACACATACACTAAACTTATTGCAGTGAACAGAGACGTCAATGAACGAACGGACGGATCACAACTATGCGAATATAAAGAAAAACTTTTCGCTCGAGGGGAGACTTGAACCAAGGATCTCTCGTTCCACAGCTGCTCACGCTAACCACGGGACCACGGTGCTCCTGAATTGTGTCCCTTCTTGATGGAGCATATCTTGCGCATGGACTACTCAGTTTGTATATTTTGCTTATTTTTTTATAGTTCCACACAACTTCTTCCTGTTTTCTCGATTGATCTGTGTTCAGTTTTTCAAGGCCTATCCACTGTGCCAACTTATAACTAAATCTGAGGGGGGTGCGATGGGGAGGTTCCCTTGTAAGTAATTTTAATTCGAATATAACAAATTGTTCATTTTGAACTTGATGAACGTTACACATAAATTCTGCACAGATGACGATATCAAACGCAGATAATATTAATGTCAGAGTACGTACAACACGCTCATAATAACATTAATTTACCGTTTTATTGATTTATTTACTACTGAACACTTGTTAATCTTGCGCACACACATAATGTTAAAGAACAGCAACACATCAGCGAAATGTGCGGCTACTGATACGAACAGCTGCTATTTCTGGAGTCCAACAATGCTGACTACTCGGGGTACTCGCTGGCGCAGACCGATAGACGATCAGTGCACTGCAGCTATTGCCTAGCTAGCACACAGGTTCACTCTCGCTTTTCCGAACGTTTTTATTGTTCATATAGGACAGTAGCTAATCCTGATATGGGCTGCAGTGTAGTATTATGTTGTTTTGTAAAAAAAAATCGTAGTGTATTAAATCGACATGTCTGAGATAAAGTTGTATTCGCCATTCAAGTAACACTCTTTAATAATCATCCAGATATTTGAACTTCATTTAACATTGATTAAATTGGATACTGTAACGCCTCCATGTATGCCACTACATGATTCTATGAATGTTAAGAGCAGTATAGCCAACCGTTGTGTAGAGCTTCGAATACGGCTATCTTGGGTCAGAGAGGCATTGTATTGTATTGTATGTTAACTGGGGACCTAGAAACGACGGAGAGGCTCCGTCCCCGCCGCAGCTGCAGTGGTCCACAACCCCACGACGACTACCACAGTCCACTTCACCCCTCCGCCGCCCCACACCGAACCCACGCTTATTGTGCGGTTCGGCCCCCGGTGGACCCCCAGGGAACGTCTCACACCAGACGAGTGTAACCCCTATGTTTGCGTGACAGAGTAATGGTGGTGTACGCGAATGTGGATAAACTGTTTGCGCAGCAATCGCCGACATAGTGTAACTGAGGCGGAATAAGGGGAACCAGCCCGCATTCGCCGACGCACATGGAAAACCGCCTAAAAACCACCCACAGACTGACCGGTTCACCGGACCTCGACATAAATCCCGCGCGGAAAGCCGTGCGTTAGACCGCACGGCCAGAGAGCCATTAGTAGCCTCCTGGTCAGCACCCATTGTGAGGTTGGTACAGGTAGGAACCACTTACGCCCTCTGAGCCCTTCCGGCCACTGTGTGTGGACTCCGGACGAGAGAGACGGTTAGGTTACTCTTCCCTAGGACGACGGTGAGTACGGATAATCTGAGCAGCGTCTCCGTTTGCTGAGTTGTAACGTGTGAGATCTTTGAGTTTCCGGTAACCACTGTGGTGCGTGGCATTGATAATCATGACGCACCAACTAATTCAATCAGGGACCGGTGTTAGTTCCAACAATATTCCGTTTATTCGGTGAGATTGGTTTTGCAACTCCAACTTGGCGTGGACTAGCGGCACCACCACACGATGCACAGCTTTAGTTAATTTAGCGCATTAGGTATAAATGTGATGTGTTTTGTGGAATGTTTGTGCTAAAAATTTATTTAATTTACCGTCCAATTTGTGTTTCATTCCCAAGGACTTAGTAGCCCGTACTCTGGCGCACCACGTGTTTTTCTGTGTACACCATGAGGCTCCAGTTCGACGTAAACACCTCTCGTGTTCGAATTGTAGCCTCAGTTTCATGACGGAGTAGATGTGTTCTTGTTTGGTAAACTTATTTACAAAATTACTGAGTTGTACTGAATTTTAGAGTGGACTTTGTTCTCTGAAATTGACCGTTAAAGACAGTCGCGCTATGACCCAGTGAGCTTATATGTGGCACAGGGAAGGTTTTTTCCTAAATCCTATCTTTCGTGGTGTGAGTGACCAATGTCAACGTGATCGTGATACATCGTATCCAAAATTTAGCAATCTTGCCCCACTCGTATCAGTCCAGATCCTGCACTGTATAATGTACCTTGTGTCGATCCACGCTCTACTGTTAATGAGAAAATTAATGTGAATTATTCCTAAATTCTTTGTTATTACATATCACAGCGTCATTCCGCTCCTTAATCAGGACCCTTAAAATCAATCAGTTTGCACCTTCTCTCACCAATGTTGCAATGAGATTTACCAAGATTATTGTACGAGGGTCACTCCAAAAAAATGCACACTATTTTTTAAATACATCTTTTATTCTACATTTTTGAAAGTTTTACAGTTTGTAGATACATCCTCTAGTAATAATATTTTCATTTCTCCACATACTTTCCATCCCTCTCAACTGCCTTACGCCTTCTTGGAACCAGCGCTTGTATTCCTCCATGGTCAATTTCTGGACCAACCTGTTGGAGCCATTGTTTGGTAGCGTCACAAGGGAGTCATCATCTTCAAACTTGTTCCACGAAGAGAGTCTTTCAGTTTCCCAAAGAGATAGTCACATGGAGCCAGGTCATGACTGTAAGGTGGGTGTTTCAGTGTTGTCCATCCGAGTTTTGCGATCGCTTCCATTGTTTTTTGACTAACATGTGACCGTGCATTGTCGTGCAACAGCAAAACATCCTGCTTTTGCCGATGTGGTCGAACACGACTTTGTCGAACTTGAAGTTTCTTCTGTGTCGTCACAAATGGATCAGAATTTATGGTGGTTCCACTTGGCATGACGTCCACAAACAAGAGTCCTTCGGAATCGAAAAACACCGTAGCCGTAACTTTTCCAGCAGAAGGAGTGTTTTTTTAATTTTTTTTTCTTGGGTGTATTTGCATGATGCCATTCCATTGATTGCCTCTTCGTCTCTGGTGAAAAATAATGGAGCCATGTTTCAGCACCTGTCACAATACTTCCAAGAAATTCATCTTCACCATTCTCGTACTGTTCCAAAAGTTCGCTGCATACGGTTTTTCTTGTTTCTTTGTGAGCCACTGTCAACATCCTGGGAACCCACCTGGCACAAACCTTTTTTAACGCTAACACTTTCAGTATTCTGCAAGCACTTTCTTCCCCTATCCCAAAGTAATTCGTTCATTGTGATGCGTCTGTCAGCAGTCACCAATTCGTTAACTCTCTGCACATTGTCTTGAGTATGTGCAGTACGAGGCCTGCTGCTGCGAAGACAATCCTCAATATTGCCGTGCCCGCTTTCATCACGTAACCAACTTGCCCACCGACTAACTGTACTGCGATCGACAGCAGCATCTCCATACACGTTTTTCAACCTCTTGTGTATGTTTCCCACTGTCTCGTTTTCACAGCACAGGAATTCTATGACAGCACGTTGCTTCTGACTAATGTCAAGTGTAGCAGCCATCTTGAAGACATGCTGTGACGGCGCCAGTCACGGGAACAGGTTGAACTAAGTTTGAAAACAAGCGGGAAGGATGTATCTACACACTGTAAAACTTCCACACATGCAGAATGGAAACTGTATTTTTACAAAAATAGTGTGCATTTCTTTTGGAGTGACCATCATATATCCAATATATGGATTGGAATTTTATTAAATTATCAAGTGATCTGTGAGGTGGCGCCTTTATATCAGTTTAATTAATTAATATTTAAACAAATTTGGCCCACTAATCAGAAATGTTGTTTTGGTAACTGTTGCAGGCAAGCAAACGTAGTGCCTACCTGCAGAATCATTCTTGGGAGTTAATGAATCAGTAAAGAGATATTTTTCTTAGCCAGTCTTACCAATAAGATGCAGTACTAAAAGAGTACAGGTACCATTGAATACGTTTCATAAGAACAGTGACGTTATCCGCGGTGTTAGGGAACACGAAAATTGCCATAAACTTGGTAAATGTGTTACAAACTGTTTACCAATAAAAAAATTCGACAATATAAACTTTAGAAACGGGAGCAGGCATCTTAAACAGCTGCAAAAGTTTTGACGTTGTTAAGGAACGAGAGGAAATATTTGTGTCTAAGAAACTGCGCTATTAATGGGCATAAATAGAACATCATGCGTCATGAATCAGCTACAGGACCACCGTAGCTTTTCCCGTTCTCCTGTTCAGTAGAATGTTGACATGCTGTGCCCTACATCGGACGTGACGATGAACTGGTGGGGATGAGCAATCAATTTTGAGTCGGAAGCTCATAAATAATGCACCCAATTAAAAGCGACTTGGCTCGCGTGGCTTCTCACTGTGTATCAAGAGCTGCTCTGGCTTCACGTGCTAACCGACAATGTGTTACAGTCGATGTTCAACATTCTGCGAGTAGGGAGGTAAAAGTAATGAGTTAGCATTCACGGCCTCGTCGGTAGCAGACTATCGAGGTGGTGAGAAACAGCGATGGTGGATGATACTTGCTTCTCTAAATGTATATTTCGTCTTATTCATTTACCTACTTAAAAATCAACTTTTACTGACGCCTAGTAAAGATTAACTCACCAGTATTCCATTTCCATCTACAGTAAATTGCGTTTAGCCTCTTCGTAAGTAATTACTCTCAACTGTTACTCTCGGCAAAACTTCTCATCGTCTGATCAGTGTTCTATCACTGGGGAACAGAGTACTGCATCTCTTCCAATTCCAAGTACCTTAAAGGCTTAAGGAACTGTAACAACTTTACTGGATTCTACTAAGCCAAAATAGAGGTTCAGTTAGCAGAGCTGCATAGAAATAAGATCCGAGAACTGTACAAACAAAAGTCTCGTAACTGCGAAATACTTCGCGTAGTTTTAAGATTCGATAGAGACGAACGATGAGACTACACTAAGTAACTAATTCACGCACCAGTGTGTAATAAACACAGCAGAACCTCTGTACTGTAGCACTTCCATCTGCATTCATCAGAAAGGCAGTCTTAGCAAGCAGTTCACTAAAAATCTTGTAAAATGACTTAAATAGGGAATATTAAATTATATTTTCTCGTATCTATATGCAGTAAATGCTGATCTTCGAGGACATTCGATATCTCTTAAGGTATGTGCCGGAATGCTTGCTCCTAAAAGGACCCGACGATTTACTTCCCCAGGCCGATCTTCTGGTTAGTTTTTGACTTAGTCGTCGTCGTGGCGTTAAACCCTAATTTTCCTTCCTTTGGAATTCTAGTCACCTCCTCTCTCATTTCAATGAATATATCAAGGATACGTGGTTGGTGAGGAACTTAAATACGTATTGGTGTACAGAATAGTCATCCCATCTACTCCCTGTGCAGAGATTATAGGCAGCAAGTGATCTGGTTGACGTTGACAGAGGGAACGTTGACTACTAACGAAAAGATGAAAAACGACAAGTCTTCACCGATTGTCCAGTGGCACAACTGACAGCAGTGGAGGATGTTAGGAAAGGCACAATCGTTCATAACAAATTTTGGGGCGGAACTCTGCAGCAAATAATTCTTCATGGGACATTGTAGGTATGAGAATGTGAATGGTCCATCCAACAATGGAACGAGGAGTTGGGACACTCGTATCAGGATATATCGCCTTCCAAACAGACATTAACTCGAAAAAGCAACCGTGTAACGATACAGATCGATTGTTGGAGTATTTCAATACATGGAACCTGTGGTTGTACAGAGCATCACAAGAGCGATGGCCTGGTTCAGTAATGTTACTAACTGATGTCTCTGCCAACGGGCATTCGATTCTCTACCAAGACAATTGTCCTGTTCAAAGGGCCAGATTTGTGCCGTAATACGAGTATGTTGATGAGTAGGATGATTTGTTTCATTTGATGTTTTTATTGCCCCTTGGGAGGGGTGGGCTGACAACAGCTTAATACGCTGCTTTACAGCCGAGAGAAATGTTAAACAAACAATGGTGAGAGAACAAACAATATATAAACAGGCGATAAAACGGTGACTTCTTTAAAAACAGTAAAATGGCGGAAAGTGGCGGAAAGTAAAATAAAAAAACACGGCGTTGACGATGCGGATGAAGACACACAGAAAGGATACATGCACGATTAAGAAACAGGGCGACAGTCTGGTTTCTGTTCGCATGAGATAAAAACAGAACTAGCGACAGTATGGTGGTTGTTCGCAACACTGACAGGGGGCACGCAACACTGAACAAACACTTGTGGGGGGGAACCCGGACAGATGAAGGGGGAAAAGGGGGAGGAAGAGAGGAAAGGAAGTAAAAGAGGGGGAGCCGATGGATGGAGGAGACATAGAAACAAAAGGGAGAGGGGGGAGGCTGGGCGGACGCGAGAAGGAGTGGGAAAGGCAGTGGAGGGGAGAGCAAAAGGACTCGGGGGAGAGAAGGGATGCAGAGAGCGGGTAGGCGGAGAAAAAAACAGGATGGAATGGGGGGGGGGCCGAGAGGGAGCCCGGGAAAAGATGTTTTGGTCAGCACAATTAATTCTTAACGCCCCTGTAGTACTAATCTGTGACGGCATTGAAAAATAGCCCAGAGCTAAAAAAACTGCAGTTATTGTGCGCGTACACCAGGCATGCTATACAAGGTGATCATAATTAAAGTTAAACTTTCAAAACGCTCTAGAAATAACACCACTGGTCAGAATGACGTCAAATTGCAACGGAATATTATCGGAGAAGGGGGAAAACGTATGGCAGAAGAAAAAAGTGTGAAAATCGATCAATAGATGGCCAGTATGCATCAGAATACGTAAATGAAAACACCTGTCATGTGCACGACCCACTGAAGTTGATGTAAACACGCCGGGTACACGGCTCTTCCTCCTATCGCGTCTGACTGTCTCAGTGCAGGACCGCGCTCTGCTTGTAAAGCTGTATTACACGAATGATGACTGTGCACACGTCGCTCTCCAGAAGTTCCGAACACTGAAGGGTTTGAAAAAAAGGTGTTGGTCCGATGACTGCCGTGGGTCTGTAGAAAAGGATCCGGAAATTTGAAAAGACGGGTATTTTTGGTGTGCAAGCTGGTAGAGGGAGGAAACGAATTGATTCGATGTCAGTGGAAGAATAGGCCACGGCAATGCAGGAGGAGACGAGTGGTGGTGTACAAACGTGTAGTGCACAGTGCGTAAAATCGTACGAAACGTCTTTCCTTGCTTTCCATTGAAAATTACCCACGTGCACGATTGCTTCCTTTTGACCTACCAGCAAGAGAGACCTTTGCCTTAGAATTTCTTGCTCGCAGGGAAGTGGACAATGATTGGCCGTGGAAGATTTTGTGGACAGATGAAGCTTACTTCCATCTGATAGGATATGTCAATACACAGAATTATCGAATATGGGCAACGGAAAACCCACACGCAAATCAACAAGTACCACTTCATCCTGAAAAGGTCACAGTATGGTACAGGTTTATGGAATCATTTATCATACGACCATATCCAACAGCGTGGAGGTGTGGATAGGATCATTCTTATGCAAGATGGCGCACCTCCGCACACTGCATATCCAGTGAAGCAGCCGCTGAAGCGCCATTTCGAAAATGCTAGAATTATCAACCATCATTTTCTTACAGCCTGGCCATCCCTATCACCTGATCTTAATTCGTGTACTTTTGGCTGTGGGGCTATCTGAAAGATGTTGTGTTCAGTGTTCCAATTGCAAACTTAGCTGCACTGAAGGCACCCATTGCGCAACACATTCTGAACGTACCCCGGAGACATTTGTGGAACATGCTGTTTCTCAATTTCAATTCGTAGCAGAAAACGGTCGACAGCACATTGAACACATTTTGGGCCAATCACACGAAGATTAACAATCCAATTTGATTTTGATTGATGCTTTTTATGCGGTTTATGGCTTCAGGACGTTCAAAAACCGATTTTTCCCATCAGATGTGATATGACCTTGCCATGGTGGATTGTCTTACATAATTAACAGTATCATGTCTGTACACCCATGAAACTGAGTAGTACAGTTTGTCTAAAGTCAAACGTATACCTTAGGGACTTTTGTATGATTCATTTGTCATTTGTAAACGACCCTATTAAATTATGAGGCTTACAGCGCCATCTATTGCTCCATTTTGTAACTATTTATTTTTCTTCTGCCATACGTTTTCCCCCTTCTCCGATAATATTCCGTTGCAGTTTGACGTCATTCTGACCAGTTGTGTTATTTATACAGCGGTTTGAAAGTTTAACTTTAATTATAATCACCCTGTATATAAGGGACAATCAAAAAGATTCCGTTTGAGGGTGTTACTACAGCGTATATGCAATATAGCATGGCTCTGATGTGGGTATACGAGAACCGACAAGTAGACAAGGGATTCTCTGGCTGCACATGGGGTCTGGACCTCTCCACCATCCTCCACACTTATAAATCCCTCATCTGCCCCATCTCTGTTATGCCCATCCTACCTGGATCTCCACCCCTTCTACCTTCTACAAGTCCTGGAACGCCACGTGCTCCACCTCGCCTATTGCATCCACCACCCATCCCCCACAGGCATCCTCTACAGCTTAATTCCTTTCCCCCACCTCCTCCTCTTCCTTGAATGGATATGGATCCTTTAAACCTCTGTAAACTTGATCCCCCTCACCCTCTTGCCTCTCCCATCCTTTCTCACTCCCGTCCGCTGCTGTGCCTATGCTACTGCATCCCACCCACTCTCCATCTTACCACTCTCCATACCCTTGCCCAAGGTGGCTTCCGCCAACTCCCCCTCACTGATGATGCCCTTGTTCCCTCTATCTACCCCTCCTACCAGCTTTGATCCTCCCCTTCCTCCTCCTGTGTTCCTCCCCCTAGGGCTCCCTCTTTTCCCCTCTCCCCCACCTCACTTCTTCCCCTCTCCTCTCTCCCTCCTCCCTCCTTCCCAGGCTTCCAATCCCCCATACCCTCTTCCCTCCCCCTCCCTTTCTTCTCTACCCTTGGCATCCTCCCCTCTCCTTCCTAGCCTCCCTTATTCCCTCTGGCAGGCCCCCAACATTTTCGTGCAAACAGTATGTTTTAGTATGCCGAAGTTCATCGCCACTGTGCTAGAGATTCTCTTCCCGTCACTTCATCAGTGTCTCTCCTTCAGTGCTCCTACGTTCACGTGTGCAACTCAGTGTCTCCGTTTGTATATAGTGCTAAACTTTTTGATACAACCAGTGCATCCGTGAATGCCTTCCTTTATTTTAATATGTATGTCTCCTGTTTTTATTCTCCATGTACATTTGTTTTTATGTCTTCCTGTTTAATGTATGTTTTTCCATAGCTGAAGAGCGGCATAGATAGGCCACTGCCGGCCTACCTTTCTGTAAAGGTTTGAAAATAACAATAGAGAAAAAAAGGGATTAGTGTAGCATTCGTGTCTAGTCTACTGCGTGTGGTAAATGTGGAAACGTGAACTAAGGGGACGTTATTGGTGAATGCGTCGAAACGGAACCAACGTGCTGTAATTCTTTTCTTAGCTGCCGAAGGACAAACACTAATAGATACTCACTGGAGAACGAAGAATGTGTATGGGGCAGCACATCTGTCGAAAACCACCGTTGTGGAACGGATTACCAAGATCCGTGCTGGTCGCGATTCGATACAAGCCGCCCTTCACAAATCCCGTAATGGAGAAGTCAGTTGAAATGACAGCAGAGTTTATTAATGTACAATCTGAAATTCACAACGGACGTTATTGTATAACATCCTTTTCACATTGCTGAGAAGTGAAATACCAGGAAAAACTTCAAAATTTATTTAATGAAGAAAGGACGGGGCTACTGTAAATGATCCATTCGTTTTCATAGCTCTATATTTTCCAAAATATTACATGTACGTTATGACTAATGCATGAATAGAATTGTAAACTCAACAAGTTTGCGTTTAGCTATCTACATAGTAACATCCTCTCAATGCTCACGACAGCAGAATCAGTGAAAATCTATTTTAAAATACGGATTAATACTCAGGGGAAATAGCAAAAAAAAAAAATGAATTTTTTGTAATTTGGTAGAAAGAAATTAAGTAATGGAAAGAGCAGACATCAAAACTCATTGCAAGCCTTTGTTCACTAAGTATTAGATGTTAAAAGTGTTAACCATCTACTCAATGAACTACCAAATTTAAGTGTAACAAATCAAAGATATGATTATAATACAAGAACCATTAACAGTCCGCTCTTATACCAGATAGACTAACAAAAACAAACCGTAATCATACCTAC
This sequence comes from Schistocerca serialis cubense, assembly GCF_023864345.2. NCBI lineage: Eukaryota > Metazoa > Arthropoda > Insecta > Orthoptera > Acrididae > Schistocerca > Schistocerca serialis. The sequence goes on along the minus strand of NC_064638.1, from coordinate 86,761,620 downwards.
ATGGCTATCAAATGTATAAGAAACGGTGTAAACATGTCACAAACATGCCAATCAAATCATTTAAGAAAAACTGCACACCTTCTTACTAACAAATCCTTTTCATTCTTTATAAGAATTTTTATAAATGCCAAATGTAAATGCCAATGTAAATAACTTAAATATGTATTTTTTAATATTGATATGTAAATGTACTGACGAAGACTGTTGAATACAAATGTTGAACGACTAATAAAGAATCTGAATGCGTGGAATCAAGTGCAAAAAATATGGGCACAACATTCAGACTGCAGAAAACGGCCATAAGAATAATAAATAAAGAATCATAATGAACATAACTGCAAAAATCTGTTTTAAGAGTTTGGGATTCCAACTGTTTCATCTGAGCACACCTTCCATCTAACGATGTTGCAGTTTTCCAGCCGTGGAGGGGAAGGAGATAAGTTTGAAACACGTCTGAACGTACACACAAGTATTGCGCAACAAGTGCTTTCTCCCATGAAACACGGTGTTAGTAATTATGTAAATAGTACTTACAACATACACATTAACTATGTAAAAACGTCTAAAAACAGAAGAGGACATTGTAAACGCCAAAAATGTGTTTTTGGCTCATGAATCTGAGGGTGAGCTACTGGAGTTTTTATCTGAGGGAGAATTGCCACAAAGTATAGATTCAGATTCTTCATCAGAAGACTATATTAACTGGTCATGATAGTTTACAAAATACTGATGAAGAAGATATGCTTTTTTACATGTTTATTTTATGATTGTTTATCTACACTCTCCTTGGATGCCCTTTTCATTTGCACAATTATGCTTATACTTTGGTGCGACCTTAGTTGAATGAGGAGGGAAATGTCATATGTGACAATTTTTACACCTCCTTGGCTGTCTCTGAAACTTTGAAAGCAAATGCTACAAGTATTGTGGCACCATAAATCGATCTTGCAGGAAATACTAGTCTGTCAAGAAGGCAAAAGAAGAGTTATATAGCACAGTATTGTTGAAGAAGAATGACACGACTTTGACTGGTTATCAGGGAAAGAGCAGCAAGAATGTCCTGATTCTCTGCACTGTGTACCCTTATAAAAAACTGAGGCTGATTTGGAAAAGACGTCAGATACAGTTATGTTTTATAATTGTTCTAAACGTGGACTGGACGTGCTCGACCAAATAGCTCGCAAATACACAATCAAAGCACCATTCAGTCGTTGGCCTGTCGAGACGTTTCATAACTTGCGGCGTGTGCCTGGGATACATGCCTAGGTATTGTGAAATTCTCTAAACGAGAAAAAGTTGGAAGGCAGGGCTTAAATACATGTTGCAGCTGGGAAGGAGCTAGCTGAGAAGTACAGATTAGTCTCTGCGTCACTCCCGAAGAGGTTCCTGAGAGACAAAAGAAGCGAACATGTTACGTTATAAAGTTTGACTGAGCTTGAATCATCATTTGTTAAAGTGTCACACGCATGAAAGACTATCTGCAATAAATTCACGCCAGAAGACTATTACTTGTCCCTATAATGCGATGTTAACCAGTAAAGGCACCCATCAAATTTGTGTAAATTTTCTTAGTAGCCACAATAACTCACCGAGGCAGGATAATAAAAGGGAAAGATTCCTGCGTCATAATTGACGCAACCGCAGTAGTAAATACAGAGGTTCTAGTGTTAATCAACACAAAGTAGAGAGCAGAGATTGGTAAAAAATGGCAGGGTTGGTAATGTGATTGATGTCATAATACACATTAAGAGTGTAAAGGACATTACTAAAAAACTGTATGCCCAAGCTCTCTAATAGAAAATGCTAATCTCCTTTCATCTTCCAGAGACCAACATATCCTTCGTAACGAAGGGATGCTGACCCAGTTCTTCAGACACGCGGAGAATGGAAAGGATTAGCAAGGTTATCGTCACGATTCTGGTGTCAGCCGAAGTCGTCTTTGTAATGACTTCAAAGGGTGTCATTCGGGAGGACGACGGTTCAAATTACCGCCTGGCCATCCTGATTTAGGTTTTTCCATGGTTTCCCTATATCTTTTCAGGCAAATGCCGGGATGATTCCTTTGACAAGAGCATGGCCGATTTCCTTCTTCATCGTTTCCCAATTTCCGAGCTTGTGCTCAATCTGTAATGAATTCGTAGTCGATCATGCGTTAAACCCCAGTATTTCTTCCGTACTTCCTTCAGTGTGTGGAATGATGCGTGATGATACGTGAATAAATAGTGTACAATTAGTTTTGTAGTCAACAGGAGCAGTAAGTAACTGTACGCCTGCGTGCTTGTTAAACTTCATCAATCTTTATTGCTGTCTTAAGTTGACATGCCTAATATCATTGTAAATCTATGGGAACATAAACAACTAACTTGACAGTAGTCGATTCGTAACTTCTAGCAGAGGTTTTGTTTATATGATAAAGCGTCGGTGGTTAGTCCTATTCCATCTGTAAGGGCCAGTCAAATGAAAAATAAACACGTGGAAAAAAATAAGTAAACTGTTTATTATTTCAAATATAATCGCTGTAACTGGGAGGCAAGACGGTCAATGCTTTCACAGAAAAATGTTTCAGGTTGTCTATGGAACAGTGATTGTACCCAGGCTTGAACCTCTTCGTCCGAGGAAAATCGACGGCCAAGAATGCCTTTCTTAGGGCTACAACAACATAGAAATCGCATGAGAAGAGGTCGGGACTGTTTCCAGGATGTGTAAGGACTTTTCAGCGAAACTTGTGCAGTGTACTCGAAACAGCAATGGCACTGCGTGGGCCCGCTCCCTTTTGAAATAGTAAGATTTACTTAATTTCTTTCCCATCTGCCCGGTTTTCATTTGGCTGCCTCTTGTATCTCAGTCTCAGAAAACAAAAGACGCCATCCAGAATAAACACAGGACACTACACAACGGACTCAAGTCTATCACGCGTTTATACCTGAGAAACAACTGGCGCGGTGTCACATTGGTTTACGGTCGTTTTCAACCTCAACTTGAGGCGGGCCATAAACAGTCGCTTTATAGCCGCCATAAAGGGGACGGTCCCGTAGAAAACACGTCCGGGACGTCAGATTAGCCACAGCATCCAATAGCTGTTCCTGTTTCACTTTGTCGGTTTTCATTCGCATTTAGTATCTGGCAAATCGTTTTTCGTTGACAGTATGAGTCAACCAGTTTAAGGAAGGAGTGGGAGTAGATCTTTCCCGTTGATGAGTGACGGTAGTTAATATTTGGGAAAGAGGGAGAGAAAGTGTCCACAACTTCATCGACGTCTTTCGTATGTTTATTTGAAGAACTTAAAACCGTCATTATCTACTACTTCATCCTCTTATGTGGCAGTTACAGGCGTTTGGCTATTTTTAAGTCTTAACATCCCATTTAAAGTTTTATGACTATGAAACTGAATGTTGGGTTGAGATTCGAAGTGCAATCCCCAATTACTCATAGTATTTTTCGTGACATTCAAAAGAAAAAAAAGAAAACAGAAAGAAAAATTATGAAATCGATCAGTCAAATAGAGACTTTCTCTCTATTAAAATAATCATAGTTAGTTTTGGAAATCATTTTGACGTAAATGTGAATCATTTAGTCTACAAAAATTTAACACACGACGCTGTATTCAGTACGTCTATGTATTCGTAATCGAAAGTACTCGGAGTTAAAGACCACAGATAAGTTATACGTAATCGAATTACAAATGGTTTAAGTTTACTGGTAAGTTCAATGAAGGTGCCCTTCGTATTCAACATTTAAAGCTAAGACTACTAGTGATTCGAAACAGGTGAATACGAGGCCAAAGTCCTACACAGTCTATTTCTATCGGAACAGCTACTCCCGTCACTGCCGGCCGGTGTGGCCGTGCGGTTCTAGGAGCTTCAGTCTGGAACCGTGTGACCGCTACGGTCGCAGGTTCGAATCCTGCCTCGGGCATGGATGTGTGTGATGTCCTTAGGTTAGTTAGGTTTAAGTAGCTCTAAGTTCTAGGGGACTGATCACCACAGATGTTAAGTCCCATAGTGCTCAGAGCCATTTGAACCATTTTATTCAAAACTAGGGAGACGCGGTGGCGAGAAAAATGTTGGCGCACTGTATTGGAATTGAGAATACGGAGATGAAAGCTGACCCGTCTTATTTAATTATACGTAATCATAAACAACAATTTCAAATAGCATTACGTTTCGTTTATAAGACGCTTTTAACGTTTGAAATTCGTCTGTAACCGTAAGAAATTTTTGTAAAAATGTGTTATTTCTTATGCTACGTCCACGGAAAACGTTTTTCAATAAACCTCGGTGAACTCGACTTTTCGAACAAGATCTGTCTCTTCACGAGCGATTACAGGGATCACTTGCTTTGGAAATTTCGTAGGTGAATGTAAAATTTACGTCAGTTAACAACCTATAGGGTAATGTAATAGAAATTGCAACTGGTATCCATGAAAGAATCAAGATCAACTGAATGATGAGTGCTCCATGTCAAATTATAAGTGTCGATGGGCATTAATTACAGATTCAATAGGTAGACTGTTTATACCTGTCTCGTCTCCTATAAAGATCTCATCATCGAACAACTAATAAACTGTGATACATCTAAAGTTCAAAAGGGAGAGGTTTAAGGAATACATATTGTTCCATGATGACATGTTCTGACTTACCATTACGTATATGGCACATAGAAAAACTTGATGACACTAGTGAACTCTGGGACCAGAAGCCTGGAATTCGACTGCAGGCATTGAAACTCACCACAGGATTTGATGAAATCCATAAGTTGTATTCGTGGCGCGACTAAACGGGGCCTGATACATATTTTTAGAATCTCTAAGGGTAGGAAACGTGACAACTTCCTCAGACAAACCATGATAAACAGTGTGGACGACTGGTATGGAAAATCATATTAGCCTGAATAAAATTTTAGTGCTGAAAATTTCCATATTCGTTAAATATACATACTTATGAGAATTATACGGCCGCAGAAAGGTGCAGTCGATGAACCTGTTTTGGGTGCAACGGTTTGACGGAACTTAGATGTTTCTTGAGGCGTATCTTCTGACTGCTGTCGTTACTTCCTGCTCTTGCTGAATTTCACGATTTTTTTGTTTTTGCTGACTTCGAAGGACACATCCATTAGTCGCCTCATTCTCAGCTGATGCTAAGCAACGGCATGGGCGCTGAAGATATCCCTGTATTGTTGAGAAGTGAGGCTCTTTGCGATGTTACTTACCCTAAGAAGATAACAATCAACTCACAGTTAAGGAAACTATCCAGTGATAACAGCTGGCGTGCAACTAAGCTAGGATGATCGGGGCTGTGGTCCAGAAGATAAGGTGCCTCTTGATCAGTGTATATGAGGATTCGAATATTAGTTATTTGAATATATAGAACGAAAAGCACTTGATGTGAGTATGTGTTTAGGCCAAGACTATGGAGGGGCATTCGTCATAAGTAGCGTACACAATAGTGTGAGAAAGAATAGAATCACGTTACAGTTTAAATTTAGCCCTTAAAGGCACCTTAGAGGCTAAGGAACAACGAGTCTAGTGAAGCAGGCGATACAACCTGTCGGCTTTCACCAATGACGTCAAAATTAGTCATACATAGTAATGTCTATCATTGTATGTTAAAATAATTATTCCTAATGAGATTGAGGTAATTTGGAGTATTAGTTTGTTATTGTAGAACAATTTTTAGCGTCTTATTTTCATTATAGGAATGGATTTGTCTGTTTGTGAGTATGTGATTTTCGTTACTGTCTGTCTAGGCGAGCTTCGGTTATTCCTCGGTATTTCCGTGTGGTAAGTTCACTTTTCCATTTGCTTCTTTGACTGTATTTCACTATTTTGACATATTTCACTGTTTTATTCCACCAATATATGTATTTTCGTGTTGTGAAGTACGTAACAGAAATTTCTCAGCTGTCGATCTTCTTTCGTTTCCCAGTACGACATTTTCGAATGTGTACTTGCGAAACCCCCGACACAACTACAATTTGTATCCCGTCCTTCACTTCGCCTTCACGCTGACACTATATATGTCCATTGGCGAGCAAGATACAAAAGTTGCGTATAGTTATATAGCTCAAGTAACGAATGGGATACTATTAGCGTCCAAGGCAACAAGAAAACTGTACCCCATAGTGAAGTACGGGATACAAATTGTACATGTGCCGTCTTCTTGTCTCCGTGTAGTTCAATTGAGGTACAGGTTGCAACTGTAACGTACGTCTGTTTCCACCTTTTCGTTACCAGTGTACATACATAGAGGTCACCGGAAGTCTGGTATACATATATTACATACATAGGTCCTTCTGTCATCAGTAGTACTGATATGTACGTAAGAAAAGACTGTTAGTACTAGCGGAGACGAAATAAACAACACATTCACAATTTGTATCGTGTTCCACTTAGGGTTTACTTAAGCGGAGGATCATCATTCAAGTGAAGAGCAGGACAGTAATGCTAGTGAAAACGAAGAAATCGACTTACGACAAACTCGTATTCCGTCCTGCACTGAAGCAACACACTTTCTAATGAGCTTTTAATTTGTATCGGGTGTTTCATTTACGGTTTAGTGAAGCAGGGGATACATAGTTCAAGTGAACAACAGGACAGCAATGCTAGTTGAAACTAAGAAATCGACGTACGCTGAACTTGTATCCCGTACTGCACTTAAGCAATACAGTTCTAAAGAGTTTCGAGATACAACTGACATACATGTAACGTGATGTATTCTTTGCTAGTAATATATTTCATTCATTTCTTTCCATTGTATTCCGCGGAGCCATACTAAGATACAAACACGCGACATCGTTAACGTGAAAATACTACTGGCCCTTATATATGTGAAGTACAGTTTTTCTCTCTTGCATTCCTTTGTTTCTGAACATTATTCTCAGCTCTTTCATCTTTATAATACATGCTCTCTGGCCAATTGACGTCATTGGTCAAAGCCGGCGGGTTGTATCCCCTGCTAAACTAGACCCGGAACAACCGTCTATTTCAAAACAGTTGAGAACATCTGCAAATTATTTGGTCACAGCATGCTACTGTGAATTTAAAAATTTGCTCCGTGAGTACTTGCAACATAACGATAAAGACACGAAATACAACACGGTGGGCTGGAGGATAAGAAACTATCTATAAACTTACAGATTCAATGAAGTTCTTAAGGCTCTGAGAAATGTAACTCGTGAGAGTAAGAAAAACTTATAAAAAAATAATGTGGCCTTTTCAAATCAGTATAAACCACTAGAAAGAATTATTAAGTTCGTGCATAAGTTCGTAGCGGTTTTGTTTTGCGTGTTGGTATTCTGGTGGCTTTGGGTTTATGTATCGATTGTCATTTTTTATTTGTAGTTCACTGTTGCTATTTCAGTTTCTATATTGTTATTTTGTTATTTGAAGATAGTGAGTGGAGCTATTGACGCTAGAAAATGGAGTGTCAAGTGGAGAAATCGAACATTTCCGACAGATTATTCTGTTTGAGTTCAATAGAAGTGGACAAAAACATTTGCACCGTATGTTGGGATAATGCCACTGGACGAATCACGGCAAGAAAATTGTCTTCTCATTTTAAGGACATCGATTTGACATTAGTGACTCTCCACATTCAGGACGATCTTCGGGGTTTGATGAAGATCGTTTAAACCCATTAATCCACAACGATTCATGTCAGTGTACTCGAGAACTGACAGATGTAATGAACTGTCATCATTCTGGCGTCGTGCGAGATTTGCATGCAATGGGGAAAGTTCAAAAATCGGGTGTATGGGTAGCGCATGAGCTAAGCCAAAATCATAAAAATCAACAGACGGCCATATGGACATCTCTGCTTGTTCCTCATCAATTGGCACGTGACGAACACGGACAATTTCTATCCTGTATCGTTACTGGTGACGAGAAATGATGTGTTTATGCTAACATCACCGCTGACATTTATTGTCAACAACTGAAACGTATTCCAGACGCAATTCAAGAACAGCGACCAGGAAGACTGGGTGAAGTGACGCTACGCCTCGATAACGCCCGCCCTCATTCTGCTAGACTGACTAAAAGCGATGTACGTGAGTTGGGTTGGAAGTCAATGCGAACCCACCTTATTCGCCTGAACCTGCGCCCTCAGATTTTCACCATTTCCATTCTCTGTCGAATAACCATCAAGGAACTTGCTTTCAGAATGAAAATGCGCTTCTCCTTAAATCAACGTGACTTCTGCAGCTGCGGAGTCGAAAAGGTACAACCGCGATGGCACAGTGTTGTAAACAGTGGAGGAGAATAAACGGGGTGTTCAAAAAGTCTCTCCGCAGTGCCGTATGATTGTTAGCCGCGCGTGCCGTATGATTGTTCGCCTGCCTGGGTTACTTCCCTTCCAGTGGACTCTCCCAGCATTCCACTGTTTCGCTTATCTCAGCCAACGTCAGTAGTATCGTTGGTGTGTGTCGTTACGTGTTGACGTGAACGTTTAAGTTTAGTTCCTTTGTGTTTTTAGTCGAACAAGAGTTCAAAGCTGGCGGTAAATACACAGTTTCAATTAGTCAAACATTTAATTCAGTTTTCCCGGAGACAACACTCCCACATCGCGATACTGTGCGAGATTTGACTTACAAATTTTGAAGTACGGGTTCAGTGACAGATGCACCGAGAAATGGTCGCCCTAGGGTTTTGTCTGAGGATAAACTATTCGATATTTCCGATAAAATGTCCATGAGTACCAACAAGTCAGTAAGAAAACTCGCCCAGGAAATCGATGTTAGTGTCGGAACTGCCCTCACAGCTGTAAGAAATTTGGACCTTTTTCCGTACAAAGTGAGTGTCGCGCAAGAACTGAAAAATACTGATCATGGCAAGAGCCTGCATTGTTGTCAATGGTTCAAAAATTTCGTTCAACAAAATGGAAGGAATATTCTTAATGAAACGTTTTTCACTGATGAGGCGTGGTTTCATTTATCCGGATACATGAACTCTCAAAATTCTCGTATGTGGAGTACTGCAAATCCATTGTGTATTCATGAGGAACCACGTCATTCTGTGAATATGGGACTCTGGATTGCAATTTCTAGACGTCTGATTGTGGGTCCCATATTTTTCAACGAAACAAAAAACGCACAACGATATTGCAGTCATATTCTGCACCCATTCATGGGAGAACCTGTGTTAAGTGAAATACTGAACGGTTATTTTCAACAAGATGGTGCAACTGCACCACATACAGCTCGCGTTTCAGTGTCACTGCTTGCTGATGTTTTTGGTGATCGCATAATTTCCCAGGGACTTCGACCTCCACGATCGCCTGACCTAACACCACCTGACTTTTTCTTCTGGGTTACAGCGAAAGCTACTGTCTATAAAAACCGTCCAAAATCCATCGATAAATTGAAAACTGCAATATCCACTTTCACTGCTTCTGTTACAGAAGAAATGTTACAGATTGTGTTTGGAAACATGATAAGACGAATTGAATTGTGCATTCAAGAACAGGAGGGGGGGGGGGGGGGACGAACTTTCAACATTTACTGTGAAAATTTGTAAGTAAAAATGAATATTCAATAAATTTTTAACGTTTTTTCATTTCGGTATATTCACTGTGGCATACGACACGCGCGGCTAACAATCATACTTTTTGAACCCTCCGTATTATGACTGAAGTCTTTGTAATGTGTACCTGTTGTGTTTATTACACTTGTGGAAAATCGCTAACGCTACGAATTTACGCACTAACCTAATGATACACCACGAAGCCCTTGCAGTATGAGAATATGTACGTCGCAGGCGCATATGACGTTTTAGGAAAGGCGCTGTCTGAAAGATCGGGATTTAACGCCCCATCACCGAACACGGTATTACATACGGATCGCGAACTCGGGTACAGAAGGATGGGTAAGAAATTCGGCCGTATCCTTTTCAGGGAACCATCCAGTCACTTCTCTCACTGAAACCTCAACATGAATGGGTTGACGGGGATCTGAATCGGTGGCCTCTCACTGCGACGTACCGCTCGCTTGCTACTCGAAAAAACTACTTGAAGAAACTTTCAACATACGAGAAAATGCGCCGTTGAGAGTAAATTGCCTGACAAACTAATTTATGCAATAGAGACACACTTCGACGAGATACGAGCATACTAGGACGAGCGGCTGACAAAACTCGTACCTGGACATGAAGCAACACTTTTTTATCCAGTGATTGACAACATTTATTTGCAATTGAACACTTGATTTAAAGTAATGGTGTATTTAGAAGCATACGCAGCAACACAAGTTTTTTTCATATTTACCATCTGTGACGGTCTTAAAAATTAATGAATTTTTTTAATTACATTTTCTCATGGTATTTATCTTCTGTTTTCAATACAGCGTATGTTGACAAGAACTTTGTTCAAAGCACAAATTTAAAAAAAAGGTCTTGTGTACAAGACTTAGCAGAGCTAATGTCCGGTTGGCCTTACGTACGCACGCACGTCCTGATGTGTCTCACAAAAACGGCGCGTGTTCCAAAAACTGAGTGTTCCTTTTAGAGGCTACAAATACTTTCAAAAAGCACATACGTTCTACAATAAGTGAGGCGTGGTTATCCGATATGGCAGTTCCATCAGTAGAAGGGTAGCGCAACGTGGTCACGCTGTTATTTGCCTGGTGGAAAAGTAACAGAAATGTTGACAAATGTAAGCTGGCAGAACTCGCAGCGATATGACGTACCTCTCTCAGGACTGTGCTTTGACAGCTCCAAGATTCATTTTTCAGTGTCGGAACCATGACTGTACAGTCACCTACATAAATAGCCCTTAGAGATTGTGGAGACAAAATTACGCTCGCATAGAGGCGTACAATGAGACGTTCCACAAATGGTACAGGAGCAGACATCAATGTCTGATTCAGTTTCAAAAAAGGACCAATGTCAAGCTGATTACAGTAATTCGCAGAGTAAAGATGATGATGTAGGCAGAAAAACCTACGCCGAATACGAAGACGTATGTTATGGAGCTTTTAGTGGGAAACAGCGCTGTCTGCTTCTTTTTAGCACTAAGGCCCACATCCTATCTAATTTAAATCCTTGAAAAGCACAAAAACAACTTTCACAGAAAAGAAGAACGATTTATGTAAGACCAGCTAAATGACGCAAACAGCGCCAACTCCAACCCCACTACAAGCTCCGTCTCACACCTGGGCGACACTGCGTTCTTGGGCAGCGATTTGAAGTCACTACCAGATCGCTGCATAGATATTACAATGGTGGGCAAAACTGAAGGACGAAAGTAAATTTCGCCTGATGAGTCACTGCCAAGTAAAAAACTCGATGAAACTTGGACCATAGAACTGCTACTTATAGTACTAAATGTAGCTGACAGAAATACGCCACGAGAAGAACAAAAACGACACTTTTATTCAAATTTAATAAATAACCCCGAAGTCACTGCGACACTCATAATAATCCTCTGGACATTATAAATGGTGCGTAACGGTTCTTGACATTGTAAGTAGGTTGTTTAGGTTCTTATGTTGGTAACGACACGTATGAAAATCGCTGACTGCGCTGTGTGCAGTCTGTGGCTGGTTGGACTCATTGTTGGAATATTCGTTTGTGCTGTGTTGGGCAGTTGGATGTGAACAGTGCGTAGCGTTGGGCAGTTGGAGGTGAGCCGCCAGCAGTGGTGGATGTGGGGAGAGAGATGCCAGAGTTTTGAAGGGTTACTACGTGCGGACGATCTGGAAGTGTGTCCGTCAGAAAAAGGAAATTTGTAACACTGGATATCAAATACATTGTTTGTTCTCTATCAAAATCTTTCATTTGCTAACTATGCCTATCAGCAGTTAGTGCCTTAAGTAGTTAGTATCTTTTATTTACCTGGCAGTATTGGTGCTCGCTGTATTGCAGTAGTTCGAGCAACGAAGATTTTTGTGAGGTAAGTGATTCATGAAAGGTATAGGTTATTGTTAGTCAGTCCCATTCTTTTGCAGGGATTACTGAAAGTCAGACTGCGTTGCGCTAAAAATATTGTGTGTCAGTTTAGTGATGATCAGAATAAGTAAAGAGAGAACTGTCTGAGTACGTTCAGTTATGCTCAGCTGTTTGAAAATCAAATAACGTAAGAGTTTTTCCAGCACTGTCATTAGTTTCATACAAAGGGGAAGTTTCAATGTGTGCTGCAGTACTTCTCCCCACACATCCCACACCTGCTTTATGGAATTTAAGACGGGATAATGGGCAGAGCAGCCCATTCGTTGAACATCCCGTTCCAAGACCTCCGCCACTTGCGGCTATTCGATGCGGTCGTGCTTTGTCATCCACTAAAATGAAGTCACTATCGGATGCCCTCCTGAAACGACGCACTTGGGGCAGGAGTGCAGCATCACAATAACGCTAATCTGTGAGTACAGTGCGTTAAAAAATTTGGAGACCACTACGCCCGTGCAACATTATGCCTCTCCACACCGTAACTCCTGGACCACCAGAACGATCATGTCCGACCGCGTCCGTGGCTGCGTTACGTTTTCCCACTTCTCGCCATATGACAGCACGTCTGGCATCGCCGAACGTGATCGTTTTGGTGGTCCAGGTCTTACGGTATGGGGAGGCATAATATTACATGGGCGCAGTGGTCTCCAAATTTTTGAGCGCGGCACACTGACCGGTCAACGTTATTGTGACACTGCGTTCCTCCCCAAATGGCAACTGTTTGGGGGATGCATTCGGCCCTGACTTCATTTTTTATGGATAACAATGCGCAGTGTCATGGAACAGCGAGGGGGAGGAACTCTATGAAGGAGAGGATATTCGGCGCATGGACTGGCCTGTCCGTTCTCTCGACGTAAATTCCATTGAGCACGTGTGGTTTGAACCATGTCTCGCCTTTTTTGTAATGTCTAGGAGACCATCATGAAACATGATGACTTCAATGTAACTATTGCATTTGAATAAAAGTGCCATTTCCGTTGATCTCTTTGCGTATTCCTTTCAGTTACGTTCTTTTACTATACTGCAGCAGTTCTTTCCATGTACGGTCAAAGTTTCATCGAACTATGTTGCTTGCCAGTGATACAGTAATCGAAATTTACTAGCAACAATCTCGGCTCATTACTGAAAATGGTAGATTAATGAGCCGATCTGGTGGTACATGACTGTTTGTTCAGAAATCTAGATAATATACAAAACTTTAAAACTTTTTGCACATTCAACATACTGTTTCCTAAAGTAGCGGACAGGTCACCATCCAGGCAAATTTCTGTCTTCTTTCTTAATACAGAACGCAATCATGTAACACATAGCCTATAGTAATTGCCACGCCAAAATCACCAGATTTCTCGATACAGGAATGTCCAGTGTTGGTGTTAACGCCTCTAGGATCCCTCCCTGGAGCGTTCCTTCAGCATCAACAACTCAGGTGATGTCATCGTCACCTGCACCGCAGTCTGGAAGTAACAGCTTTTCCTACTGGCGGGACGAAGACATCCAAGTCCATATCTAAATCGATAAAAGCGGATATGAAATTCGCCAGTCAACACCAGGCTTCTTACTTTTCAGTGAAATAAAGAGTCCACTGTAAAAATGTATACACACTTTAAAGAACGAAAAGCATTAGTTATGTGTTTATTTCACATTTAATGTCCGCCTCGGTAGCTGAGTGATGTCGCCACGGTAGCTCAGCGTGTTCGGTCAGAGGGTTAGCTGCCCTCTGTAGTAAAAAAAAACTGGGTTAATAGATCAACAACGAACTTAAAAGGGTGTCTTACGACGTCCGTCCCGACCAGATGCAACGAACGAAAACGAACAAAATGAAATTTAAAAAAAAAAGTGGTCAGCGTGACGGATTGCCGTCCTACGGGCCCGGGTTCGATCTCCGACTGGGTCGGAGACTTTCTCCGCTCAGGAAGTGGGCGTTGTGTTGTCTTCATCATCACTTCATCCCCATTCGGCGCGCAGGTCGGCCAATGTGGCGTCGAATGTAATAAGACCTGCACCAAGGCGGCCGGACCTGCTCCACAAGGGGCCTCCCGGCCAAAGACGCCAAACGCTCATTTCCATTTTTTTTACATTTAATAGTTGATCACACATGTTGCAAAACCTTCAGTTTACCGCATGGTTTCTTTAAATGTGCAAAATATTCACATATACACATAACAGAACTACGAGCGAACGCCGCAACTACGTCAGTCAGTGTTACAGTGGAGATCGCTGCACATGTCGCTGTAATCTCCTGGCAAAGCTCCTCCAGCGTGCGTGGCTCACGTCGATAGACCTTATCTTTCACAGTTCCCCACAAATAAAAGTCCATAGCTGTTAGATCTGGCGACCGTGAAGTGAACTCAATGGGCCCTCTTCGTCCAATCTAATGCTCAGCAAAATTGTCATCCAGGAAAGCTCGTACGGCTAGGTGGTAGTGTGGTGGCGCCCCGGCGTGTTGGTAGACCTCTTCATTAGCTCCATAAAGCGCGCATATACCTGTCAAAATTGACGTGCGTATCATTTCCAGGTCCACTACTCCAGTGACAGGGTCCTACTAAGCCCTTAGATAATAGTCCACACCACACATGAAGCCCTGGTAGATTGACCGCCTTATCCACAAAAACATGCTGGTTTTCCGGTACCCAGTACACACTGTGAAACGTCCCCTTAGAACAATTATACATGACTGTGCTTAAACTGACACACAATTTTTTTTTTTTTTAGCGCAACGCAATCTGACTTTCAGTAATCCCTACAAGAGAATGGCCCTGACTAAATTAACCTATACGTTTCACAATTCACTTACCTCACAAAAATCTTCGTTACTCGAACTACTGCAATACAGCGAGCGACACTATTGCCAGCTAAATAAAAGATTCAAACTACGGAAGGCACTGACTACTGATAGGCATAGTTAGCAAATGAAAGATTTTAATAGAGAACAAACAATGTATTTACCTTAATAGTCATAATATATATAGCAAATCATGACATCCATTCTTACAAATGTACTGTTTCTGATGGACACACCTCCAGATTATCCATTCTCAAAAATCCGCTATCTCACTTCCCCACATCCACCACTGCTGGCGGCTCGCCTCCAACTGCG
This sequence comes from Schistocerca serialis cubense, assembly GCF_023864345.2. NCBI lineage: Eukaryota > Metazoa > Arthropoda > Insecta > Orthoptera > Acrididae > Schistocerca > Schistocerca serialis. The sequence goes on along the minus strand of NC_064638.1, from coordinate 86,746,588 downwards.
CAACGCTATGTGCTGTTAACAGCCAGTTGCCCAACACTATGATGGCAGACAACAATGCATACTAGTCACAGACTGCACACAGCACAGCCAGTGATTTTCATACAGAGTGCTATGTGACATTACCAATAAGAAAACCTAAACAGCCTATTTACATAGCCCCCATGCTCCCCACAAAAAATTTTACAAATTGTTTTGGGCAGTGGCTAATACAGATTTGAAATTTTTTTTTCATAATTACAATAACAAAGATATTAAATGCACACACTTATTGATACAATGTTGGTCAAAAGCTAAAATTTTCTCACAGTCCATAAAGACAGTCCTGATCATTCATCACAGTAAAATTGCAGTGTTTTTTTTTTCTCGAAGTCTGAGCAGTGAAAGAAAATGCACAAGGAAGTAGTAGATTTCCATGCAGTCTTGAAGAAGTAGTGTCGTCCTTCCAACGGAAAGACAGTGCTGACTTCTGACATGCAGACAGGTAATGGGCCACAACAAAGCAAACCCACAGCAGAGTCAGTCGAAGTTGAAGAATATTGGTAGGTACGTCATCACAGAGCAGACCACTGTAGTCCTGTTAGAGATTACGGTATTGGCGGGCCACCAGAGGTGCAGACCCACTGCAGTCCTTGTAGAAATAATGGTATTGGTGAGTCATCAAAGGTGTAGACCCACTGTAGTCCTTGTAGAGACGGCCAGCAGCCATCTGTTGCGACTGTGCAGGTGCACAGTCGCCATCGAAGAGCCTTGTGGACAATATAGCAAGTCCATAAACCATCACTTGTGCACTCACAAAGGTTATGGAATTGTCCTTAGAACCAGCAATGCTGTTAACCAGTCCCTTACTGAATTATTAACACACGTGCAAACACTAACAGTCCTCTTTTTTTTCACATACTTTTCATATACTATGACCAACAGAAACGTGTGCAGTGAAATGTAACTTAATTTGAAGAACTGGTGTCTATACAATTATAAATTTACAACATAAGAATACAATTACAAAGGTACAAAATACATCATTAAAGAACATAACAATACAGATAACATTTGTAGTAATGTGTAAAGTTGTATAAGCAAATACCATATTAGCTAGGGCTCCTTGTGCTTGCCAAACACATGGTACACAAAGTAAGCGTGTACCCCCCTGAGGATTAATTTAATTACACCCTCAGGTGTTATAGATTACAGCAATGGAATGAAATGTATCACGGAAAACTTTCTTTGTAATTCAAAAATCTTTCAAAATAAATGTTTTAAGTACAAAATTAATCACTCAATTGCGTGTCCTATAGCGCTAAATTGTGCGTCTTGTTGTAAGATAATTCTGTGGAAGTGTTGTAGTTATCGTCCTCTGTAAGCAAAGTTCTGCTGAAGTCAATGTACTCACCTCCTCACAAACAAAACTGAAATGCTTTGCGTATAGATATCTTAGGTGTTACGCTTATTGCCGTGATGAAGAAAGTACTGTGCTGTAACGTATTGTTGTGTTATGAAAAAGGCTGTATCATTGTAGCTATACCACAAAAGTTACTACTAAAACATGTTTTACTTTCCAGAATAATACAGAAAAACTGTGCAGATATAAAACAGATACAGTGCAAAAGCAATAATATAAATTGTGTCACTCATTAGTAGCATCGTGATATAATCGTGTAGCTGTCAAATAAACTAACCACTGTGTCATCTGGTATCTCTCAGAAAGTACTTTAAACCCAGAATGTATTTTCAAGTAAACCAAAATTTTGCATTAAAATATCATTAGCAGTACCGGTATATGTTCTAAGTATGTGAGCCTTATAGTCGTTACGTAATCGTACAACACACACAATGACACTGTGTCGTCTGTTCACTATAACAATGCACTCGTAAATACTGTCTAAATATGTTCCCTAGGTTCTAGACTGGATAGTTAACTTCAAAACATTGTTGAGTGTTAACAGTTTCTCAGTGTGACAAATTGTACTAGTAGCGTGAAATGGAAAATTTTATGGCAAAGACTAAGTTAAAAAGCAGATTATCTCTCAATAAACGGTTTTACATGTGAAATGTGGTGCAATCCTTTACTCTTCATAGTACTCAAAGTTTCAACTTCAACGCAATTATCATGCGGTATACGTCGGTAAAGAAAACTGGAACTTTTCTCAAGGTTAGCGTCTATGTTATTTTTCTCTGAGCCAACCGGCGCACGCGGCTGCCTGCGGTGCGAGTCATTGTCTGTTTCTTTGTTGGCGTGCGTCGTTATTGGGATTAGGAGACCTAACTACTACAAATTCACCTTGTCGAGAGTGCCCTGCTCTGTCTGAATCCCGCCAGTTCTGATAAAATTCAGGTCTGCCGTTATGATTATATCGTCTGTCGTCATGTCGGTAGTTCCTGTAGTTTCTTTCTTGTCGGTTAAGTGGTGGAGAATTTCTCCCTGAATTATCACTGCACGGTGGACCGTTGCGTCTGACGTTATTCTGTCTCCCTTGATAACAATTGTTTTGGTTTCCATATTGTCTGTTTCTGTGGTTATCTCTGTCATATTCATAACAACGGAAGTGCGATCTTTCTCTGTAACTATTATTCTGCCAACGGTTGTCGTACTGGTGGTGTCTGTTTTGGTCATGATTTGTGTTGTGAGAATAACCTTGTCGTGTCCAGTTAGTATTTCTTTCATCGCGGAATTGCGACGGATGTGACCTGTAATTGTGTGTTCCTGTTTTCGCATTCCGCGATTGTCAGTGTCAATTTCTAATTCTTGTAAGAGTCCCTGAAAAGCTTCGATGTCGTCTTTGCACGTCCTGCCAAAATAATATGTTGTAAATGTTCAGGCAATTTGATTAAGCAAATGCGGATGAGTTCTGAGGGGCTGTATGGGTTTGACAGGTACTGATTCTTGTGCAACATGTCTTCAAAATATTTCACAAGACTGGAAAATTCAGATTGTTAGAAATGTTTCATCATTATGATGCCATGTTTTACTCGGTCTTGTGTAGCTTGAGACCAATATGCTGAGAGGAAGGCATGATAAAATTCTCCTTCACTGTGACAATCGTGAATGACCGATCGCATTCTTTCAGCTGGTTCATTCTCTAAGTAGCCACACATAAATTCTAATCTGTGCTGCATTGACCAGTTGTGAGACAAACAATGAGAGAATTGATGAAGTCATGCTCGTGGATGAATGTCGTTGCCAGAATTCTTAAATGTTTTGAATTTACGTTTAGTAATGAACAGCTTATAGTCAAAATCATCGTGTCGGCGAGTCGCACATCGCTCATTGTTACTTCGTTTCGGCGGTTCCATCTCAAAATTCAATGCGCCTTGCCAATTTCTTTCATAATTTCCGAAGTGTCCTGTGTTATTATTTTGTGGTTGTTCTGTATTTCTATGTCCCTCTTCCCATACTGGTGCGCGAGTGTCCTCTGAAATATGTAATTATTGTATTACTTGTGCCAACTGAACTTGTACTTCCCGGATGTCTCTTTTGTACTGTGTATTGATTTGATTTTGATTTTCTTTGAATGTTCTGATTTGTTGATACTCTTCAGTGTCAGTGAAGGCTACAGGTCTTGTGTCATTCAGATCATCATCTACCTTTGCAGATCATCATCTACCTTTGCAGATAAGTTAGTGAACTGATCCGAAAGTTCGGCTACTTTCTCCGACAGTGTACTTATTTCCTCAGTGTGTTTTTCTGAACCAAATTTCAGAGTGTCCATTTGTGTTGAAATCGTATCTACTGTGTCCTTTAAGTTTTCCTGAGTTTTTGCAAGTTGCGTAACCGAATCGGTAGATACAACTGAGTCAATTTTAGCTTGCAAGGTCTCATGATTTTCATGAACAATAGTTTGCAGTTCTTTTATGGCTGCTTCGTGATTCTGTAATGTATTTTCATGCCGCGAAAAAATAGGTTGGAAATGCTCACAAATTTGTGTTTTTACGTCATTACAGACTTTTTGACATTTCGATTCGATTTTATGTAACTCAGTAGTTAAACCTTCACGTGTTTGTTCAAGCGTATGTTCCACTGAGTCTAACTTTTGAAGCTTTTGTTCCATTGTGTCTAACTTTTGAAGCATTTGCTGTGTTTGTCTCTGATTTTGTTCCATTGTGTCTAACTGTTGCTGTGTTTGTCTCTCATTTTGTTCCATTGTGTCTAACTGTTGCTGTGTTTGTCTCTGATTTTGTTTCATTTGTTGCATTAATTGCAATAATAATGTATTAGTGTCTGGCATCTGTTCCTCTATGCTTTTCGGCAGTGCATTTTCACCAGCAACATTCACATTTTGACAAGCAGAAAATGTGTCTTGACTTATTCGAGAAAACGGTGAGGACCCAAAACCTGAGTCTACAGTATTTGCAATATTGTGTCCTGTCATTTCTGATTCCTGAGACGAGCTGTTGCCGACCGATCTATCGATAATGCTTCCCTGTTCACTATTTATTTCACTGTTTACGCTATTATTTGCCGCCCGCTCCATTTCCCTATGCACAATTACCAAATTACTACTTTCAGCGTCTGTTAATACATTACACAGTGGTGCTGATAAGCTACGCTCGTCGTCACTATTATTTCTCAGTTTACTTTGGAGCCTAGTGTTACGTTTTTCACACGCCATAATTATCACGTATTTCACACGATGACACAGAAAAGCACAATTTGAAGAGCAAAATAAGAAAACACATTAACATAGCACTGAAAATAATATCTACTTAATTGCAAGCGCAGCTGCGAAATACTTGGTGCAAATCTACATGCATGCCACAACTGTTTTACTGTACAACAATGAAAAACTACAACTACAAAGGAAATTCTCTCTACAATTACGCGCTAGCAATAAACAAAAGCTACACTAATTACACAAACTACAAGAAAAAATCAGAAGATTCCAGTGAGGTATCCTCGGCTAAGGGTCGACATATGAAACGTCCCCTTAGAACAATTATACATGACTGTGCTTAAACTGACACACAATTTTTTTTTTTTTTTTTTTTTTTTTTTAGCGCAACACAATCTGAATTTCAGTAATCCCTACAAGAGAATGGCCCTGACTAAATTAACCTATACGTTTCACAATTCACTTACCTCACAAAAATCTTCGTTACTCGAACTACTGCAATACAGCGAGCGCCACTATTGCCAGCTAAATAAAAGATTCAAACTATGGAAGGCACTAACTACTGATAGGCATAGTTAGCAAATGAAAGATTTTAATAGAGAACAAACAATGTATTTACCTTAATAGTCATAATATATATAGCAGTTCATGACATCCATTCTTACAAATGTACTGTTTCTGATGGACACACCTCCAGATTATCCATTCTCAAAAATCCGCTATCTCACTTCCCCACATTCGCCACTGCTGGCGGCTCGCCTCCAACTGCGCAACGCTACGCGCTGTTAACATCCAGCTGCCCAACACTACAATAGCAGACAACAATGCAAACTAGCCACAGACTGCACACAGCACAGCCAGTGATTTTCATACAGAGCGCTACGTGGCGTTACCAATAAGAAAACCTAAACAGCCTACTTACAACTGTAATGCCGATTCACGGTTCCATTAAGTTTAAATTGTGCCTCGTCACTTCACACTACCTTCGTTGCAAACTGTACGTCATCAGTTACTATTTTTTTTAATACCATTCGCAAAATTGCATTCGGCGATCAGGATCGTCATCACTAATCGCGTGCAGTAATCGTGGAATGTAAATTTTCCACTTTGCAGATTTCAGAATTCTTCGTACTGTTATACTGCTAATCCCCACTTCACGTGCACATTGCATAGCAGACTTCTGTGGAGAATTAACAAACCTTTCCAACACGAGAGCCGACGAAGCAGGACTTGTAGCTGTACGCTGTATTCCTGATCTTCCTTTGTGATTATCAGAAATCGTTCCGTGCAATTCATACTTGTCAAAGATGCGTTTGATTGTTAGACAGGTTGGCGGTTCTGTTTCAGACTCCCGCCTCCACTGACTTTGCAACTTAACGGCAGTATCAAACTTGAGTGTCAAACGTTCTCCAGCCATCTTGTTTTCGCAGTACCGAGATGAAAGTACTAACATCTGTTGAGCCAAAGACCATACTACAACACACTCTTAACTCATATCGAACGGCATTATCGATAAGTCGATTGAACCTGACAGAGAGTGTATACATTTTTCTGGTGGACTCTGTAGATAGTCGTTCCATCATGCCTTCAATAATAGCTAATATTCCATAATAGTTGTTAAATAGTTCTGCACAGCTGGGCTACCTTTAACTCTCCGGAAGAAGAAACACAATTAATCCCGTTTTATGGTGTCCAAATACGCTACAGATATCATACAAAAAAACGTCAGGCTTAGCAAATTCTCAGTTCTCGAATATGCTTGTGGATGGAAAATTAAACTGAAAAAATCATGTATTTAATCTACCAAAAAGGTTTTCGATATGAATTACCTTAGGGGCATAGTACCCGTATGTTTGATATATTTTCCTTGTTATCATTCATTTATGCTCTACACCACATGTATTATTTTAGAGTATCTTTCATTTTGAAGAAAGATTTTCATGCCATGAGAGAGGTTCAAATGGCTCTGAGCACTATGAGACTTAACTTCTGAGGTCATCAGTCAACTAGAACTTATAACTACTTAACCCTAACTAACCTAAGGACATCACACACACCCACGCCCGAGGCAGGCTTCAAACCTGCGACCGTAGTGGTCGCGCGGTTCCAGCCTGTAGCGCCTAGAACCGCTCGGCCACCTCGGCGAGTCATGAGAGAGAATAATTATAGTAAAATGCTGGTGTTCATGCACAGTTGCTTTGATTTATTTATTTAACTGGCACTATTAAGGGCATCAAGCCCTGTCTCAGATCTGATCAGGCATTCTACATATTTTACGTTCCATTTATTATGGTAAGTATGTTGTAAACAACATCTAATGTACAAGATGATTATAAATGATAGAAGCGATTTCATGAATTAACTGTAGCGACATTAACTGACATATTGTCACAAAACTCAACACTCTAACAGAAAAACTCAAAATCTTTGTACTGTTCAGCCACACTTCATACACTGATGAGTCGAACCACTATCAGCACCTGCTTAACAGCTAGTTTGTCCTTCTTTGGGACGAAATACATCACTGAATCTGCGTATCAGGGATCAGACAGTTCATTGGCGGGTTTTTGGAGGTATTTGGCATTAGATGTCTACGCACAGGTCATGTAATTCGCGTAAATAAAGGATCACTGATTTGCGTACTTGGTGATGGCAACCGATAGAGGCCCAGATGGTTTCATAGGAACTTACATCAGGCGAGCCTGGTCACCGAGACATCACCTTTAGTTTCCTTAATGCTCCTTAAACACTGTAGCACGGTTCTGGCTCCGATACTCGGACAGTTACACAGCTGAAAGATGACATCGCCGTCGGGGAAGACGTCAAGCATGAAGGGATGCAGGTGGTACATAGCTATCAGCGTATCTTCGATTACTACCACAGGTCCCATGCGAGCGTAGGAGAATGCCTCCAATAGCATAAATCTGCGTCCGTGGCGCGCTGCACGTTTCGAGCCGCCGTTCATCTCGATGACGGCATTTGTGGAGACGACCATCGTCCTAGTGTAGGAAAAATGTGATTCACCCGCAGAGCTGACACGTTTCCGTCGATCGACGGTCGAATCCCGATGGTCCCGTGCCCACTGCAATCGTAATTGAAGATGTCGTTGGATCAACATGTTAACACGTAGGGGTGGTCTGCTATGGAGCTCCATGTTCAATAATGTACGATGAACGGCGTCCTCCAAAACACTTGTGCATGCACCAGCATTGTGCTATTTCGGCAGAGATACCACAGATCACCATCTATCCTACTTTCCAGAGTAGACAAGCCTCTGAACCCCACGTTCTGTGAAGAGTCGTGAACGTCCAACCATTTAGCGCCTAGAGCTAGTTTCACTATCGTTCTATCTCATTCCGTAGATGCCCACGGCAGTACATTGTGAACATTCGACCGGCTTTGTCGTTTTCAACATACTCATTCACTGCGTAATAATAATCTGCCATTTGTCAAAATCCCTTAGCTCAATGGATTTCCCTTTGCAGCCCATGTCTTCACTAGGGTGATCCCCTGTCCGTGTTTGCTCCTCTTACATAATTTTGTTACTCGTCAAGTACCTACAAAGCTACGAGGCTGCTGCCAACTCGCTGTGGGCAGTGGTCATAATTTCTTGGTTCATCAGTGTATTTCTGTCACAAGAGCACAGCACTGAGCAGTTACACACTTAGACAAGATGGCGACAGGCGGCGAGAAAGCGTATGTTGTGTCTGAAATGGATTCACCTGAGTCTGCTGTAACACTACAACGACACTTCAAAACGAAATTCAACAGAGATCCACCACCTTCAAACTCCATTCGGCAATGGTATGCTTTTAAAGCTTCAGGATGCTTCTGAAGGGGGAAATCAACTGGTCGGTCTGCAATGAGTGAAGAAACGTCGACCGCGTGCACGTGAGTTTCCCACGTAGCCCACTGAAGTCAGCGTAAACAGCAAGCAGAGCTGAGCATACCACAACCGTTTGTTTGGAAGACTTTACAGTAATCATTGAAGCTAAAACCCTACAGCTTGCAGCTGCTACAAGCTTTGACTGCCGATGACTAAGTCACATGCTTACAATTTTCGGCACAATTGTAACAGCTAACTGAAGAGGGTGAGTTTTGTGAGAAATTCATCTCCAGTAATGAAGCAACTTTTTTTATGAATGGCACAGAGAACAGACAGAATGTGGGCATCCGAGGGACAAGGAATCCCTACACTATCGTGCAGCACATTAGAGATAAACCAAAAGTTAATGTGTTCTGTGCAGTCTCATGATTTAAAGTTTGCGATACCTTTTTCTTTTACAGAAAGACCGTTATAGGACACATGTACCCGGACAAGCTGGGAAAATGGCTCAAGCCATCATCGGAGGCCAAGTGAGTGGACTTCATCTACCAACAGCTTTTTGCTCCACCCCACTTCCGTAGTGATGTTCGCGAATTATTAAACAGTAAATTGAGAAAACGATGGATTGATCATGGTTATGGCCTCCACACTTCCCGACCCAACCCCACGCGATTTTTTTTTTTTTTGTGTGAGGTTGTGTGAAACATTCAGCCTTTCCCGTTTCCTCTACCAACAAACCTACCATAATTGTGAGCTCACATCAACAATGCTTTTGGACAGAATGATAGGGAGGTGCTACGCCGAACGTGGGAGGAACTTGATTAAGGAGTTGATATCTACAGAATCCATAGGGGTCGCATATTGAGCAGTTGTAATACGTCAAAAAAACTCCGAGTTTTCTACCTGTGTGCAAAGCCCTGTGACAATATGTTAAATACACTACTGGCCATTAAAATTGCCACACCATGACGATGACGTGCTACAGACCGAAATTTAACGGACAGGAAGAAGATGCAGTGAAATGCAAATGATTAGCTTTTCAGAGCATTCACACAAGGTTGGCGCCGGTGGCGACACCTACAACGTGCTGACATAAGGAAAGTTACCAACCGATTTCTCATACACAAACAGCAGTTGACCGGCGTTGCCTGGTGAAATGTTGTGATGCCTCGGGTAAGGAGGAGAAATGCGTACCATCACGTTTCCGACTTTGATAAAGGTCGGATTGTAGCCTATCACGGTTGCTGTTTATCGTATCGTGACATTGTTGCTCGCGTTGGTCGAGATCCAATGACTGTTAGCAGAATATGGAATCAGTGGGTTCAGGAGGGTAATACGGAACGCCGTGCTGGATCCCAACGGCTTCGTATCACTAGCAGTCGAGATGACAGGCATCTTACCTGCATGGCTGTAACGGATCGTGCAACCACGTCTCGATCCCTGAGTCAACAGATGGGGACGTTTGCAAGACAACAACCATCTGAAAGAACAGTTCGACGACGTTTGCAGCAGCATGGACTATCATCTCGGACACCATGGCTGCGGTTGCCCTTGACGCTGCATCACAGACAAGAGCGCTTGCGATGGTGTACTCAACGACGAACCTGGGTGCACGAATGGTAAAACGTCATTTTTTCCGATGAATCCAGGTTCTGTTTACAGCATCATGATGGACGCCTCCGTGTTTGGCGACATCGCGGTGAACGCACATTGGAAGCGTGTATTCGTCATCGCCATACTGGCCTATCACCCGGCGTGATGGTATGGAGTGCCTTTGGTTACACGTCTCGGTCACCTCTTGTTCGCATTGACGGCACTTTGAACAGTGGACGTTACATTTCAGATGTGTTACGACCCGTGGCTCTACCCTTCATTCGATCCCTGCGGAACCCTACATTTCAGCAGGATAATGCACGACAGTATGTTGCAGGTCCTGTACGGGCCTTTCTGGATACAGAAAATGGTCGACTGCTGCCCTGGCCAGCACATTCTACAGATCTCTCACCAATTGAAAACGTCTGGTCAATGGTGGCCGAGCAACTGGCTCGTCACAATATGCTAGTCACTACTCTTGATGAACTGTGGTATCGTGTTGAAGCTGCATGGGCAGCTGTACCTGTACACGCCATCCAAGCTCTGTTTGACTCAATGCCCAGGCGTACCAAGGCCGTTATTACGGCCAGAGGTGGTTGTTCTGGGTACTGATTTCTCAGGATCTATGCACCCAAATTGCGTGAAAATGTAATCACATGTCACTTCTAGTATAATATATGTGTCGAATGAATACCCGTTTATCATCTGCATTTCTTCTTGGTGTAGCTATTTTAATGTCCAGTAATATATTACAAATACAATGAACGTGTGAAATCGCTTCATTCATTTGTAATAAAGTCGCAGAGTACAAATCACTGCAGCGAGAAGTACAGCATTAAATACAAATTAGATTCAAATTATTAGCCCTAGCAGCGACGTACACGAGAGGAATGGTGGAAGAGGGAGGGACAGAGGAACATAATAATATATTTAATGAAAATAGAGGATGACAAAGTGGCGTGACTGACTGGTTGAGAAATAAAAAGAGAAAGAAGTAACTGGGGAAGATTGGAGAATTTGTTTTACTGTTTGACGTTTGACAGAAGGAAGCTGGTCGCATACGTTAATTTGCGGTAAACTTTGTGAGGGGACAGAACGAAGTATTTCAGCTTCTTCTTAAAAGCAACAGGGCATCCAAATGTACGAAGTGTGCACGTAACCTTGTTCCAGAGGCCGACAGCAGCGACACAGAAGTAGTTCGCGAGTGTTTTTGTTTTATGAAGGGGCACAGCTAGGTTGTTAGATAAGTGGGATCTTGCGTTTCGATTATGATGAGATGACAGGTCTTTAACCTCCACGAATGCAGGGGTGTAGTGCGCACTGAGCGGCCGATAACAAAGACAGTGTGTGGTAGGCACCCAACTCGTCTGGCCGCAGCCAACTTAAATGAGCGTAATGAAGTTAGTTCTAACCGTCTACTGTTCTCATTACTCGCGTCGTGTTGCATTACATCGCATTAGTGGAGGTTCGGTAGGAAGATGACTGCACAAGTTTACTCTTCACATCCTTCGTATATGTGTCGGAAACTTTTTGAGAACACAGAGGCAAACTTAAGTCTCCTTTCATGTTGTGACGTTATATTCTGCTCATTTGAGATGCTCGCCCAAAGTTACACCCAAATTCTTCACTGATTTTTGATACGGTATTCGAATCCCCATCGAGAAGAAAAGGAGATAAACGTTTGCGAAATTCTGGACTTATTCGTTTCTGATGCAATACTAAGGCTACTTTGGACATGTTCGAATTTAGTTGTATGTTCGAAGGAACATCGCTTCTAACAATACAGACACTATAAAATACTCACGATGCCCTTTTGTATTTCATGTCAAAGCAAGGCGCTCTGACGAAAGTCTCTCCTTCAGCGGAAATCAAACGGTTTGGAGGCGAGCGTTATGGGTTGTAGACACTAGAACCTTTCTTAGGCCATTACCCCTCAGTGCAATCAGACATTAGCTAGTACCCTCCGCTCTCCCCCTCCCCCTCCTGCCATCTGTTGCCCCCGCCCCTCCCCCATCGCCTCTCCCCCGTTATAACTAAATTAAGCACCTAACTAAACTGTAGAATGAAAGACTTTTCTTGGAAAACTTATTTTTAAAATGACGAAAGATAAATAATATTTATTAGTTTGTCAGTACGCGTGTGTGTGTGTGTGTGTCTGAGTTAGAATTAATGATGAAGGAATTCATTTTGCATCGCAAGTGCTACCAACGACTCCTTCTTAGAAATGAAAGCAAACTATCCACAGCTTGTTACGAAACATGCTTCCCCTGCATTACTCCTCTCCATTGCGGCACTTGCTTGACCTGCACACTGCCAACCCCAGTTAAAATCAAACAAGTTCAGATGTGTATACTATACTCCCTGTTCGTAAATCGCTTCATTGCTGCACTCCTTACTCCTGAACTGGCAGAAATCGGACGACTTCAGGCTGTTAAAGCTTCGTGTCTAACGACTCTGATAATAATAATAAAGCAGTGTACAGTACTATAGTAGCCCTTAAGTAGTTAATGCTGTGTTGTGCTGTCAATTAATTCATTTATCTGTTTCTAAGCGAGTAATGAAGTCATTTCTAGACTACTGTAGGTACTATCTAGAACTTGGAGAAGACATTTTCTTAAGATATTAGCATTTATTACGTATATGACTGACTTTTATTATCAGCGATGTACGGGACAAAGCACAACATATGTGTGTACTGCCGGCCTGTGTGACCGAGCGGTTCTAGGCGCTTCAGTCTGGAACCGCGCGACCGCTACGATCGCAGGTTCGAATTCTGCCTCGGGCATGGATGTGTGTGACGTCCTTAGGTTAGTTAGGTTTAAGTAGTTCTAAGTTCTATGGGACGGATGACCTCAGATGTTAAGTCCCATAGTGCTCAGAGCCATTTGAACCATTTATGTGTCAACTGGATGGACTATCAGAGGAACCTGTAACCTCCACCGCATTAATGCTACTGACTGAAAAAAGTAATTACTGATAACTTATATAATCAATGTTAGAGTCTTACAAAATTGTGATAATAGTGATGATCTTTTGAAAATAATTCAGTTCAGTGACTGAAACAGAATCGAACCGTTTAGTTTTTACCTCCCTCATAAGATTTCATTTTACCCCTCAGGGGGCAATTACCCCTAGGTTGCGAACCACTGCAGTAGGACATATGGAAGTTTGGCACAGATGACAGAGGAGGTTAAGGCGACTGCCTTCGTAAAGCGGCAAATCCGGGTTCGAGTCACGTTCTGACACAAATTTTAATATGTTTCTAGTAATTGGTATAGCCATTGAACAATCGTATTCTCAATTTACGAATGTATTTCATAATTTAATGCCGCTGTCAACTGTCGGCAGTATCCGTGCATGCATATCCGAAGGAACATTGCATCGAACTGTACAGACAACGTAACACACCGACACTCCACAGCCGCACTACAATAATTCATTGGCGACACGTAATCTCCTATTACTGCTCGAAAATCTCGGCCTCCATAGCTGAGCTGACATCGTGTCTAACAACGTTAAAGAAGGCACTGATTTAGTATCTGATACTGTCAGTGATTTTTCCTTCGTGATAAGAGTGAACAGGCCACATTCAGCCTCATAATGCCAAGTGGGGCGCTATTTAAATGAGAAGTAGCGGCTCCAACGCCTGGAAAGGTGACAGTGGGTGGGAGGCCGGTACGCTGGTCCCATGACCATACAACAGCCGAATGAGGTGGTGCAGTGGTTAATACGAGGGCGTTCTGAAAAATAATACCTTCAATTTTTTATGCTTTTTAAATAAAACGAGTGTTATTAACATTCTACACCTTGCGATTCTTCAGTTTCTCCCGACGTATTTCTTCCTCGAACAGTCCACGAATAGTACGAATATTGAGGAAACACCAAGAAGGAAAAGTCTTTTGCCAACCAAATAAAACACGAGCATTGTTTGTCCGAAAATCACGAAATGGACAACAAACATACCAGGGTCTTGGCACAGACATATAAATACTGGGACAGCGTCGTTCGTGACACTATCTAAATTCGTACCAGGGACGGACTCATCAACCGAGATGGCGGCTACAACCTCAGCAGGGCTTGGGAACCAGTCTAATTAAAAAGACGCACAGCAAAGGAAACGAACGGGCGACTAGGGCGGACGAAGCAATTACACCGACGTCACCACAGACGCCGACGCCAGCGTCTCAGCGACCGCTAACGCGCAGGCGCGGATCGCGGAGAGAACGCCTCGCGAGGGGAGGGGATTTAATACGGCCGCCCGCCCTCAGGAGCCCAGTTCGTCAGCGCACCTGACGATGGCGACATGTCTGATCGCCGAAATATTGTGCCCGATGGACACTATGGATCGGCAGTACACCAGTGGACTGTTCGAGCCATCTACACCTTTATTCTTCATGGCTATTTATTTTCAGTCCTCTGCCGCTAGAGGGCTCCGAATTGTAGCATGTACCACGACAAAGTGTGACGTAACTATGTCGGTCCGTGAAACAACTTGCTGTCATCGAGTTTCGAATCCGAAAGTCCCTTCCCACATGGAGCATTCTCTCGTTCGGCATGACAATGTCAGCCCACACACGAGCGCTGCGACATATGCAACAATTCCATGCCTTGGGTTCACCGTCATCGATAATTGTCCATACTGTCACGACTTGGCCCCATCCGATTTTCAGCTGGTTCTAAAACTTAAAGAAAATCTTCCAAGACTTTCCTTGAATAGGTGTGAAGCGGTACAAGCAGAGGTGAGGTTGTGTCTTTGTCAACAAAGTCAAACATTCTACAGTGTAGGTATAAATAAATAAACTGGTTTCTCGTTGGAAGAAGTATGTTCGTCACCAAGATGGGTACGTTGAGAAGTAAGTATGTAGTCATGAAGAACAAATATGCAGGATGATATAGTTAATGATATTTGTTTTATTTAAAAAGCCTTAAGAGTTTTCACATAAAGTATTCGAAGGCATTACTTTTCAGCACGACCTCACACACTGGATCTAACTCCTGTTCAAATTCTCGTCCGACCATCCAGATTTAGAATTTCTCTGCTTTCGCTAAATCGCTTGAAGTGAATGCTAGGCCGCGCGGGATTAGCCGCGCGGTCTTAGGCGCTGCAGTCATGGACTGTGCGGCTGATACCGGCGGAGGTTCGAGTCCTCCCTCGGGCATGGGTGTGTGTGTTTGTCCTTAGGATAATTTAGGTTAAGTAGTGTGTAAGCTTAGGGACTGATGACCTTAGCAGTTAAATTCCATAAGGTTTCACACACATTTGAACATTTTTTTTTAATTCTAGGAATGTTATTTTGAAAGGGCACTCCCGATTTCCCTCCCCAGTTTGAGATCGTGCTCCGTAGTTAATGTCCTCGTCGTCAAAGGGATGCTAAAATCCTAATCTTCCTTTCTTCCACAACCCACCCAGTTGAAGCCATTGACTGAGGACAGGACGGTAGCTGGTCGACATCACGCGGTCTTCACGACCGGAACGCTGAGTCAGTAACTGCTGGTAATTTCTGTGAGCAACTGAAATTGTTAGAGAGGCAGTCATGAAGAGACAGCCTCTCCGCTCCTTCCGTAAACAGAAGACGCCGGCCATAAGACTCTGTGCTATGGTGGCGGTCGCCTGATAGGTCCTCAAAGCACAGCCTAGATTCTAGTTAGTGGTTTATTTAATCACAGATGGAGCATAGGGGCACGATGCGTGGCAGTTCTACTGTGAAAGCACTTCTTTGTTGGACTGTTGTTACGACTTCCTACTGTCGTTTCGTCTTTCACGTGCACGCTCCGCAACCTCCACCATCGTCTGTAGCAGTGGCTCCCGACCTTTCTGTGACCATTACCCCTGTGTGCAAGAAGACACTAGCTAGTACCCTCCTCCCCTTTCCCCACCACCACCACCACCAACATAAGCACCTAAGTAAACTTCAGACTGTAAAAGAATTTTCATTGCACTCTTTTCTTTTTAAAACGATTAACATTAAATGATTAGATTTTATAATGAGTCATGAGATAGTTGCTATTGCTTACTTCACAGAAAAGAAATCTATCCGCATTGAGGGTAGACAATTGTTATGCAACAATCTCCCTCTGTACCACCACCCCCTCTATTAGCACTTAGTTTTGCCATACCCTGCGCCACCATTTAAAATCAAACAAATAAAAATGTGCCGGCATTTTCTGTTTACGGAAGGAGCGGAGAGGCTGTCTCTTCATGACTGTTCGTAAATCATGTGATTGCTGGTTTCCTTACTTCTGAAACAGGAAGATTTCTGTCTGCCGATGCTCTGAGTCTGACCACTGCCACTAATAATAATTCAGGAATAATATAACAACAATAACAACAATGTGTAGGTCCCAAAGCAGTGTAGTAAGTATCAGTGGTTACTGTTTTGTCGAGTTCTCAATTACTTCGCTTCCTGTTATGACGTGAACAATGAAACAATTTCTGGCCCATAATTGGAACTATCTGGAATTCAGAGAAGGTATTTTCATGAGATATTTAAGTATGTATGATACACATGTCTGAATTTTAGTATCAAAGATGCATGATACAATGTATGTGTTCTGTGTGTGGACTATGTGAGGAAAATGTTACTATTTATACATTCTTTTCACAAGCTATTACCTACACCACATTTAGTCACACGTTAATGGTAGCATTTGAAAAAATTATAATTATTGCTAACTTAAATGATCATTATTATAGTCTTATGAAGTAGTGGTGGTAATGGTAACGATATTTTAAATATTATTTTGTTTCTTGACCAAAACACATTCTAATCCTTTTGTTTTCATCCATCAGAAAATTTCACTTTACCCGCCGGGAGGGGGGGGGGGGGGGATACTCCTAAATGAAACGTCAGAAAAATCACAATGTGAAATACTTCGAATGCGTTCTCTTTCTCCCGCTTTATTTATGACATACACAAAGGTAGTAGTAGAAACATTTTCCCAACAATATTTCTAGAAAAAAAATAAATAAATAAAAATCACCTATCTTTCAAGGACATTTAAATGGTACGGTTTATTGTACGACACCAGGAGGGGCAGTTAGTACCAGGTTGACACGTACAAAATTAATCGCATTTCTGTTGTAAACAAGTAACTCCTTCGGCCAACATAGCTAAGTATTTCTCGATTTACTACACATCTGAAAGACTTATGGAACTGTAATGTCCAAATTGGACAGACGGGGTCCGTTCAGAGGGCAGGGAATGATAAATTCCTTTAGAGATTAAGTTTTTAGTCACCTCATCAGCTGAATTTGTTTCACGTGTAGATTTATCTGGAAGTATCTGAGTCGTCTGTTACGGTGGTTAAAGGGACTTCGATTTAAAAGCAGCTGCATTCACTTCGTTACTTTCAATTTGGTCGTGACTTTGTACTTGTTGTATGTTTAATATCTTTAATTCCTTGTTGCAAGTGCGTTGACATAAGAAATGCAGTTACCGTTTCTCCGATAAAGGAAAAACATGCAACTCGTGCCCAAGTCGTCTCCCTTAATGCCTTACAAGTCTTCGAGTTTTTATTTGTGCGACGTTGTAAATCCGGTTTTCGGCAAGAAGCGCCTGACAGTTATTACCATCTTTGCAAGATAGCAGACGCTGCGCTTCATTGAGTTCAACGAGATTGTTACTTACTAAGTTCTTAGGTGACAAAAAGCACTCACATTATATTTCTGTTACAGCTAACGTGCTAGAGCAGATCAAGAAGTTTGGCTGTTTCATATGTTGCACGATTCACTGTTTCAACAGTTACCATGATATTATCTCTGAAAAACTGGATGTTGTCTGTGAGAACAAATTGAGCCCTTTCATCAAGACATAAAAATAATAAAAAGACTGTATCCAACTACTCGAATACCAATATGATGTTAACCATTCCACCGACGCCTACAGCAGGCAATTCATCGGATAAAAAACTAAATTAGATGCCTTAATGAAAAAAAGAGAAAGAAAATATGAGCAAAAGAACTTTTCATTTAGATTACACATGTGTTTTACTAATTTTCTGCTGTAGAACGAAGATACATTCTAAGAAAACGGTACATGGTAGGTAAAAACTGAGATCATATGTAGACTCAGCGCCAAAGAAGCTGTAATGTTAAGCTATTTTCGTATCTAGCAAATAGTAACATAATTATTAACATATCCCGTGTTATTATTGTTGATTGTTGGTAATTATATAGTGACAGAAAATTTTTACACATAATAGTTCGTCATCATTCACTGGACCAAGCGTCCCAGTTCATAAAAAATCTCGCTGCAGTATCTTATTCGGTGGTTTGTAAAAGACTGTTACAGCTAATCTGTCCGGCATATTATGTAATTAAGTTGAATACAAACAGATTAAAGTTTAAACTGAAATTCGCTCCCTCTTTTGCTTTCATTTTAAGTATCGTCCACGGAGAGGTAAACGCAACATTTCAACTCCACGTACGCTAACCGGATAATGCAGAGAATCATATTAAAAAAGATCTAAGGTACTTGACCCTCCACATAATGTTATGTAACGTGCTGCCTACATACATGCGGATGATTCGTTATTTTTTGATTACACGGCTCCTGAGCTGTCAGTTAAATCTATCAAATATTCTCGAACATGTCTCACTAGCGATTTAAAGCGGAATAACTACATGGAACCAGCAGAAGGAAAAACTGGTGCCAATAGAAAATTCTTCAGGATGTGTAGTCCAATAAAGAAAGAAGTAGATTACAAAACACTAGTTCGGCTGATGCTTCATTGTTGATTCTTAGTCTGGGACCATTACCATGTAGGATTAATATACGAAATACAGAGAATTCAAAGAAGACCACAGTGTTTCATGAGGAGTTAGCAAACATGTAAGCGTCACGGAAATGCTCATCCAAAGACGCTACAAGAGAGGCATTTGCATTACGAAGTGGCTTACTGTCAAAATTACCAAGAGCGTATGTTCCTAGAAAAGTCAATCGACATTTTGTTTTTTCCTGCGTACACGGTGAATATGCTAAAATGGGAGCGGACTGCACGAGGATAAGTAGCTGTAAATGATTTTCAATGGAGATACAGAAATTTGAAGACGTAGATAATACACTCCTGGAAATGGAAAAAAGAACACATTGACACCGGTGTGTCAGACCCACCATACTTGCTCCGGACACTGCGAGAGGGCTGTACAAGCAATGATCACACGCACGGCACACCGGACACACCAGGAACCGCGGTGTTGGCCGTCGAATGGCGCTAACTGCGCAGCATTTGTGCACCGCCGCCGTCAGTGTCAGCCAGTTTGCCGTGGCATACGGAGCTCCATCGCAGTCTTTAACACTGGTAGCATGCCGCGACAGCGTGGACGTGAACCGTATGTGCAGTTGACGGACTTTGAGCGAGGGCGTATAGTGGGCATGCGGGAGGCCGGGTGGACGTACCGCCGAATTGCTCAACACGTGGGGCGTGAGGTCTCCACAGTACATCGATGTTGTCGCCAGTGGTCGGCGGAAGGTGCACGTGCCCGTCGACCTGGGACCGGACCGCAGCGACGCACGGATGCACGCCAAGACCGTAGGATCCTACGCAGTGCCGTAGGGGACCGCACCGCCACTTCGCAGCAAATTAGGGACACTGTTGGTCCTGGGGTATCGGCGAGGACCATTCGCAACCGTCTCCATGAAGCTGGGCTACGGTCCCGCACACCGTTAGGCCGTCTTCCGCTCACGCCCCAACATCGTGCAGCCCGCCTCCAGTGGTGTCGCGACAGGCGTGAATGGAGGGACGAATGGAGACGTGTCGTCTTCAGCGATGAGAGTCGCTTCTGCCTTGGTGCCAATGATGGTCGTATGCGTGTTTGGCGCCGTGCAGGTGAGCGCCACAATCAGGACTGCATACGACCGAGGCACACAGGGCCAACACCCGGCATCATGGTGTGGGGAGCGATCTCCTACACTGGCCGTACACCACTGGTGATCGTCGAGGGGACACTGAATAGTGCACGGTACATCCAAACCGTCATCGAACCCATCGTTCTACCATTCCTAGACCGTCAAGGGAACTTGCTGTTCCAACAGGACAATGCACGTCCGCATGTATCCCGTGCCACCCAACGTGCTCCAGAAGGTGTAAGTCAACTACCCTGGCCAGCAAGATCTCCGGATCTGTCCCCCATTGAGCATGTTTGGGACTGGATGAAGCGTCGTCTCACGCGGTCTGCACGTCCAGCACGAACGCTGGTCCAACTGAGGCGCCAGGTGGAAATGGCATGGCAAGCCGTTCCACAGGACTACATCCAACATCTCTACGATCGTCTCCATGGGAGAATAGCAGCCTGCATTGCTGCGAAAGGTGGATATACACTGTACTAGTGCCGACATTGTGCATGCTCTGTTGCCTGTGTCTATGTGCCTGTGGTTCTGTCAGTGTGATCATGTGATGTATCTGACCCCAGGAATGTGTCAATAAAGTTTCCCCTTCCTGGGACAATGAATTCACGGTGTTCTTATTTCAATTTCCAGGAGTGTAGATCTTTGACGGTGCAGATTTCAGGCATCTAAAGCACGCATGAGAACACTCCTGGCAAAAGGGAACGTTCTGTCTGTACTAGCGTTTTAGCGGTGCTACGTCATCGCTAATTTTGGACGTTACTGGGTGAGAAGTGGCTCCATTGCAACCATGTGTGAGGCAAGCAGGCATGTGCAGAGGCGCTGATACGAAATTTCACAAGTAAGCCTCTTAGCATCCCAAAAGGCAGCCCGGCCGAGCCGAGCAGTCGTGGTGACATTGATAAAGACACTGCAGCTACGAACTTGGTAGTGGAGTATTTCTACACCATCGAGACACGAAAGTGTTGATCTGTATGTGCCTGGAAGCAATATATCGGCAAAACAAACGTGCTGTTAATCACTATAAATACCGTCTGAGTTTAGTACAGTTATGTGAAATCTGGAGCACACTTTGAATATCGGGTCCACACGAGCCTCCATCATGTTATGGGCCAGCCAGCAGCCTACGCCGCTCTGGATAGCCTAAACACGAGACCAGGTCACGGTTCTAAGTCCGCACTTGTGGACTTAGAATGACGCGCTCAATGGTAGCAGTCGAACTCCTGAGTTCGAGGACAGTGGTTCGCAGCCTACGCACTGTAACCAGCCAGACGCACCAGGCACAGTTTTAACCTGGTGGCCGTGGATGCTTACGAGAATTCAGAGGACGTTCATGTCATTGGCGCTGGTCGCTCAGGGCCACTTAGTGCTAACTCGTGCTGCTGAGTGGGGTAAACAGTGTCACCAGATCAGACGTGAACCATGTCTGGCAACTGGTTTCAGCACAGCCGACCTCCACTCGGCACGGTTTTGCAATCACGGCACCCAGTTTCGTCAAACATTATATGGACTATACATCTACATACAGATACTCCGCAACCCACCATACGGAGTGTGGCGGAGGGTGCCCCATACCACCACTATTCACTTCCTTTCCTGTTCCACTAGCAAACAGAGCGAGAGAGAAACGACTGTCTACATGTCCCTGTATGAGCTTTAATTTCTCTTACCTTATCTTCGTAGTCCTTACCCACAATGTAGTATGTTGGAGGCAGTAGAATCGTTCTGCAGTCAGCTTCAAATGCTGGTTCTCTAAATTTTCTGAACTGCGTTCCTTGAAAAGAATGTCGTCTTATCGCCTTCCCTCCAGGGACTCCCATTTGAATTTCCGAAGTACGTCCGTAACACTTGCATGTTGTTCGAACCTACCAATAAAAAACCTAGCAACCCGCACCTGAATTGTTTCAATGTCTTTCTTTTATCAACCTAATATGGATCCCAAGCACGGTAACAGTACTCAAGAAAAGGTTGCACTAGCGTCCTATACGCCGCCTCTTTTACACACGAACTACAATTTCCCAGAATTCTCCCAATAAACCGAAGTCGATTAATACCGGTTTCCAACGTGACGCCCAGATATTTAAATGAAGTGACTGTGTCAAGTAGGACACTAGTGCCGACCGCTGTGGCCGAGTGGTTTTAGGCGCTTCAGTCCGGGACCACGTTGCTGCTACGGTCGCAGGTTCGAATCCTGCCTCGGGCATGGATGTGTGTTGTGTCCTTAGGTTAGTTGGGTTTAAATAGTTCTAAGTCTAGGGGACTGATGACCTCAGATGTTGAGTCCCATAGTGCTTAGAGCCGTTTGAACATTTGAGGACACTAGTGATGCTCTACTCCTACACCACGGGATTGCTTTCCCTACTTCTCCGGATTAACTTACATTTTGGTGTATTTAGAGCTAGCTGCCATTCACCACATCAACTAGAAATTTTATCTGCTCGTCTTGTATCCTACTCTCACTCAACTTCGATCCTTCCCGTACACCACAGCATCACGAGCAAACAACCGCAGAATGCTGTCCACCCTGTCTGCCAAATCATTTATGTATATATAGAATAATAGTGATCCTATCGCACTTCCCTTTGGCTCTCGTGAAGACACCTTTGTCTCTGATGGACACTCGCCGACGGGGAAAACATACTGGGTTCTACAACTTAAGAAGTCTTCGGGCCACTCATATACCTGTGAACTTATTCCATATGCTCGTACCTTCGTCAACAACCTGCGATAGGGCATCCTGCCAAACACTTTTCAGATATCTAGAATTATGGAATCTCCTGTTGTCGCCGGCCGGAGTGGCCGCGCGGTTCTAGGCGCTACAGTCTGGAACCACGCGGCCGTTACGGTCGCAGGTTCGAATCCTACCTCGGGCATGGATGTGTGTGATGTCCTTAGGTTAGTTAGGTTTAAGTAGTTCTAAGTTCTAGGGGACTGATGACCACAGCAGTTAAGTCCCATAGTGTTCAGAGCCATTTGAACCATTCTTCCGTTTTTCATCCAGAGTTCGTAGTATATCCTGTGAGAAAAGGGGAAAGCTGAGTTTCGCACGAGCGATGCTTTCTAAAACCATGCTGATTCGTAGGCGTAAGCTTGTCGGTCTCAAGAAAATTTATTATATTCGAAATGAGAATGTGTTCAAGAATTCTGCAGCAAGCCGAAATTAGGGATGTTGGTCCATATTTTTGCGGGTCCTTTCTCGCCCACCTCATACACAGGAGACGCCTGCGCTTCTTTCCAGTCTCTTGGGACTTGGTGCTGGGACAGAGATTCACGATAAATGCAAGCTAGGTAAGGAGCCGATGCCGTAGAGTAGTCTTGGTAAAATCGAACTGGGATTCCATCCGGACCTGGTGATTTATTTGTTTTCAAATCTGTCAGTTGTTTCTCTACGTCTGGTATCTTTATTACTATGTCGTCCATACGGGACTCTGTCCGATGGTCAAATGACGGTATGTTTGTACGATTCTCCCGCGTGACAGATTTCTTAAATGTAAAATTTAAAACTTCGGCTTTCGTTTTGCTGTCTTCGACTGTCACACCAGACTAGTCAACAAGTGAATGGATGGAAGCCTTAGACCCATTTAGCGATTTTACATACGGCCAGATTTTACTCAGGTTCTCTGCCAGATATTTTGCTAAGTAAGACGCTGGTAGTTGTTCTATGCTTCGCGCCTAGATCTTTTCACAGACGCACGAATCTCATTTGCGTGTTCTTCTTTGAGCCGAAAGTGCAACAGTATCCTCAGCATTTTCCGAATCTCATTGTTAAACCGTGGTGGGTCTTTCCTGTCCTTAATCCGCTAACCTGGCACATAATTCTCCAGACCATGATTTACAATCTGTTTAAACTTTGCCCATAATACCTCTACGTACATCTTACTGGAACTAAGGGATGTCAGTTCACTCTCTAAGTAGGATGCTAACAACTCCTAGCCTTCTTAACTGATTTATTAACTTTTGTAACCATAGTTGATATAATGATTAATGACATCATGCTCGCTAATCCCCGTTTCCATAATAATGTTGTCGATAAGATTTGGCCTATTTGTAACTACAAGGTCTAAGATATTGCCATGACGTGTGGGCTGCCGAACTGGCTGTTCAAGACAGTTTTCAGAAAATGTGTTCAAAAGTACTTCGCAAGACTGTCTGTCTGTGCGCCCTGCAATGAATCCATAGGCATCCCAGTCCACACTGGGTAGTATAATTGCCTGGATTTTAGAAAAGCTGAGCGGTAGCAGACAAACCGGTACTAGTTGTTTTTTGGTGCATTTATTCCAAATGACGTTTTTCATGTTCTGCCCTTCATCAGATTTCCATTTCACAGCAAAAATTACTTTGACATTTTGTTCCTTACACATACATTCACGAAACAAAAGGTGTTACACATAATTTAAACTTAGAGAATGGGAATGTTGGCCTGAGAAGGACTACAAAGAACTGCAACCTCTACAGGCTGTTTCAGGCCTACATACGTATATTCGGTAGGCTGAAGTCGCCTCCAACTAGTATTGCATGATATGGATATTCACATGTTACTGACCGTGGAATTTCTTTTAACGATTGTAGAACTGTCACAGCAGAACCGGATGGCCGATAAAGCTAAGCAACGATTAACTTGGTTTCACCTAGCCCTGTTTTACGCGACCAGGTAACTTCACTGTCAAGCTTAACTTCGACCTCAATGGAGACAATATTTTTGTCAACTGCAATGAAAACTCCTCCACCTGTGGCTCCTAATCTGTCTTTCCGATATACATTCCGTTACTCGTTAAATATCTCAGAGCTTCCCACTTCTAGTTTCAGCCAGCAATCAGTCCCGAGAATAATTTGAGCGCGAGAACTTTCCTGTAGGGCAGTAAACTCGGGAACTTTTTACGAATACTTCGACAGTTTACCCATAAAATTTTGACAGTCAAGGCGTCTTTACTCTGAAATTAATCTGGCTTCCCTTTCTGCCTACTAACTTAGTATCAGAGTATCTCATATCATCGCGTAGCCTAAAAAACCATCATGTGTCCTTCACAACTACTCTACTACCCAAGTAACTGCTTGCTTTGTGTAGTACGCCCCTGACTTATCAAGAGGAATCCAACAAATCCCCAACCGATAATGTAGGTCTAGAGATTTGCGGCCAAGACCGTCACAGAGTCGACAAAGCCTTTGACTGACACCCTCCACTCAGCTCCAGACCAAAGGACCCCCGTCAATTCTGGGAACAAATCTGCAAATTGCGATCTCTGCTTGCACCCCACGTGTGAGGCCAGCAGACTTCACCACTTCCGCCAGCCGCCAGTACGAACCAAGGATGTCCTCAGAATCCATGTGACAGACGTCGCTGGTGCCGAAGTGAGTCACAACTTGTAGGCAAATTGCACCCTGCACGCTCGATTCCTGCAGGCAAGGTCGCCTCCACATCTCGGATGAGCCCCCCCCCCTCCCCCCCTTACTCCCAACTGCAAACCGAGTGCACATTGCCTTTCTTTCCAGCCCTGAACGCTATTTGACTAAGGGTCTCCATAATGCGACTAAACGTTGAAGCTCCCGACAACTAATAAACCCCTCCCTCCATGTGGCTGCTCGGACCCTTCTGTAGGAGTGGTCACATGTCCACTGACAGAGTGATTGGACGAAGTTAGACGGCCAGTCTCCACATTGGTCATCCGCCTTGAATGACGCGAACGCCTTACCACCCGCCGCCACTCACTCTGGTGTGAGGACGGATCCGCTGCGTCGAATACACTAGGAGGTGTCTCGGACGCAGAGCCCGTGGGCGAAACAAGCCACAACTGGGGTGTCTCGAGCGACATGCCAGATTTTCCGCCAGTGCTATACCCCTAGGCAGCAGCCTGAAGGTGATTCACCATAGCGAAAAGCGCGTTTAACCTTTCACGAACTTTGGTCAGCTCCTCCTGAGTCCGCACATAGTAGGCATACATCCTACCTATCCTAGCAAGATTAAATGAAGAAGTAAACTATAAAAGCAAGCAGAATCCTAGATACGCAACTTGCTGCATTCCTGATATGTCACCAGTGGACGCTGATGCCTCAGTGATCTATGTAACTGGCTGTTCAGAAGAATTGAAACTGCGCTACAGACTGCCTGAATTTGCACTTACAAAATGCGAACTTACAAATCTTAAATAGAAAAACACGCACGAAAATTAAGAAATATACTTCGAGATTTACACAGAAAAAGATGAACATTAAACTTGACGCTCTGTAGATGTGTAGCGGCCGAGATCTGTAGCCTCAAAGTAGGGCGAATGAGCAGACTGTAGGTTTTTGTGGCTGTTTTCGGCTGTTTTGTGTGCAGGGGGCATGCAGTGTAAGCGAGTGATGCATAGGGACTTCAGCATACGTTTGTGCAGCCAGGGGACCGTCTGATCTTTCGAAATTCCGTGGTAATGCAAAGGAGCATTATTTACGCTCTTTGAGATGTCGTTAATGTAATTTTCCAGGGCATTTGTGTTAACTGTCGTCGGTATATACATACGGCTAGTCAGTGCACAGAGCAAACTGGCTTATGTTAAGAGGTAGGATATAAGTGTGTGCTGTGTCACTCCGTTGTCACTGTATTTTGTGTTCCTTAGTGTGTCTTGGAGATTAAGGTTCCATAATGGCTGAGTCTCAAATGCACTGTGTCACTTGTTGGGAGGCAGTTCAAGCATTGGTTAATGGAATGGCGTAAGTGAAAGCAGAAAAAACAGACGTGCGTAATAGGATTGCAGCTAGGGATGAAGAGTTTCGATTAACCGAGCAGCCCATTCCGATGTTAGATCTAGTCACAGCCAGTTTGATCACATCCTTCTGTGGAAAGTCGTCTGGCGACGTAATGTCTTCTTTGGATGACATGCATTTAGCAGCTAGTACTGGTTTTGGTCACGGAATTAATTATTAAAAGTGACAAAGTTACAGTTGGAAGAGGAAGCCAAGACATTTGTCAGATGTACAGAGGGACATAGAGACATACTTGGATGAATTGGAAAAAGGCCGGCTACAAAGACACAAGAAGCAAAACTGGACAGAGTCTTTTTGCGAGCATTAGGGTAGTCTATCAAAGAAGCATAATGTGTCAGTAGAGAATCCTGCGGACAGAATCTGGAAAGTGAATGTCCTTATTTACGATCAGAGGAGAGTAACGAGGCAAACATAGTCATACTCCGTGGAGCTGAACAAAGGGCACTGAATGCGTTTTTAAGGCGCTTGCCGCCTGATATGTCAAGAAGGATGAGAACGAATACCCCAGAGGATTTATGTTCTATGCTCAGATTAGCAATGGAGTGTGTAGAAACTGATGTATCAGAAGGAATGCAGGACAAGTGAGGAGTATTCTCTGCTAACGTGAGGTGTTATAGATGTAGGTGGACGGGAAATGTGCAGAATAAATGTCGCCAACCTCATTGTGGTAGATGTGACTGGACATCAAAAACGTGATTATATAAATGGTAAGGGGAAATTGGTGATGAATAAGCAGATACTAAACTCAAAAGGGAATCCCAGGTCCACCATACATATTTCCTGACAGGCTGCGATGCAACTAATACAGATGCAGTGGCAGGACGAAGTATAGTGGGATTAGTGAAGGGTAGAAAGTAGAAGTGTTTATTGGAGACAGGGGCACACGTGTCGGTAGCAAGTATGGAGCTCATAGGTCAGAGGCGATTCAACACTCCATTCTATAATTTACAGGCCTTGGGTTCAGCGATGGTATATTTTTAGGGTGAGGCACAGCATTTTAAGCAATGCACAAAAGTTATGCCCCGGAAAAGTGATGGTTACTGCATGATCTTAGGATTAGACTCTCTGATAACACAACATGCCAAAACTTACAGAATCGACATGTAGCTGAACTTAGAGGGACAACATTCCCGCTAGGGGATACAGTCGCCAGTGAAGTATGGACACAAGGTGCAACAAACTTAAGGCGTGAACCACTTGAACTGCGATCAACAGCACTAAGGATTAATTCGCATGTTATTGTGCCACAAGGCACTGGGCAGTTCGTCTGGGTAAATGTCTGACTGTAATGGCTTGTCAGTGCATTGTACTTGGTAGAACCTATGGCAGAAAATGATGTATTAGATACATCACGTTGCTTTGTAAGGAGAAGCATTGTATACATAAGAGACGAATTGAATAGAAAAGTAGAGCCTGTGAATTTATATAATTTTGGTGCTGATGGATGAGATCTAATCAAAGAAATATTGACAGCTAATCTGGAAGTCCTGAATGATGTGGGCAGGGGCTCAGTCAGTGTGGACCAAGGTAGTATACAAACTGCCAATAAAACTGCATTGTGTAGGAAGCTAGAGCATCTTAAAGGTACACATAGATTGGAAATGGAAAAATTATTGTTTGAATTTGAGGGTTTTTTTCTCAATGGACTTTACCTGCAACACCTATAACACAGCGTCATTTTCTATAGTAATCAGCCCCCAGCTCATCATAGGGCTTAGTAAATCATCCGATGGAACTAAAAGATATAGATTCTGTTGTGAGTACAGACATCTTAACAACAAAACTGTAATCGATGCATATCGAATCCCAAACATCGCTGAAATTATTGACAGTTTGGAACAGTGCAAGCACTACTCTACTTTAGATCTGAGGAGTGCATACCAGCAGAGAGAGGTATTCCCAGAGGACCATCAAGAAAAAGCATTCTCGGTTCCCTGGGTATCGTAGGACGCCATTTGGATTAAAGAATGCGCCAGCAACGTTTCAGCATTTTCTGAATGTAGTGCTGAGGCACTGAAACCTCACCAGTGCATGGTATACGTAGATGATGTAACTGTTTTAAGACAATATTTTTAGAATATTACAAGCAGTGAATTTAACATTAAACATAGAAAAATGTTACTTTCCATTTGAAGAGGTTACCTATTTACGGCATGTTATTAGCAGAGTGGGGGTTAAAATAGATGTGAGGCTGCTACAGTCAGTACGAGAATCCTAAGTTCAGAGAACTATTCAAGAAAATTCATGAAAGGGTTTGCTGATGTAGCGGGACCACTAAACGACTGATAAAAATGGTGCAAAGTTCGACTGGACAGAGGAATTCCAAGACACATTCAAGGAGTTAAAAAGAGCATTGGCTTCATGTGTAGTATAATTTTGCTTGACTACAAGAACGAGTTCATCTTGTCAACTGACACTTGCAATCAAGTTGTAAATGGGAAGAGTATTCGGTAATGTATGTCTCTAGGCTGTTGAACAGGGCAGAAAAAAAGAGATGCTTGGCTTGATGCATGGAATCACGTGTTTCCAGTATTATTTGCATGGAAATAAGTTTAAAGTAGTAATTGACCATGAACATCTTCAGTAGTTGTTGGAGCTTGAGCATTCTTCTTCTAAACTGACTTGTTGGGCATTGAGGTTAAGCGAGTTTGAGTATGAAGTAAAACACCAGGTCTCGTAAGAAACATATGAATGTTAAAAGTTTAAGCCAAAAAGTAGCAGTCATACATACATTGGGTCATGATCTTGCACAATGGCAAACAGCGCAACAGGCTGACGTGGAATGTAAACAGAAAACATGGGGGCAATACATAGGCGATTAGCAGAATGTTACTGGTGGAAACCAAGGAAAGAGGCTGTGCATCACAATGATAGAGGTTGTGTACAATGCATGCAATGGGCGGACATGAGCCTTAAATCACTACCTTTGCAGAATGACACAGCAATTTAAAATGATTGGATTTGATGTCCTTGAGCTAGTCAACAAGACTCCGGGCAGGAATCGATTTGTGCTGAGTATTATTTATTGTTTTTCTAGCTATGTGCAAATGCTAGCATTCCCTAACCAACAGGCAGCTACAGTAGTGAAAGCATTAGTCAACAGCTGGATACCCAAATCTGGAGTGAAAGAAACTTCATTACTGATCAAGGGACAAACTTTATGTTGGATTTGTTAAAAGAGTTGCGTAATTTGCTAAAGCTTAGGAAGTTAGAGGTAAGTCCACTCCAGCCTCAGGCTAATGGTAGGATGGACAGGATAGATCACACAGTCAGATGGATGTTGAGTCATTATGTGAACTCACATCATAACTAATGGGACATGTGTCTATCTCTCGTTGTAAGCGCAAATAATTCAGAAGTCCATTCCGTACAGGACCATCATCAATTAGGTGATCTACAGGAGACACATGCCATAGCTGTTCAGAAAAATAAGGCCAAGGTTTAGCAAGGATGGGGAGTTCATCAAGGATTTTTCTAAAAAAGTGAGGGAAATTAGGAAATGCGTTCATGGAGGAAACACTAGAGCCCTGGAACTCCAAGAGCAATTGGAAAATCGTGCAGGCAGTGTATAGAGTTGGTCAGTGCGTTATGTTATCAAATCTTTACATTCCGAAGTAACTCGATATCAGGCGCCATTCAGGTAGTTGAAACGCCATCTCTCGTAAAACAATTACTAACTTGTACAACTTTTGTTCATGTCGGGTATTTGATGATATTTCAAGGTGGTCCAGATCTTTTGACGCAAGTGCTGTCATTCATGAGGATAAAGTTATAGTAAGAAAACGGGAAGGGCAGTAACTTAGCACGACTTGTACAGAAGGTTCCATATTAAGACCAAAGAAGAAGGAGAGAATAGTTCACGTTTTTGCGTAACAATATATATGCTTGGAAGTTTAATTGGGAGACGTGTTATTTAAATGCATAAGTGATTGGAAACTGGAGTACTTTTCATAAGGTAAGATGAGGTAGTACTCACAAGTCATCGTTGAGCACTGGAGCTGACCCTAAATGCTTGGGAAATGCATTACGAAGCGAAATGTTTAGAACATGGGTTTATGGTGTTACATTGGGAAATGGAAGGAAAAGACAGGCTGAAGGAAATGAGGAATGAGTAGGGTAAATTACACGTCATATGAACAATTACGAGGGCAGATGCAGCAGATACTGGTAGTGCCATGTACAGCATTACAATGTAAGTGATGTTAGTTAGGTGCAGGCTGTAGTCAACTGTAAACGGCTTCAGAGCTGTGGATATTGGTGACATCCAGAAATTGAGTTATATGATAGAGCGAGTGGATGTAGAAAGGAGGAACGAAGCCACCATGCAATGGCGTATTACATAGTTAAGCAACTTGGAACAAGAGGTACTGAACATCACATGGGCATTACGAAGTTTAATAATGGAGATTATATAACAGTAAATACTGTGAACTGGGACCCGAAAGTTGTACAGATACTTTGTATAAGAGTATGGCAGTAGCAATATTGTTGCAGTCTTTAGCTGCTAGCTTGTGGGATTCTCAGGTAGTGCCAGTGGAGTTGCAGGAAGCAGTCTTACATGCAGCTCTTAAGAAGCTGCGTCCAGCTCTGTTAATGCTGGATCAGTTACTGGTAGGCCTGTGGAAAGGCAGAAGTTGCCACCAGAATTGGAGCTCATTTTTCAGCCGGATAAGTCAATTCGGTCACGCAGCAGTGGTTGAGATCAGGACAGGTCTAACATGATTTCACGTGTTAATACGATTTCTGGTTAGCAACAAGTGAGACATATTCAGGCGTTACACCTACTAAAGTGAGTAATTTTGGGAAAGTTTGTCCAGGTAAAGCCACAGGAGGTACTGCTGACGGCAGAAGATGGTGACGGTCACACAGTGACGTTGGTAACTTGAACATTGTCAGAGGAAGAGATCTGTCCAGTCTGGATAGTGCACAAGGGATACCAGCACGTGTAAAATGCAATTGTACAAGGTAATTCTGTGCTTTTAATGCAACCACAGAAGGAGATTTTACTCTTCACCACTCAACTACTTATAGTGCAGTGATGCAAACACTATGAGATGAGAATGACGTGAACACTGTGAAACGTCCCCTTTCAACAATTATACAAGACTGTGCTTAAACTGACACACAATATTTTGTTAGCGCAACGCAATCTGACTTTCAAAATTCCCTACAAAAGAATGGCCCTGACTAACATTAAACTATACCTTTCACAAATCACTTACCTCACAAAAATCTTCGCTGCTCAAGCTACTGCAATACAGCGAGCGCCACTACTGCCAGCTAAATAAAAGATTCAAACTATGGAAGGCACTAACTACTGATAGGGATAGTTAGCAAATGAAAGATATTAATAGAGAACAAGCAATGTATTTACCTTGATATCATCATATATAAATATAGCGGTTCATGACAAATTTCAAAACTCCGCCATCTCTCTCCCCACATCCACCACTGCTGGCGGCTCACCTCCAACTGCGCAACGCTACGCGCTGTTCACATCCAGCTGCCGCTGCCCAACACTACAATGGGGAGTATTACAACAATGCAAAGCAGCCACAGACTGCACACAGCACAGCCAGTGATTTTCATATTGAGCGCTACGTAACGTTGCCAATAAGAAAACATAAACAGCCTACTTACATAGAGAAAACATAAACAGCCTACTTACATCACTGTAACACTGATAACGACTAGTGCTAAGAACATGCATATTTAATGAAAAATACTGAACTTTGTACAAATCGGCTCAGGCAGCAGATCCTACAGTTCAGCTATTATTCCAGAAGTTAAGGCTAGATAGTAAGCAGTTCTTGACCTAATAGAATGTCCGCTGAAGACGACCTGGCGTGGACCCGCTAGAAGCAGACGTTGCGGCGCGAAGTAAAAAAGGTTGAAACCGGCCTGCTATGTAGTGGTGCAGACTTGGAATTGCCCACTCCACTGTGGTGCCGACGTATATCGCTTTTCTGGCGGTGTCATCGCTGATACTTCTTGGTGTGGCAGTCGCAGGGCTGTATGCTGTCTCGGAGTGGGTTGTCGACTTATCGACGCATGTGGTGTTGCCTGGTGGTGCGTGCTGTGCTTACAACGCCACATTCCTTCCTCCAAAATCCCCTGGTCGTGGTAGCATATGGTTGTGGTGCAAGGGGAAGGTCTGGGTGGAGACGCAACAGATGGGGTGGGAACTGGAACTGAAGCCAGTGACAGCTCCTGTGCACGACCCATCATTCGCCCTAAGCCCCACAAAAACGCCTGGCAAACCACAGGGACAGCACACGCCTACATCCAGGGCCAGAGCCTCGAACGCTGGAGGACCCCGCTTGAAGAGGAAGGCGGCAGGATGCAGAGGAGACGCCCATGGCGAAATGGGCTGCTAGAATGATGGCATTGGAGATGAGGGCGCATCCATCTCCATGGAAAGTGCCTCTGGCTGAGATGCCATCTAGTCATGGTGAACACCCACGACCTGGTTCGTTCAAATGGTTCAAATGACTCTAAGCACTACGGGACTTAACATCTGAGGTTATCAGTCCCCTAGAGTTAGAACTACATAAACCTAACTAACCTAAAGACATCACACACATCCACGCCCCAGGCAGGATTCGAGCCTGCGACCGTAGCAACAGCGCGGTTCCGGACTGAAGCGCCTAGAACCGCTCGGCCACAGCGGCCGACGACCTGGTTCGTGGCTGCATGCTAAATCTGTAAACAAAATGCAGCAGCTGGAGCATGGAGTCTCAGAGGGCGAAGCTGGTTCTGATGTCTTTTGAGCAGCGGGTCTGTAGGGGAAGAAACCAAGAACATGTCGTGTCCAAGGACACACGAAACAGTCTACTGTTTCCATCGCTGTCTGGGCCAGAGGATTCTGAAAAATACTGTGTCCTGGATCTGAAAGTGAGAATTTTTATACTAACTGATACTGATGACTGTTCGTGGAGTAGATGAAACAGGGTGCAATTCCGGCGGTCGAGCAGGAGTTCAGTCGGGGAAGGTCCATCTCGAGGCATTGCTTGGTAGATGGAGAAAAACAGTTTCAAGGCCTGCTCCCATATGTGAGTTCCACGGAATTTACTCATCTGCGCCTTGAATGTTTGCATGAAATGTTCAGCTTCACCATTTCATTGCGGTGGAACAGTGCTGTGGTCAGATGTTCAATACTGTTGGCTCTTTAAAACTGTGGAAATTCCTGTGAGTTGAATTGTAGTCCATTGCAGAAACTAACTCTTCCGGCACGCCATAAAGGCAAAAAATTTAAGTAAGTGTATTGATAGTACTAGCCTACACCGTAGAGTTCATCGGAACCATGAAGGGAAAACTACTGAAGGCACACACTACAATAAGCCATGGTGTGTTCTAGAAATGTCCAGCAAAATCAATTTGGATGCGTCTTCACAGTCCGCTGTGTCGTGGGCAGTCAGAAAAGCGTTGAGGTGGAGGCGCCCGTTGCCCCATGCAAGCGGCGCAACTTGACGTCATATCTCCAATCTGGTCGTCCATCCCTGGCCAAGAACCATGGTGTCGACAAAGCTGCTTCGTCCTCACAATACCCCAGTGTCCATGACGCAACAGCCTTAAAACATCCTGCTGAAGGGTGCGTGGGATCATGACCTGGGCCTAGTCATTCTCAGTGTGTAACAGTAAAATTGGACGCTATACTGAGAAGGTTTGACGGTGAGCGAAGTGTCGACGCACTCTGGGCTGAACTATGTATGTATTTCACTCTCATTGGCCACCCTCTATGCATGTAATTCAGCACAATGCTTATCTGAATCTGTAGCTGCTCTTGTGCTATGCGACGAAATTGTATGGGAAACTGTGGACTGCGGAAGCGTCCAGAGCAGCTATCTGACAACGCGATGCTTCGGTGGTGTCGAACTGATCATCCTTGTCTATCGGTAACCTTGAAAAACCATCGGTGTTGGAGTGTGGAGCCACAGACCTGAGAAAGACTTCATAGCTGTAGTTCGATGGCTAAAAGTCCAGCGTTGCAATTTCTGCGCCGTTTGTGGCGGAATTGGCTTCCTTAGGTGGAAGAGTGAAGTGAGCGGATTATGATTCGTGCCCAAGTAGAACTTCCTTTCGGAGAAGTAATGATGAAACTTCGTTACACCATAAATGATCGCCAGTGCTTCTTTTTCAGTATGAATGTTATTTACATGCGTCTTAGTCAGAAGTTTGAAGGCAAATGCTATCGGACCATCCAGTGATTCGACACAAAGCAAGAGAATGGCACCTAGACCACTAGAAGAAGCATCAGCCGCTAGCACCATTGATTTAGCAGAATCAAAATATGCGATTCACGTGTTGCTAAATAATGCCCATTTCAATTGACCAAAATCCAACTGACATACCTTAGTACATGCAAACGTAACATCCTTATGCCATTCTCCGTGAAGTGGAGCTGCAATCTGAGAGGCGTGAGGAACGAATTTGAAGTATTAGTTACGTTTGCCTGACACTGCTTGCAGTTCCTCCGATTTTTGGGGGCTGTCGAATCTCTTATGGCTCACAAATGAATATGGCTGGGGCGAATACCCTGCATATTAGTGACATGTCCGAGATATTCTATTTCCGTCTGGAAAAAAAAGAGCACTTGTCTTTGCGATACTTGAGGCCTGCCGATAACGGTACTTGAAAAAGGGACTCGATATTGGCTAAATGTTCTTCTGCAGAACGTCCAGACATGACAATATCATCCAGGTAATTTGAGGAAGAAGGAACCTTGGTAGTCACTTGAGCTAAAAAGCGCTGAAGGATCGCCGGTGCTGAGGCACTACCGCAGGGCACGCATTGAAATTATAATAACCTGAGATGAGTGTTATTAACCAAAAATTTCTTTGAGTAGTCATTCAAAGGCAATTGGAGATTAACATCCGTCAAGTATATACTGGAAAAATAACTACTCTCGCCTAATATGTCCATAAGTTCCTCTGGGCGGGGCAAAGAGCATATGTCTATCACTGTCTGATAGTTCACAGTCGACTTCAAACTAGCACACAGTCGAAGACGTCATGAAGGTTTGCAAAGGATGACTAATAGTTCAAGTGGCTCTGAGCACTATGGGACTTAACATCTGGGGTCATCAGTCCCCTAGAACTTAGAACTACTTAAATCTAACTAACCTAAGGACATCACATACTTCCATGCCCGAGGCAGGATTCGAACCGGCAACCGTAACGGTTGCCGGTTCCATACTGTAGTGCCTAGAACTGCTCGGCCACACCGGCCGGCATGACTAATGAGGAAGACCATTGACTTGATGACCCCATCAGCTTTCCATTGCCGTAATTGTTCAGCGATCTGTTCCCTAATTATAATGGGTACTTGCCTAGTTCGGCAAAAATTGGGTTGTGTATGGTTTTTGAGCGACACATGACCTAAAATGTTTTTCGCACAACCGAGACCGTCGCTAAAAAGTTCATTAAATCTGTCACACAGAGCTTGAAACTTCTCTGTAGGCACATCTGTTGAAATTTGCAACACTGACTTGTGGACTGACAAGAATCTAAACCAAAAACATGTTGTGAAGATTCGGCAGAAAGCATTGTGAAAACATCTGTCTTCGTTACACATTGAAAAGTAGCTGGCATACTGAAAGTTCCTAAAAGTGGAATTTCCTGTCCTCTATAAGCTGACAGTACGTGAGTAGTGGGACTCAGAATTTGTGAACCCAATCGTTCGTAACTAAGTTTGTTCAGAAGTGTAACTGGAGAACCAATGTCAAGTTGCAACGTGACACCTTCCTTAGCTACTGTCGAAAAACAAACACCTTGTCCCGGTTACGTTCCAAAAAAAAAAAAAAAAGGTTCAAATGGCTCTAAGCACTATGGGACTTAACATCTGAGGTCATCGCCGGCCGAAGTGGCCGTGCGGTTAAAGGCGCTGCAGTCTGGAACCGAAAGACCGCTACGGTCGCAGGTTCGAATCCTGTCTCGGGCATGGATGTTTGTGATGTCCTTAGGTTAGTTAGGTTTAACTAATTCTAAGTTCTAGGGGACTAATGACCTCAGAAGTTGAGTCCCATAGTGCTCAGAGCCCTTTTTGAATCTGAGGTCATCAGTCCCTTAGGCTTAGAACTACTTAAACCTAACTAACCTAAGGACATCACACACATCCAGGCTCGAGGCAGGGATCGAACCTGCGACCGTAGAAGCCGGACTGAAGCACCTATAACCGCTCAGCCACATCGACCGGCGATTACGTTCCACATCTAAGAACAATCAGTTCCTGCTTGCCGTTGTGAGCTACTACAATGCGTGACAGGTGAGGCGGGTAAAGATTTAGCAGTGGTCCTGTGTTTGTGTCGCCATGGCTTGTTTGGCACATGACAATAACACGACTGGTGTTTCCTATCTTTTGTACTTGGACGACCTTCCGCAACATTTAACGCAGCCATCGTGTCGCACTCTTCCGTGGCTGAGCAGTGACAACATTACTGATCTGTAATGGTTTAGTGGCACACTGCTTGGGAATTTGCTTCTCTCCGCAGCTTTTTCATGCACAGTAACTGAACATGACCTTTTGTGTTGCAAAAATAACAAATAGGTTCGCTACGTGGGCAATGAGCACGCTTATGGCGACTAAATCACTTTGGGTAAAACTTTGCTGTGTTTTCCGTCTGCCGGCGTTCTGCCGACACGGCTTGGCACTGTTTGTCTCTGCATGTGGCGACATACGCTGTCACAGGGACCGGGCGGGCTGGGGACTGTTTACGTTTTACAGCACTACTGCCACTACGCAGTTCGTTAATATTTGACATTTGCGTCTGACACATATCTAAATGATAAGTGTAGTGAGTCTCAGTTAGCTGTAGAATTGTATGTAAAGAAAGATCAGGTTGTTTTAAAACTGCAACACTAATTCTATCGTCACAAACATTTTGTGTTATAGCGTCACGCAGCATGACGTTACTGTACGATTGTCCACGACGACACAAAAATTAGCAATGCCTAGTTAAATCTTGTAATTCAGAGATCCACTGTTCATGATTTTGATCTGCTGCCCGATAAAGGCGGAAAAACTTGTACCTTGCAGCAGCCACAAGTGTTTGTTAATCAAAGTAAGCGGTTAACTTGTGTAACGTCTCTTAGCAAAAAACATATTATATAATAAAGAAAAAAATTGTGTACCATGTTTTGGTCTTGTATGGAATTATGTACTTTTTTTTATTATTTATTTTAGATAATATCTGTGTCGGCGAGTATTGAAACCGCCACAGACGATAAATATCAAACAAAGATGAGAATATGTAACTAGTGTAAATAATGCAGAACGAACATTAATTTCTCTGTCTTCTTCTTGGAGTTACGGGAGTAGGATAGCCTGTGACGTTGTATTGTACGCTAGCGTAGCCTTCTTTTGTCAAGATTGAGAGATGTACGCCATTACGTACTCATTTTAAAGGTGTGTAATAATTAACATATTTAAATGTTTTGAATAGAGTTATTTAATGAAACCTTGCATTATTATTTGTAATAGCTTGCTCGGCATATTATCCCATCCCTTAAAGACATTTTCAGTTATTTAAATATTATCCGTGGTGCAGAGCTGCGCTACGAACGAACGAGCCGCTGCCGCGGCGCATTCAAACTGCATTAAATGAAATCTATCATACCGCAAGGAAGCGGGGAGGTAATAGTGAAATAAAATTATTTCTTTCAGCTTTCGGACATGCAGAGCAGATCAGCAGATTTTATGATGTGTTTTGCAGGTTGACGCGGGCTGCTGATAATATATTACTAACAGTACAAAAAAGATAATTTACCTTCGTAACATAATAGGAATCTTGCTGTGCTTAGTTCTGGTCTGGCAAACCTTATAGAAAAAACGTCTTTTTCTCCAATAATAGTCTCATGTTCTTGTGCTAGTCGTGGTAATTATTGGTGTTTTACTGTTAACAAAAATCCACTGCAAAATTTTGATGTTGAGCAATCATTGCGAACTGTTACATCAGTATTCATAACAAAGTCATTTTCATTTTCAATAACTATAAAGTAGGGAAGATATGTTGAATTTTATAGTGAGTTACAGTAACGTAAAAATGTTCCTTTAATAGAAAGCCAGATACAGAACAATAACAATACGATATATTCTGTTTTGTTGAAAATTAATGTTTATAAAGAAATTCATGGCACAGCATTACTGAAAGGTATTTCGCGGCTCTTTTCGTATATGCGTTGTTACGCAAGTAATAATAATATTAATAACAAAACAAAATAATAGAAAAGAGAGACAAGAAGTGAAACTTGCTAACTAATGCCGGAAACTAACTGTTCCTATTGTCTGGCAGGAAACGATTTCACTATGGGCCTTTAAGCTTCCATGCCCACTGCGGAATGAAAAAACACCTTGCTCTTCGTACCTTGCAACTGATGTGCGTCCATGTGATTCATCAATATTGAGCTAAGTATTCCGACCAGTCCTCATGCTGTTTGTTGAAATTGCTGTATGGTTAATGTCTGATGGAGGCTGCGGATGGGGCTGCCGTGCTGCTTGCATATTCTGCTTTTGTTGTTGGCTGCATGAAGTCTTGCAGCAACTGGTGGATTTACTCGCCCTGCTATTGAATGACACGCAGTAGGAAAGGGTCTTGTGACGCAGAAGCAATGTCTGTAAGGAACTGGATTAGACGCCACACGCAAAATGACAGACTCGTGTCAGGTGTATTACACACACAAAAAGAAGTAGCAAGAAATAAATAACAAGTAACAAGGGCGGGTGGGAGGTTAAAAACATAAATTAATCCTGTAGCTCGCGCAGATCCTTGCCCTCCTCGTCGCCAGTTGTCATATTGTCCTTTTGGTACAACCACAGAAGGAGATTTTTCTGGTAGCCACTCTCATCTATTTACAGTGCGCTTAGGCAAACAATATGAGAGAAGAACGAGGAGAACACTGATAATGATTAAGCCAAGAGCACACATTCATTGACGTATAGTCAACTTTTTACAAATTGGCTTAGGCAACAGATCCTGAAGTTCAACCACTCCAGAAGCTAAGGCTGGATAGCAAAAACAGAGAATGTTCAATGAAGACGGGCTGGTGTGGACTCGCTATAATCAGAGGATGGGACGCGAAGTACACAAGCAGAAGGCGGTCTTCTCTGTAGTGGAGATGAGTTGGAACTGCCCGCTCTGTTGTGGCGTTGGCGCGTATCACTTCTCTGGCGGAGTCACCACTGAGACTTCTTGGTGCCTGCCCGTACTCCCCGCAACTTCCACGTATTCCAGGTATTGGCCCTCGGGCGTTGTCTGATGTTTTCCTCGGTATCTATCCTAGCTAACGCCTGCGGTGCGATGTAATGACTATAAGCTTGACTAAAGAAAATGTCCGACTATTTGCTGCTTTGGGGCACTGAAATAATTCGATGGTGACAGATGACAATTTGTGCCAGACTGGGATTCGAAACCGAATTTCTCCTTCATGCGAGCGTCCACCTTACATGGTTCGGCTATCAGAGCACATCCCTAGTCTGACCAAAATTTCCAGTTGCGCTCAGTACAGACTAGTATCCACGGTCCATTATTCCTCTTTCGTCACAGCTCTGCTGCATCTCCAAGAGAGGTCAGACATTGTTGTGCATCTGCACTGAATGTTCGGTATGCCACCAGGAACATGTATTATACAGGTATGGTATGCTGTTATGTATGTTTAAAATAAGACGCCAAATCTATAGACTGACGATATGCGTCCGTGATGACTCTGTTTTGCTCAGCCTTCGTCTACCTTTGGCAGAAAGCCGCTCGTCAGTGCTATCTTCCAGTGCATCAAATATCACTGGACTGGCAACAGTAATGTCCACTTCCTTCTCCGCTCTCAAGCTTACAATCAGTACTCCTCGTCTATATCTCGGTTTGTTTTCACGGCAGTCTTCGTCGTTGGTTAGCTGTAATACACTGTAGTACAGATAGGTTTACCGGTGGAGAGATGCCCGATATGTGCACCGTATATAGCTTCACAGACAGAAATGAAAGAGCAGCACAATGACGCTATATTGTGCCACTCCCACATCACTGACAACCACATCACGGTAATTTTGCATCTGACAGTCATTGCGTTACTATGTGACTTCTGCTGTACGTTTTGGTAATTTAATCTTATAGGTTTTTTTAATTACTGTGAAGGTATCCATACGTCTCATAACAAGGGATGTATTTGTGTATGTATCTTATAGGTTTTTTTAATTACTGTGAAGGTATCCATACGTCTAATAACAAGGGATGTATGTGTGTATGTATGTTCCACTGGACCAATTTCAACCAAAGTTGATACACACATCACTTACCGTCTCGAAAGAATCTCTGTGGGGGTAAGAACCGCCTCCCCATCAAAGGAGTGTAGCTCAAGACGAGCGAATATCCAGATTTCAGTCATCCAGTATTTGGGAATGAGAGCACTAAGTGACTTGCAACGAACTTTGCAGACAACTTGAAACCTTTAGAAAACTTTTTCTCGCTGACAACCCGCACAAAATGATAGAAGGAAAAAAGTTTGTAGCTTACTAAATTTCGTTGTTCATGCAGTATAACTGCCGCATCAGGCATTACGTTTTAATTTATTGCATCTTGACTAATAACAGCATTCGCGACACATTTTGTAGGTTATATTCAGATATACCACTGAATGTAACATAATAAACACTGTGATACATGAAACGCTGCCGCATCATAAATGACGTTTAAATTTACTACTGCTTTGCTACTAACTCTACTCGCAACTAATTTCACAAGCAGTATCCACATATGCCGATGCATGCCCATGCAAAATTATATCACTGTACGACGCATTGTTCAGGACATATGACGTTATAAAGATGGAGCTGCGTGAAGACATAACTCTAGCGCGAAATTGGCTAAAGATATAGGTAAAAGATGTATAAAAATATTTCAAAATACGTTAAATATACACTATTGGCCATTACCATGAATATGACGTGCTACAGACGCGAAATTTTACCGACAGGAAGAAGAAGCTGTGATATGCAAATGATTAGCTTTCCAGAGCATTCACACAAGGTTGGCGCCAGTGGCGACACCTACAACGTGCTGACATGAGAAAAGTTTCCAACGGATTTATCATGCAGAAAAAACAGTTGACCGGCTTCGCCTGGTGAAACATTGTAGTGATGCCTCGTGTAAGGAGGAGAAATGCGTACCATCACGTTTCCGACTTTGATTAAGGTCGGATTGTTGCCTATCGCGATTGCGGTTTATCGTATCGCGACATTGCTGCTCGAGTTGG
Source organism: Schistocerca serialis cubense (assembly GCF_023864345.2). Lineage (NCBI taxonomy): Eukaryota > Metazoa > Arthropoda > Insecta > Orthoptera > Acrididae > Schistocerca > Schistocerca serialis. Next base: position 86,704,737 of record NC_064638.1, on the reverse strand, counting down.
TCGAGATCCAATTACTGTTAGCAGAATATTGAATCGGTGGGTTCAGGAGGGTAATACGGCCTCGTATCACTAGCAGTCGAGATCACAGGCATCTTATCTGCATGGCTGTAACGGATCGTGCAGCCACGTCTCGATCCCTGAGTCAACAGATGGGGACGTTTTCAAGACAACAACCATCTGCACGAACAGTTTGCAGCAGCATGGACTATCGGCTCGGAGACCACGGCTGCGGTTATCCTTCACGCTGCATCACAGACAGGAGCGCCTGCGATGGTGTACTCAACGACGAACCTGGGTGCACGAATGGCAAAACGTCATTCTTTCGGATGAATCCAGGTTCTGTTTACAGCATCATGATGGTCGCATCTGTGTTTGGCGACATCGTGGTGAACGCACATTGGAAGTGTGTATTCGTCATCGCTATACTGGCGTATCACCCGGCGTGATGGTATGGGGTGCCATCGATTACACGTCTCGGTCACCTCTTGTTCACATTGAGGGCACTTTGATCAGTGGACGTTACATTTCAGATGTGTTACGACCCGTGGCTTTATCCTTCATTCGATCCCTGCGAAACCCTACATTTCAGCAGGATAATGCACGACCGCATGTTGCAGGCCCTGTACGGGCCTTTCTGGATACAGAAAATGTTCGACTGCTGCACTGGCCAGCACATTCTACAGATCTCTCACCAATTGAAAACGTCTGGTCAATGGTGGCCGAGCAACTGGCTCGTCACAATACGCCAGTCACTAGTCTCGATGAACTGTGGCATCGTGTTGAAGCTGCACGGGCAGCTGTACCTGTACACGTCATCCAAGCTCTGTTTGACTCAATACCCATGCGTATCAAGGCCGTTATTACGGCCAGAGGTGGTTGTTCTGGGTACTGATTTCTCAGGATGTATGCACCCAAATTGCGTGAAAATGTAATGACATGTTAGTTCTAGTATAATATATTTGTCCAATGAATACCCGTTTGTCATCTGCATTTCTTCTTGGTGTAGCAATTTTAATGGCCAGTAGTGTATCCTACCATCTGAAAAGAAATACATGCTTTGGGGGATAAAAACCTCCAGTCTGCTATTGATGTGGCGTGATAAGTCAGTGATACAAGTTGAAGGTGAGGATGAGGATATGGACAGAGAGGGGGAAGAAGGAGATGAACATAGATGGGGACGGAGGAGGATGACAGAGAGGGAGGGAGGAGGAACTGTAGAGAGAAAGGGAAGAGTATAAGATGGAAGAAGAGAGGGGGAGGAGGACATGGACAGAGAGTGGTGGGATGAGGAGACTGTCAGAGAGGGGATGAGTCCTATCTCCTAGAGATGTCCTTGGTTCGCGCTGGTTTGTCTGCGAGAGTATAAAAACAACTGAGGTTGGCTGGTGGCGGCTTAGAGACAGGGCTCGCCGCCTCGCGAGTGATGCAGTCGGTACCGAGCATTGGGGAGTGAGTGACGAGGTTAGCTTGGCAGCACAGCTCTGTGGGATAATGAGGCATGGCATCTTCTTTATAACGGAACTGGTGTTTGGCTGGGGGGAGAAGCAGATGTGGTTGCTGCAGAGGGTTGTCGGGGAGTGTCAGCGCCCGCCGTAGCCGGTCTGGGGACGACGCGGAGTTACTACGCTGCTCGAACTGATATAAAACGGTGAGCCACTTTCTTTGCATCACATCTGATTATCTAGCGCTTCGTGCTCTTCGCTGTTAGGGCGTCAACGCAATTGTGCTCTGCATTAGTAGTTGTATCGAATTGGTGCCTCGTCCCAGATCGTTGTTTGGTTCTGACGGTTCCCTGGCTGTTCTGAACGTAGCGTTAAGAATATACAGTAGAAAGTACCGTGACTGTCCTTTCTTATTGTTCCAAAAACAAGTATTCCTTTCTGTATGATATTTGTTGAGAGTTGCAAAAAATCGTTTTTGCTAATTGTTGCTGTGGGACTGTCCCACTTAACATGTTAAGCAAATGCTGTTGAAGCAGAGTTCAAAACTGTTTGGTGAGGTAATATTCCTAGTGGTTCCAGAATGAAATTTTCACTCTGCAGCGGAGTGTGCGCTGATTTTGAAATTTCCTGGTAGATTAAAACTGTGTGCCGAACCGAGACTCGAACTCGGGACCCTTGCCTTTCGCGGGCAAGTGCTCTACCAAATGAGTTACCCAAGCACGACCACGACCCGTCCTCACAATTTTACTTCCGCCCGTTACTCGTCTGCTACCTTCCAAACTTCACGGGTCGTGAGTCGTGCTTGGGTAGCTCATTTGGTAGAGCACTTGCCCGCGAAAGGCAAGGGTCCCGAGTTCGAGTCTCGGTTCGGCACACAGTTTTAATCTGCCGGGAAGTTTCACTCCTAGTGGTTGTTTAAGCCTTGTATAAAGGACGCTCTTATGAGATTACGATATTTGAAAGCTACAGAAACAAAACTTATGTTCGGTGGCACGTTTAAGGTTCGTACTTCTGTTTCTTTTGAAAAATAATTTGGAGTACAAGCACTAGCTATAATTGAGCAAATAATTTAACCAATAGTGTCCTTGTTCGCGACAGTGCCCAAGCTTGTAAATCGTCCACTGTCTGACATAAAAGATTTATTTGCTGAAGCAACGTCCATGTGTTAATAGTGTTTTCTTATTTATTAGGTCTAGCTGTTCGTAGTGTAAGTGTCCTGCCAAGGGCACAGCGTCCGGTTGATTGGAACAAGTTGGCTAAGTGGCTTATGCTGTTGTAACTGGCCTCGAACCAAACTTTTTTTCTGAGAAAGGGAAGCCTTTTGCTCTTGCTTGTAGTATTAGTAATTATAGTTAGCCTACAAATGAAAATTTGTAAAAGGGGAATGGGGTTTATTGTTTTCAATTAACACGAAGTGGTTGGGGTCCAGCTGGAGCTTGTTTCATGACAATTTGTTTAATGCGTGGTAATCAAAAAGCTTTTTAGAACCGAGCTTGTGCCTGGTTGTAAAATTATTGCTTTCTCGCTTCTTAATTTGGTCTTATTGAGTTGAGATCAGTAAAGGCAATGTTTGTCTGATGATCCTCGTTATTAATTGTCATGCACAAATCTTTCAGAACAAATGGCTCGTTAAACTGAGGATCAAAAGTAATCTTTGTTGATGTTACGTGATGATTTGGTGCAAATAGATGTCTGATTTTATTTTATTTTATTTTGAGCAACGATTGTATCGAGCTAAAGGATAGCGTAGCTCAGAAAAGGGAGAAACAGTGATATTGTCGAAACTTCCTGGCAGATTAAACCTGTGAGCCGGACCGAGGCTCGAACTCGGGTCCCGAGTCCGAGTCTCGGTCCGGCACACAGTTTTAATCTGACAGTAAGTTTCATATCAGCGCACACTGCCCTGCAGAGTGAAAATCTCATTCTGGAGTGATATTGTCGTTTAATTGCTGTTAAAAGTTTGAAAAAAAATGGTGGTGGGAAGAAACTTTTAAGGGTGTGGCCTCTTGTAAGGTCGTTGCCTTACCGTTTTATTTAATGCTGATTTTTAAGGCTGTGGCCTCTTGAAGGATTTTTGCCTTACCGTTTTATTTAATGCTCATTTAACTCTCATAAGTTCATCATGTTACTCACTCATGTTTATGCTAATGCCAATGAAGCTTGTTTGATATGTTTTGGAATAAATTAAAAATAAATGTTCAAATGTGTGTGAAATCTTATGGGACTTAACTGCTAAGGTCATCAGTCCCTAAGCTTTCACAATACTTAACCTAAATTATCCTAAGGACAAACACACACACCCATGCCCGAGGGAGAACTCGAACCACCGCCGGGACCAGCCGCACAGTCCATGACTGCAGCACGTTAGACCGCTCGGCTAATCCCGCGCGGCATAAATTAAATCATGTATCCTCCATTGGTCTCAGTGTTTCTAGTCGGGCAACCACTGTGCCCTGCTTACCTATCTACCATGGGGGAAAGAGGTGATGGACAGGGAATGGGGTGGGGAGAGAGCAGAAGGACAGAGTGAGAGAAGGAGCAGATGGACAGAGGGGGAAACAGGAAATGGGCTAAGAGAAAATCGGTGTACACACCTACTGGGGCAACGCTCGGCTAGGTTTTACATAAAGAACGGTAACTGTGGCTCCCTTACACAAAATTACTCAGAAAATATCCCTGTACACCCTCCTAAACTTTGTCGGTAGATTACGGGTCCACCGTGTAAACGTATATGTGAGTAGGATAGTCGCGTTTATTGAGTAAATTATTTTGCACAGTAATACCAAATTATTGCGCGCACAGAGGATCACATCTTGCATGATACAGACGAGAAATTTTCACTGCTTGCGTATTGATCGACTCTACATATACAGTCTTATCGTTTGGATCGACAAAACTCGCGTTAGACGTAACCGGCTGTTGCTTATCCATCCTTATCCGACCGGAGAGCGTACGCTTAAACGTATGCGAAAGCAGAGGGCGGTCGACCGATGTAAGACACTGCGGCTTGCTCGCCGACAAGACGGCGCTCCCTGTGTGTAGCCGCGGAAAGAGTACACAGCCTCGTGTACATGCTACGTATATTCCGAGAGCCACATAACTCTCGCTGTTTGTTTTCTGTAGTCGCTTTTACTGTTCAGCGCTTCTTTCGTTTACGTGGTGAAACCTGAACTGCTCTGTACCAGCGCTAACGTCATGTACGCTGTCTACGGAGATAGAGTATAACATGAATGAGATAGAAGCTTACGTGTAACGAGGTTCTTCAATTTTTTTTCTCTTTTTAAGTACTGTTTTCAAATATGGATACTCCAGCATTGGCAACTGCAAACAACGCAGACGCGCTGAGTGGCTCCATCTGTTGGCTACCCACAGACGCCGTAAAAGAAACATTCATGCATTTCAAATTTGTGATTATTTAAGATACCACATGGCGCTGAGAAATCCATCTTGTTCTATTGGCTATTGTTTCCGTGACTGCGAATTAAATCTGGGTTTCTTAAATTTCGCGCCTTCCGCAAAGCACTATTTCTTTTTTTTTTTTTTTATTCGCCCAAACATGGTTCGACATCTTGGGTTTAGTTTTATTTCCGTAAAAATATTATACAAATATCGTGGCTGTTTTTGTGTTTAAAGCCTTTTGTATTTGTATAGATAGGCGTAGTTTTATATGTATCTACAATTTGACAGACTGTCGTCTGCAAGGAGTCGCAAAAGTTTTCTTAAGGAGTTATTCATTTTGAAATTATTTTTCCGCAAATAGTAATGACATATATCCTGCACTCATGCCGGCCTCGGTAGCCATGCGGTTCTAGGCGCTTCAGTCTGGAACCGCGCGACTGCTACGGTCGCAGGTTCGAATCCTACTTCGGGCATGGATGGGTGTGATGTCCTTAGGTTAGTTAGGTTTAAGTAGTTCTAAGTTCTAGGGGACTGATGACCTGAGATGTTAAGTCCCATAGTGCTCAGAGCCATTTGAACCTGCACTCAGGTTTTCCGTCCTCACATGCATCTTTGGTGTGTTTTGTCTTTTGATTGTAGCCACACACGCTGTTCTTCACACCTCTCATGCTTCACGTTCACCTGTTGTCACACATTTTCATACACAGAACGAGATTTAGGAGTGAAATTATGTTGCTGTACTCATCGAGAGACGCTGTTTTGTCGCCACTCACTTGTTTGTGTGTGTGTGTGTGTGTGTGAGAGAGAGAGAGAGAGAGAGAGAGAGAGATACTGTTTGACATGTTACTTTTTCTTTGAGAAAGTATTGCTGTACAATTCATTAAGTATTGTAAAGTCTTTTGTTATATAGTACTGTATAATTGTTTATTTGTGTATTTTTTTCAAAACATACTTCCCGACCTTGTGAACTTTTTCTTATTGTAGTGCGTACATTGTTCTACTGGCTGTTTTCATTGCCGTTGTCATACTGAAGAAAGGAGGAGTAAAAATTAAATACCTTACAAACAACGCAGTAGGGATAAACCTCAACATTGGCCAACAACTCTACAGACAAATTCAACAAAACTGGAATCTGTGAGTTAACATCTAGTTCAAGTCTACTGTTTACATAGGCAAAAAATCGACGATGAACTCATTTCTCTATCTCCCTCCCTCTCTCACCCCCCACCCCCTCTCACACACACACACACACACACACACACACACACACACATATATATATATATATATATATATACTGCAACGCCACGTGGCGGCATACTGGCGTTTGCGCCCGCCCTAGCCCTCAGACAAACAAATGTGTGTGTGTGAAATCTTATGGGGCTTAACTCCTAAGGTCATCACTCCCTAAGCTTACACACTACTTAACCTTAATTATCCTAAGGACAAACACACGCACCCATGCTCGAGGGAGGACTCGAACCTCCGCCGGGACCAGCCGCACAGTCCATAACTGCAGCACCTTAGACCGCTCGGCTAATCCCGCGTGGCAGAAAAACAAATAAAATAGCAAAGTAAAAGTAAAGTCCCCCGCCTGGCCCGACCGACAACCGTGTCATCCTCTGCCAACGGACTCACTGGATGCGGTATGGAGGGGCATCTGGTCAGCACACCGCACTTCTGGTCGTTGTCGGGTTTCTTGACCAGGCAACCGATATTACTCTGTCAAGTAGGTCCTCAGATGGCATCACGACGCAGAGTGCACTCCTTTCCTGTCCTCCCACCAATGAAATATCCCCGGCAGTGCCGGGAATCGGACCCATGTACCTCACATGGCTGTCAGCCCCACTGACAACTCTGCTACAGAGGTGGACAAATGAAATAGTAATGATCAAAAATTCATAGTGCCGCATTCATTGTGTAAAAGAATCTGGAAAATTGAGGAGCGTCCAAGGCCTGGTCAAAGTCACTCTTCATCCCCTAGCACACAAAAGAATCAATTACGAAAATCAGGAACCGCTCCAAATACAGAGTTCTTCCTCTCGTATCCCACGCAAGCAAAATGTTGCTCCACATCTGGAATCTGCACATGAAGCTGTGCATTCATTCTCGCATATCCACAGTACAAGCAGGTCTTGTAGCAAAAGGAACACATGAACTGATCTACGTACAAGTAACTGAGAAATCGTGAGAATTCTGTATTCCCTTTTTCATCTCCTTCTTTGACCACAGGAAAGCCTTCGACTTTGTTGTCTGTGAAAAGCTGTGGCAGCTGCTTCCAGAGTTCGGTGTCTCACCACGGTTGATACCACCGATGAGATGACTGTGCAGTCATCTCGCAGCTGTGAATACTAATGCTGGCACTCCTGATTCCTTCAATGCATCGTCAGGTGTGAGACAGAGTTGTGTCCCGCCCGCCCATCTGTGCAGCATCTATTCTACATCTACATCAACATGGATACTCTGCAAATCACATTTAAGTGCCTGGCAGAGGGTTCATCGAACCACCTTCACAATTCTCTATTATTCCAATCTCGTATAGCGCGGAAAGAATGAACACCTATATCTTTCCGTACGAGCTCTGATTTCCCTTATTTTATCGTGGTGATCGTTTCGCCCTATGTACGTCGGTGTCAACAAAATATTTTCGCATTCGGAGGAGAAAGTTGGTGATTGGAATTTCGTGACAAGATTCCGTCGCAACGAAAAACGCCTTTCCTTTAACGATTTCCAGCCCAAATCCCGTATCATTTGTGTGACACTCTCTCCCATATTTCGCGATAATACAAAACGTGCTGCCTTTCTTTGAACTTTTTCGATGTACTCCGTCAGTCCTACCTGGTAAGGATCCCACACCACGCAGCAGTATTCTAAAAAAGGACGGACAAGCGTAGTGTAGGCAGTCTCCTTAGTGGGTCTGTTATATTTTCTAAGTGTCCTACCAATAAAACGCAGCCTTTGGTTAGCCTTCCCCACAATATTTTCTGTGTTCTTTCCAATTTAAGTTGTTCATAATTGTAATACCTAGGTATTTAGTTGAATTTACGGCTTTTAAATTAGACTGATTTATTGTGTAACTGAAGTTTAACGAGTTCCTTTTCGCACTCATGTGGATGACCTCACACATTTCGTTATTTAGGGTCAACTGCCACTTTTCGCACCATTCAGATATTTTTTCTAAATCGCTTTGCAGTTTGTTTTGATCTTCTGATGACTTTTTTAGTCGATAAACGACAGCGTCATCTGCAAACAACCGAAGACAGCTGCCCAGATTGTCTCCCAAATCGTTTATATAGATAAGGAACAGCAAAGGGCCTATAGCACTACCTCGGTGAACGCCTGAAATCACTTCTGTTTTACTCGATGACTTTCCGTCAATTACTACGAACTGAGACCTCTCTGACAGGAAATCACAAATCCAGTCACATAACTGAGACGATATTCCATAAGCACGCAATTTTACTACGAGCCGCTTGTGTGGTACAGTGTCAAAAGCCTTCCGGAAATCCAGGAATACGGAATTGATCTGAAATCCCTTGTCAATAGCACTCAGCACTTCATGTGAGTAAAGAGCTAGTTGTGTTTCACAGGAACGATGTTTTCTACACTCATTTCGACTGTGTGTCAATAGACCGTTTTCTTCGAGGTAATTTATAATGTTCGAACACAATATATGTTCTAAACTCCTGCTGCATATCGACGTTAACGATATGGGCCTGTAATTCAGTGGATTACTGGTACTATCTTTCTTGAATATTGGTGTGACCTGTGCAACTTTCCAGTGTTTGGGTACGGATCTTTCGTCGAGCGAACGGTTGTGTATGATTGTTAAGTATGGAGCTAATGTATCAGCATACTCCGAAAGGAACCTAATTGGTATACAGTCTGGACCAGAAGACTTGCTTTTATTAAGTGATTTGAGTTGCTTCACTACTCCAAGGATATTTACTTCTACGTTACTCATGTGGCAGCAGTTCTCGATTCGAATTATGGAATATTTACTTCGTCTTCTTTTGTGAAGGCATTTCGGAAGGCTGTGTTTAGTAAATCTACTTTGGCAGCACTGTCTTCGATAGTATCTCCATTGTTATCACGCAGAGAAGGCATTGATTGTTTCTTGCCGCTAACATACTTCACATACGACCAGAATCTATTTGGATTTTCTGCCGGGTTTCGAGACAAAGTTTCGTTGTGGAAACTGTTATAGGTGTCTTGCATTGAACTCTCGAGCTTCCGTAAAGGATCGCCAATCTTGCGGATTTTGCGTCTGTTTAAATTTGGCATGTTCGTTTCGTTGTTTCTGCAACAGTGTTCTAACTCGTTTTGTGTACCAAGGAGGATCAGTTCCGTCGTTTGTTAGTTTATTTGGTATAAACCTCTCAATTGCTGCCGGTACTATTTCTTTGAATTTAAGCCACATCTGGTCTACACTAATATTGTTAATTTGAAATGAGTTGAGATTGTCTCTCAGGAAGGCGTCAAGTGAATTTTATCTGCTTTTTTGAATATGTATATTTTTCGCTTATTTTTCGAGGATTTGGGGATTACAAGACTCAATCTCGCTACGACAACCCTGTGTTCACTAATCCCTGAATCGGTTCTGATGCTCGTTATTAACTCAGTATTATTTGTTGCAAAGAGGTGAAGTGTGTTTTCACAACCGTTTACTATTCACGTGGGCTCATGAACTAACTGCTCGAAATGATTTTCAGAGAATGCATTTAGCACAAATTCGGATGATATTTTATGCGTACCTCCTGAATTAAACATGTATTTTCGCCAACATATCGAGGGTCACCACCAACTATTATCGTATGAGCCGGGTACGTGTTAAAAATCAAACTCAAGTTTTCTTTGAACCTTTCAGCAACTGTATCCTCTGAACTGTGAGGTCGGTAAAAGGATCCAATTATTATTTTATTCCGGTTGCCAACAATGACATCTGCCCATACTAACTCACAGGAAGTATCTACTTCAATTTCCCGACAGGTTAAACTACTTCTAACAGCAACAAACACGCCACCACCAACCGTGTTTAGCCTATCTTTCCGGAACACCGTTAGGTTCTTCGCAAAAACTTCGGCTGAGCTTATATCTGGTTTAACCAGCTTTCAGTGCCTATAACGATTTGAGCATCAGTGCTTTCTATTAGCGCTTGGAGCTCTGGTACTTTCCCAACACAGCTACAACAATTTAAAAAAATGTTATACCAATGGTTCCTATATCTATGATCTTCCTGTGTTCAGCCTGCACCCTTTGTGACTGAAGCCGATCTTGTGTTTTCCCGAGACCCTCTAACCTAAAAAACTGCCCAGTCCACGCCACACAGCCCCTGCTACCTGTGTAGCCCCCTCCTGCGTGTAGTGGTCACCTGACCTATTCAGCGGAACCCGAAACCCAACCACCCTTTGGCGCAAGTCGAAGAATCTGCAGCCTACATGGTCGCAGAACCGTCTGAGCCTCTGATTCCGACTCTCCACTCGGCTCTGTACCAGAGGTCCGCAATCGGTCGTGTCGACTATGCTGCAAATGGTCAGCTCTGCTTTCATCTTGTAAGCAAGACTGGCAGGCTTTTCCACTTCTGTTAGCCGCTCGAAATCAGAGAGAATCTCTTCTGATCCAAAGCGACACACATCATTGGTACCGACATGAGTAACCACCTGCAGTTGGCTGCACCCTGTGCTCCTCATGGCATCTGGGAGGACCCTTTCCACATCTGGAATGACTCCACCCGATATGCACATGGAGTGCACATTGGTTTTCTTACCCTCCTTGTCAGCCAAGTCCCTAAGGGGCCCCATAACGCGCCTAACGTTGGAGCTCCCAACTACCAATAGTCCCACCCTCTGCGATTGTCCGGATCTTGCAGGCTGAGTGGTTTCCTCTGAAACAGGACAGGCGACAGCATCCGGCTCAGCGACAGTGTCAGCCACAGACAGCACCTGGAACCTGTTTGTCAGACAAACCAGGGATGCCTTATGTGCAGCCGCCTGGGAAGTCTTTCGCCGCCTGCTTCGCCCGAGAGCGACCTCCCACTCGACCACAGATGAGAGGTCAGCCTCCGTGTGAGCAGTAACTTGGTTGGCCACCGGTGAGGACCGAGGACTCTGACGCGCTGGACGTGTTGGATCCCCACGGCTGGCCCACAACAGTGGTGCCCACCCACTGCAGCCTCAAGCTGTGTAACCGAAGCCATAACAGCCTGAAGCTGAGAGCGACGTGTCACCAACTCGGCTCGCATCTGCACACAACAATCGCAGCCCCTGTCCATACCAAAGACCGTGGAAAACTAAACTATGCAGATAAACGGACTATCAGCACGTGCTGCGCAACTGTAATATAGACCCTGACGAAAACGCACGAACTGTGTCTAGGAATACGCAGATATTCAAGATACTAACTACTGAAGCACTCAGGTGAAACTAAATAATTTTCCCCTGATAAGGAACTTGTAATATGTCACAAAATCGGTTTACTTTCTGACGCAAATGAAAACACGAAAACTGTGGCTATTATATTTTAAATTTACACGCAGAAACTCAAGAAACTAAACTATTAAAGCACACAGATGATATAATAAAATACGCTCCTGGTTAGGAACTCATAAAAGTCACAAAATCGATTTACTTACCTGTTGCTGCGTCTGTCGCGGTCGGCTACTACCGCCTGACACTCCGAATATGTCATAAAGAAAGCGCTTGATGATTCGACTAAAGGTGTACCAGTTGGTGGCACAACTATTAACAACCTCCGATCTGTCGATGACACCGTCCTTTTCATCAGCAGGGAGGATGAACTCGCTGGGCTACTGACACATGTAGTCTATCACAAAGCTTAGACATCAGTCTCACCAAGTCCAAACTCATGATAATTGTTCAAGGAGCACACGTCAAACTAAAAGGTCGATCAAAGGAAGTGCAACTCGTCCATTCTTAAATCCATCTTGGGTCAACCATCTGTGATACGCGAAGTTGTAAAGACAAGAAGGTGGGTCATGTTTGGGTGAGTGGCTATGAAGAAGCACACCAAGATTATTCCTCTCTGTGAACACAAATAATTATTTATTATCCATAACTCAAATAACGAGCAACGTTTTTTCTTTGTGTACTTCCTGGGCTCAGTGCAGTTCCTGTTTGATAAATAACTTATTAATTGTTTGTGCAGAAATGTGCCTCAGTGACTCAATATGTACACGAGCGTTGGGGAGAGTTACTGCAATTACTAAAACTAAAGAAGCTAACCAACGAAGGCACAAATGGTGAACGCAAGAAGGAGCTATAAGGGAGGTTGAAAAACAGGGCGGGCATTGTTCCAGCTACAAATCTAAAGGTCTGTTGTGTGATTCCCAGTTGACCCTACGATTTTTTTCTGTTACTTATCTCTTTTTTCACATGTAACGATCAGCAAAATGCCAGGTCAAATGCCACCATGGGTTGGGTTGTTTTGGGGGAGGAGACCAAACAGCGAGGTCATCGGATTAGGGAAGGATGGGGAAGGAAGTCAGCTTTGCCTTTTTCAAAGGAACGATCCCGGTATTTGCCTGAAGCGATTTAGGGAAGTCACAGGAAACCTAAATCAGAATGTCCAGATGTGGGATTGAACCATTGTACAGTGTCCACTGCGCTAACCACTGAGACCCCATCCCCCCCCCCCCCCCCCCCCCCTGCCGGCCTGGGGGTTAGAATAGGCCTGAGGTATTCGTGCCTGTCATAAGACGTGACTTAAAGGAGTATCACACATTTCGGCCTTCATGTGATGGTCCCCTGTAGGTTTTGACCTCCATTTTTCAAAATGTTCCTGAAGAGCGAGCCAATTGGAGAAGGGCACCTTACATGGTGCATCATGTCCATTGTGCATTGAGATCTTTAGCCCACTTTCTCGTCGTGCCATTCCAGTCCCACTCATCCTCTATCTCTTGAGCGAGGACACCTTCCTGGGTGCATTTTCCTCCACCCACCGAGCAGGGTCGTTTTCTGCACCGATGACGACCATGGAATTCTTTGCATCTCATATGCAGCATGGTAGCCAGTCCATTGTGGTAGGGCCGCCATGTACCCTGTTGGTTGTAGCCCGCTGACGACACAGGAATCGCTCCACTGATGCCTGCTCCGTTAACTCCCCAGGTATGCCCATCTCCCTGGGGCTTTGGGACTCCTGGTAAAGGCCATCCTGCCAGGTGGCCCTTGCTGAGGCTGAATGATGCCCGTGGGGAGAGCCCCTGGTCAGAGTGGTTGGAATCAAAGCGGATGACACGCCATGAAGCTTAGTACATCATCTCTTGCTAGTGGTCTGCCGTCACCAGTCTCTAAGTGGGCAAAGTCTAACTTTAATGTTAAGAAATATGACCCCAAATCGTTCCCATCGCTAGCCACACCATGGGAGGATCGCCAGGCTAAGGATGGCAGTGAAGCTTATTCACCCCAGTACCTCGTATTTATGAGAGTTAATGGCGAATCTTTCAAGTCCATGAAGCCTCAGATTTTTGTGGAGCATTTGGAGGACAAGTTTGGGGAGGTGGTGGGCTTCTCCAAAATGCACTCTAGATCAGTCTGGATAAAAACAGCATCCTGTACCCAGTCACGGGAATTACTCACTTGTGACAAGTTGAGGGATGTTTCTGTTACCACCACGACCCATAAGAGCTTAAATATGGTCCAGGGTATTACATTCCACGGGAACCTTCTTTTGCAGTCTGACGACGAGCTGCACGCCAATTTAGAGTGGCGACGTGTTCATTTCGTCTGGCGCATCCATCAGGGTCCGAGGGATAATCAGGTTGCCACCGGTCCTTCATCTTGTCCTTCAAGGGTGACACATTGCCTGAGAAGGTCAAGGTGATGATCTACAGCTGTGATGTCAAGCCATATATCCCGCCTCTGATTGGTGCTTTAAGTGCTGGAAGTTCAGCCATATGTCTTCCTGATGTACTTCCAGCATCACACGTCAAGATTGTGGACATCCATCACATCCCAATACTCCATGTGCCCCCCTTCTTCCCATCTGCGTCAAGTGCGGAGACCACCATTCACCTTGCTCGTCAGGCTGCAGGATTTTACAGAAAGAGAGGAAAATTGTGGAATATAAGACGCCTGACCGACTGAACTACACTGAGGCTAAGAGAAAATTTGAGCACCTACATCCTGTGGCTATGACCACCTCTTATGCCGCCGCTACGATAACAGTTGTCGCCCCATCAGTTCCTCGCATTCCTGTCGCCTCTCAGAACCAGAAGACTACACCTGCCCCTTGATGGTGGGGGGGGGGGGGGCACCCCCCTTCCTGTTGCTCCCACACCACCTACTTTGGGAGCAACACCCTCACAACCATCCGGGATATCAGTCCCCACTTCTGAGCCAGAGAAGTGTAAGTCTTCTTCGGATCCTCTCGCTAGGAAGGGGCCCCTTGGGTCGCTCCCTTCCCAGGTTTCTGTTAGTGGAAAGATGACACCTGCCAGTAGCTGAAAAGCCCAAAAGCAGCTGGTTGAAGGGCTTCACGCTCATCCTCAGTCCCAGGAACTGAATCAGTAAAGTCCTCCCAGCCAGGGAAACCCAAAGAGCAGCGAGATAAATCCAAAAGGAAGGTTCCCAAAAGCAAGGGAATTGCGGTGGCATCCACACCACTGCTACCTACAAGTTCTGCATCTGCGAATGAGGTGGAGATTCTGGCATCCCGGACCCTCACATACAATGGATATAAACTGCTCAGACAAAAAGTCGGTGGCAGCAGGTGACCCTGAGGCCAAACTGCCTCATTGAATGTTCCCAGTCTCACGATGACTTCATCCTGCAGTGGAATTCCGGCGGTTTTCTCCACCGCTTGGTTGAGCTATGGCCACTGTTAAGCTTTAAATCTGTTTTCTGCAGTGCCCTCCAGGAAACCTGGTTCCTGGCAATGAGGACCCCTGCCCTTTGCAGCTATAAGGGATACTACAGGAACTATAGCGACTATGAGTGTCAAGTGGAGTTTGAGTTTATGTCCTAAGCTCAGTCTATAGTGAACCTGTGCCCCTTCAAACCCATCTTGAAGCTGTGGCTGTCAGAATAAGGACGACGCAGGAAATAACTGCCTGTAATGTATATCTTCCTCCAGGTGGTGCAGTATCCCTGAATGTATTAACTGCACTGACTGATCAACTCCCTCCGACATTTGGGAGATTTTAACGACCATAACCCTTAGTGGGGTGGCACCATGCAGAGATATCAAAACTTTACTGTCTCGGTTCGACCTCTGTCTCTTAATACTGGGGCTGCTACACATTTCAGTGTGGCTCATGGTAGCTACTCGGCCATTGGTTTATCAATTTGCAGCCCAGGACTTCTCCCATCTATCCACTGGAAAGCACATGACGACCTGTGTGGTAGAGACCACTTCTCCATCTTACTGTCACTGCCCCGGCGTCAGGCCCACTGACAACTACCCAGATGGGCTTTAAACAAGGCGGACTGGAAAACTTTCACCTCTGTTGTCACCGTTCAATCTCCCCACACGGTAACACCGATGTGATGGTTGAGCAAGTACCTACAACAGTCATTTCTATGGCAGAAAACACGATCCCTCGCTCTTTAGGGTGCCCCAGCGAAAGACAGTCTCTTGGTAGTCGCCGGAAGTCGCCGAGGCAATTAAGGAGCGTCGGCGAGCTCTACACCAGCATAAGCGGCACCCTTCCCCTGGAGCACCTCATAGCCTTTAAACAGCTTCGTGCTCGCGTTCGCCAACTTATCAAACGACGGAAGCAGGAGTGTTTAGATAGATATGTCCCGACCACTGGGTGACATATATCACCTTCCCAAGTCTAGACAAAGATGAAACATGTTTTTGGGTACCAGACCCAAACAGCTGTTCCTGGTGTTAACATAAATGGCGTGTAATCTACCGACTCAAACGCGATTGCCGAGCACTTCGCTGAGCACTAGAGAATTACCCCCAGCCTTTCGCACTCTCAAACGCCGGCTGGAAGGGAAAGTCCTCTTGTTTACTACACGCCACAGTGAATTCTATAATGTCCCATTTACAGAGTGGGAGCTCCTCAGTTCCCTTGCACATTGCGCCGACACGGCTCCTGGGCCAGATCGGATCCACAGTCAGATGATTAAACATCTCTCATCTGACAACAAGCGACATCCCTTCGTCAGCTTCAAACGGATATGGTGCGATGGCGTCTTTCCATCACAATGGCGGGGGAACACCATCATTCCGGTGCTCAAACCCGATAAAATCCCGCTTGATGTGGATAGCTATTGGCCCATCAGCCTCACCAGCGTTCTTTGTAAGCTGCTGGAAAGTAAGGTGTGTCAGCTGTTGGGCTGGGTCCTGGAGTCACGTGGCCTACTGGCTCCATGTCAGGGCGGCCTCTGTCAGGGTCGCTCTACCACTGATAATGTTGTATCCCTCGAGTCTGCCATCCGAACAGCGTTTTCCAGACGCCAACACCTGGTTGCCGTCTTTTTTTATTTACGAAAAGCGTATGACACCAGCTGTCGACATCATATTCTAGCCACATTATACGAGAGGGGCCCGCTCCCCGATTTTTATAGAAATTTCCTGTCGCTTCTTACTTTCCGTGTTCAAGTTGGTGCCTTCCATAGTTCCCCCCCGTATACAGGAGAATGGGGTCCCGCAGGGCTGTGTCACAATAGTGCCTTTCCTGGACTGGCTAAAAACAGCATTGCTGGATGCCTTACATCATGGGAGATCTTATCCATCTTGCGTGTGGGGTACCCAATGTCCAGTTGTTGTATCTCAAAGGAAAGTCTGGTCAGCCGAGAGGCACTGATCTGCAGCTCTGCCGGCACGTCCATCTACATCTACATCTACATTGATACTTTGCAAATTACATTTAACTTCCTGGCAGAGGGTTCATCGAACCACCTTCACAATTCTCTATTATTCCAATCTCGTATATTGCGCAGAAAGAATGAACACCTATATCTTTCCGTACGAGATCTGATTTCCTTTATTTTATCGTGGTGATCGTTCATCCCTATGTAGATCGGTGTCAACAAAATATTTTCGCACTCGGAGGAGAAAGTTGGTGATTGGAATTTCGTGAGAAGATTCCGTCGCAACGAAAAACGCCTTTCTTTTAATGATGTCCAGCCCAAATCCTGTATCATTTGTGCGACACTCTCTCCCATATTTCGCGATAATACAAAACGTGCTGCCTTTCTTTGAACTTTTTCGATGTACTCCGTCAGTCCTATGTGGTAAGGATACCACACCGCGCAGAAGTATGCTAAAAGAGGACGGACAGGGGTAGTGTAGGCACTCTCAGTAGGTCTAAGTGTCCTGCCAATAAAACGGAGTTTTTGGTTAGCTTTCCCTACAACATTTTCTATGTGTTAGATTAGACTGATTTATCATGTAACCGAAGTTTAACGAGTTCCTTTTAGCACTCATGTGGATGACCTCACACTTTTCGTTATTGAGGGTCAACTGCCACTTTTCGCACCATTCAGATATCTTTTCTAAATCATTTTGCAGTTTGTTTCGATCTTCTGATGACTTTATTAGTCGATAAACGGCAGCATCATGCGCAAACAACCGAAGACGGCTGCTCAGATTGTCTCCCAAATCGTTAATATAGATAAGGAACAGCAAAGGACCTATAACACTACCATCTGAAAATTCCGCTGGGGGTGGTCCCCTGATCCGTCTATGTGACCTCACTGCTCGTCTGAGTGCTGGTAACTCATTCTAGTCTACTTTTAAGGTGATTTTGTATTTATATGACGAATAAAATGTGCGAGTAAATTATGTTAAGTAACTAGTGAGTGTCGCTGGTACTGATATGCACTTCATTTCCTGGTGTTGATTAATTATTCCGATCTGATGGCTCTTTATATTCTGATTTTACATTAGTTATGGGACATTATCGGAAAAAAACATTCATCTAAGACTATATACAGATTCTGGTCCTCTACCTTTCCACAACAGCGAGTCGCGGAAAGAACATCGCCTTCTTTGCAGGAATTCCCATTTGAATTCACGAAACATTTCCGTAACACTCGTGTGCTGATCGAACCTACAGTTAGCAAATCTAGCATCACGCTTCTGAATTGCTTCGATATCTTCCTTTAATCGGACCTGGTAAGGATCCCAAACACTCGAGCAGTACTCGCAAATGGGTAGCACTAGCTTCCTATATGCAATCTCCTTTATAGATGAGCTACACTTTCCCAAAATTCTCTCAATAAAACAAAGTCGAGTGTTCGCCTTCTCCATGCCAGCCTGACGTGCTCATCCCATGTTACTCATAGGTATTCAATCGAGCTGTCTGTATCAAGCAGCACATTACTAATACTATATTCGAAAGTCACAGGATTGTATTCCTTACCCATCCGCATTAACTTCATATTTCTACATTTAGAGCGAGCTGCCGTTCGTCACACCAACTACGTATTTTATCTAAGTCATCTTTAATCCTCAAAAAAAATGGTTCAAATGGCTCTGAGCACTATGGGACTCAACTGCTGAGGTCATTAGTCCCCTAGAACTTAGAACTAGTTAAACCTAACTAACCTAAGGACATCACAAACATCCATGCCCGAGGCAGGATTCTGAATCCTCCTACAGCCACCCAAGGACGACCCCTTCCCGTACACCACAGCGTCATCAGCAAACACCGTACATTGTAGTGCACTCTGTCCAGCAGACCATTATGTATACAGAGAATAAGAGCGGGGGTGGCCATTGGCACAGTATCGGTGTCGACTCTGTTTTGCTCAGCCTTCGCCTACCTTATGCAAAAGGCCGCTCGTCAGTGTGATCCTCCAATGCATCAAATATCACTGGATTGGTTAACCGTTTGTGCGAAGGAAGGTACGAGGGATACAAGAAACAGGATACAGTAGTAAGACAGTTGTACCGAAGTATATAAGTAACTGTGATTCGGAAGACAACGAACCTTGAGTAGCGTTATTACGAGTTTACACTATAAGACGCGATAAGAGTGCACTAGTGGAGCCGGTCTCTGGTGGCCGAGTGGTTCTAGGCGCTACAGTCTGGAACCGCGCGACCACTACGGTCGCAGGTTCGAATCCTGCCCCGGACATGGATGTGTGTGATGTCCTTAGGTTAGCTAGGTTTAAGTAGTTCTAAGTTCTAGGGGACTGATGACCTCAGATGTTAAGTCCCATAGTGCTCAGAGCCATTTTTGAATAAGAGCGATCCTATCACATTTCTCTGGGGCTCTCCTCACGATACCCTTATATCTGACGTACTGTCACCGTCGAGGACTACGTATTCTGTTACTTAAAAAGTCTTCGAGCCACTCACCTAATCCGTATGCTCAGTCTGCAGTGGAGCTTCGCGTTAAACGCTTTCCGGAAATCTAGCAGTAACACAGTAATACAGTTAATACCGTCACTGCGCGATAGCGATGTAAATGTTACCGATAAGGGTGCCACTACAGCGGAGTTACTAAATACAGTTCTCCGTAATTCCTTCACGAAAGAAGATGAACTAAATATTCCAGAATTAGAAACCAGAACATCTGTTAGGATCAGTGACATAAAAGTAGATATATTAGGTGTTGCGAAACAACTTAAATCATTTAAGAAAGGCAAGTCTTCCGGTCCAGATGGTATACCAATCAGGTTCCTTTCAGAGTATGCAGACAAAAACAAATGGCTCAAATGGCTCTGAGCACTATGGGACATAACATCTGAGGTCATCAGTCCCCTAGAATTAGAACTACTTAAACCTAACTAACCTAAGGACATCACACACATCCATGCCCGGGGTAGGATTCGAACCTGCGACCGTAGCAGCAGCACGGTTCCGAATTGAAGCGTCCAGAACCGCTCGGCCACAACGACCGGCAGTACGCAGACACAATAGCGCCTTTCTTAGCAATCATATACAACCGCTCACTTGATTAAAGGTCTGTTCCTAAAGACTCGAAAGTAGCACAGGTCACACTAATATTCAAGAAAGGAAATAGGAGTAAACCATTCAATTACAGACCCATATCACTGACCTCAATTTGCAGTAGGATTTTGGAGCATATACTGTACTCGAACTTCGTGAATCGCCTTGAAGAAAATGACTTATTATTACATAACCAACAGGGATTCAGAAAATATCGTTCTTGTGCAACATGAAGTAATGAGTGCTGTCGACAAGGGATCTCAGATCGATTCCATATTCCTAGGTTTCCAGAAGGCTTTTGATACCGTTCCCCACAAGCGACTATTAATCAAATTGCGTGCATGTGGAGTACCGTCTCAGTTGTGTGACTGGATTCGTGATTTCCTCTCAGAGAGGTCACAGTTCTTAGTGATAGACGGTAAATCACCGAGTAGAACAGAAGTGATATCTGGCGTTCCGCAAGGTAGTGTCATAAGCCCTCTGCTGTTCCTGATTTACATACATGATCTAGGTGATAATCTGAGCAGCCCGCTTACATTGTCTGCAGATGATGCTGTAATTTACCGTCTAGTAAAATCATCAGACAATCACTTCCATTCACAAAATGGTCTAGAGACAATTTCTGTATGGAGCGAAAAGTGGCTATTGGCACTAAACAGCGGTCTAAGGCGCTGCAGTCACGGACTGTGTGGCTGGTCCCGGAGGAGGTTCGAGTCCTCCCTCGGGCATGGGTGTGTGTGTTTGTCCTGAGGATAATTTAGGTTGTTGTTGTTGTGGTCTTCAGTCCTGAGACTGATTTGATGCAGCTCTCCATGCCACTCTATCCTGTGCAAGCTTCTTCATCTCAGTGTGTAAGCTGATGACCTTAGCAGTTAAGGCCCATAGGATTTCACACACATTTGAACATTTGGCACTAAACAAACAAAAGTGTGAGGTCATCCACATGCGTACTAAAAGAAATCCGATAAATTTTGGGTATACGATAAATCGCACAAATCTACGAGCTGTCAATTCGACTAAATACCTAGGAATTACAATTATGATCAACTTAAATTGGAAAGACCACATGGGGAAGGCGAAACAAAGACTGTGCTTTGTTGACAGAACACTTACGAGATGCGTCAAAGCCACTAAAGAGACAGCCTCCATTACACTTGTGCGTCCTCTGCTGGAATATTCCTGCGCGGTGTGGGATCGTTACCAAGTAGGATTGACGGAGGACATCGAATAAGTGCAAAGAAGGGTAGCAGCCCGTTTCGTGTTATCGCGCAATAGGGGTGAGAGTGTCACTGATATGATACGCGAGTTGGGGTGGCAGTCACTGAAACAAAAGCGGTTTTCTTTGCGGCGAGATCTATTTACTAAATTTCAATCACCAATTTTCTCTTCTGAATGCGAAAGTATTTTGTTGACACCCACCTACGTTGCAAGAAATAATCATCATAATAAAATAAGACAACTCAGAGCTCGAACGGAAAGATTTAGGTGTTCCTTTTTCCCACTCGTCATTCGAGATTGGAATGTTAGAGAAGTAGTATGAAAATGGTTCGATGAATCCTCTGCCAGGCACTTAAGTGTGAATTGCGGAGTAACCATGTAGATGTAGATGTAGATGCAGCATCTACCTGTTGCCCATCATCTATGGTTTGCAGGATAGTCGTTAGAAAAGATCAAACTGAGATTTGCACGAGCGATGCTTTCTAAATCTGTGCTGATTTGTGAACATTAAGTTTTCTGTCTAAAAAAAAATTATGATAGAGAAATTTAGAATTGTTAAAGGATTATGCAGCAAACTGATGTTCAGGATATTGGTCTATAATTATGCGGGTCCCTCCTTTTACCTTCCTTACATACAGGAGTCACATGCGGTTTTTCCTAGTCGCTTGGGGCTTTGTCCTGGGCGAGAGATTCACGATAAATGAATGGGGAAAGGGGCAATTCTGGAGAGTAATGTCTGTAAAACCGAAATGGGCTTCCATCTAGACCTGGCGATTTACTTATTTTCAACTCTTTCAGTTGCTTCTCTATATGGCCAGGGATGCCTATTCCTATGTCCTCCATGCTGTACTCCGTGTGGCACCCAAACGACGGCATATTTGTACGATCCTCTTGCATGAACGGTTTCTTAAACGCGAAATTTAAAACTTCAGCTTTTCTTCTGCCGTCATCTATTGCCATACCTGACTTGTCGACAAGTAACTGGACAGAACCCTTCGATCCGCCTAGTGATCAGACGACCAGATTGCTTAATGCAAAGTGTGCGTAACTGTATACAGTCACACGTGCCCACGTATAAAAGACAGAAGAGCTGGTAAAAGTTACTAAATGAAAGAGGCTGCCTAATGAAATTACACTACTGGCCATTAAAATTGCTACACCAAGAAGGAATGCAGGTGATAAACGGGTATTCATTGGACAAATATATTATACTAGAACTGACATGTGATTACATTTTCACGCAGTTTGGGTGTATAGATTCTGAGAAATCAGTACCCAGAACATCCACCTCTGGCCGTAATAACGACCTTGATACGCCTGGGCATTTAGCCAAACAGAGCTTGCATGGGGTGTACAGGTACAGCTGCACACACAGTTTCAACACGATACGACAGTTCACAGTTTGGTGAGAGACCTGAAGAATGTGCTGCCAGGGCAGCAGTCGAACATTTTCTGTATCCAGAAAGGCCCCTACAGGACCTGCAACATGCGGTCGTGCATTATCCAGCTGATATGTAAGGTTTCGCCGGGATCAAATGAAGGGTAGAGCCACGGGTCGTAACACATCTGAAATGTAACGTCCACTGTTCAAAGTGCCGTCAATATGAACAAGAGGTGACCGAGACGTAAAACCAATGGCACCCCACACCATCACGCCGGGTGATACGCCAGTATGGCGATGACGAAAACACGCATCCAATGTGCGTTCACCGCGATGTCGCCAAACACAGATGCGACCATCATGATGCTGTAAACAGAACCTGGATTCATTCGAAAAAATGACGTTTTGCCATTCGTGCACCCAGGTTCGTCGTTGAGTACACCATCGCAGGCGCTTCTGTCTGTGATGCAGCGTGAAGGATAACCGCAGCCATGGTCTCCGAGCCGATAGTCCATGCTGCTGCAAACTGTTCGTGCAGATGGTTGTTGTCTTGAAAACGTCCCCATCTGTTGACTCAGGGATCGAGACGTGGCTCCACAATCCGTTACAGCCAAGCGGATAAGATGCCTGTCATCTCGACTACTAGTCATACGAGGCCGTTGGGATCCAGCACGGCGTTCCGTATTACCCTCCTGAACCCACCGATTCCATATTCTGCTAACAGTCATTCGATCTCGACCAACGCGAGCAGCAATGTCGCGATACGATAAACCGCAATCGCTACAATCCGACCTTTATCAAAATCGGAAACGTTATGGTACGGATTTCTCCTCCTTACACGAGGCAGCACAACAACGTTTCACCAGGCAACGCCGGTCAACTGCTGTTTGTGTATGAGAAATCGGTTGGAAACTTTCCTCATGTCAGCACGTTGTAGGTGTCGCCACCGGCGCCAACCTTGTGTGAATGCTCTGAAAATCTAATCATTTGCATATCACCGCATCTTCTTCCTGTCGGTCAAATTTCGCGTCTGTAGCACGTCATCTTCGTGGTGTAGCAATTTTAATGGGCAATAGTGTAGATACATTTCTATATATCTCCACCTCTCTTAAATGAATGTCCAGTTCAGAAATATGCACACCACGTAAAGATGTCAGTCATGAAAAAAACCGAGGATATGTATTAAACATTATAACAAGTTCAGTCCTGAGCATTCTCTGTTAGCTTCAAAGCATTTTCAATGTGGCCGTCAGGACGAGATAACAACAATAATGGACACTGCGTTGACGTCCAGTGCGGTGTTACTTGTGGGAGTAGCTGTAATGGTACGACAATGAGTACAGCTGCGAGCCAGATCAGATATCGGACACCCGCGGCGTGGGCGAGCACTTACTTCGCGTCCGTCATTTCTGCGGGAGCAGGTTCCTGTCCCCGGTGACAGACTCACCACAGATTGCGCTGCCCGCCGCACCCTCCACTCATTAGCGGCTGACGCGCCGTGGACGCAGACCGAGGAAACCAATCTAAAGAACACAGCTTTCAACTCAAGGGTTTTCCGTACCGTCTGCGCCGGCAGAAAGGAACATTTGTCACTACGGCTGTCTTAATTGGCTTCGTATTTAAAATTAGCGTCCCACGTCCGATACATTACTCCTTTCAACATCTTCTTCCCCTTTGGAAAGTGGCAAATTATGCTATCGCCTCTGTTTGATCGCGAGACGCTCCATTCAGAACCGATGATACAGGTACAAGTATTCTCGGCGAGTAACAGAAGTTTAAAACTCATATGAATCACCTAAATTCCTTAAAAATCCGAATTTCAAATCATTTCTCTATAAATCTACATCTACATTTATACTCCGTAAGCCACCCAACGGTGTGTGGCGGAAGGCACTTTACGTGCCACTGTCATTACCTCCCTTTCCTGTTCCAGTCGCGTATGGTTCGCGGGATGAACGACTGCCGGAAATCCTCCGTGCGCTCTCGAATCTCTCTAATTTTACATTCGTGATCTCCTCGGGAGGTATAAGTAGGGGAAAGCAATATATTCGATACCTCATCCAGAAGCGCACACTCTCGAAACCTGGACAGCAAGCTACACCGCGATGCAGAGCGCCTCTCTTGCAGAGTCTGCCACCTGAGTTTGCTAAACATCTCCGTAACGCTATCACACTTACCAAATAACCCTGTGACGAAACGCACCGCTCTTCTTTGGATCTTCTCTATCTCCTGTGTCAACCCGACCTGGTACGGA